>NC_136942.1:3644806-3767306 GCF_949987615.1 Pollachius pollachius | reverse complement strand
CCAATGACAACAGACACATCATGCAGGAGTGAGGCCCTCTTTGAACCTTTCCTGTGCGGAAGTCAGCCCCATCCCCCCACACACGCACCGCCACCACCTCGGCGCCCCGTGCTCTCTGGCTGTCCTTTGATCCGCCGACCCACCCCTCCTCCTCTCCCCCGTTCCCCTGGAGATAAGCTTTCAACAGGCAAAGCCCCGTAAAAACACTGGATGCTACAGTTACATCCACTACAATACACCTGGGAGGGCTACGGCCATGCTACCGCTACGTCCATGATAATACTGCTAGGAGGGCTACGGCCATGCTACCGCTACGTCCATGATAATGCTGCTAGGAGGGCTACAGCCATGCTACCGCTACGTCCATGATAATGCTGCTAGGAGGGCTACAGCCATGCTACCGCTACATCCATGATAATGCTGCTAGGAGGGCTACAGCCATGCTACCGCTACATCCATGATAATGCTGCTAGGAGGGCTACAGCCATGCTACCGCTACATCCATGATAATGCTGCTAGGAGGGCTACAGCCATGCTACCGCTACATCCATGATAATACTCCTAGGAGGGCTACAGCCATGCTAGTGCTACATCCAATATATTCACACCAAAGGGCGCTACAGCCATGCTAGTGCTACATCGAAGAGGGCCAAATCTGGGAGCACTACAGCCATACAGCAGCTAAATCCCTGCTACAGCTACAACCATGAGTGCTACACATAGCAGGGACGGATATGTTGCTTCATAGCTACAGTTTTCCTTTCAAATTCTGTGCAGCTACGCTTTAGACACTTCATCATGATAAGATAAAGATCGTCATATTGACCGTTAGCATCTAGGTATACGGCGAAATTGACCAGGTTTGAAGTAAGTACGATACTGCCTTGTTTCAGAACATTGGCGATCACCATTGTGTGTTCAAAGCAATAGAAAGGACTTCTGGTGCGACCGGAGACACGGCGACGTTCAAAATAAATCTGCTGTACTTCCGCGTGTTTTAGCGCAGAAACCCTAACCCTTTTGTGAGTGTGTTTAAACAGCAGGTCAGGGCAGCGGTGAAACCCAGCACAATCTTCCTCTGTTTTAACACGCCAAGCTCTGAAAAGCAAGGGATCCTCGGTCACAAGACGGCCAGCTAAAGTTTAAAATTAACCTTTCCTAACGAGCTGAGGATCAGACAAAAACAAAGTTCTGTCTTCTCTGGACAGGGTCCAAGTCACAGAGAGACCAAAAGCTTGCGGTAGTCGAGTGACGGTTAACAGAAACACTGGTCGCATACTAGCTTCCTCTACTGGGTAACTATTTGCACAGGTGTGACTCAGCATGTGTGTGCCTGTGTTGTGTGAGTGTGCGCGTGTGGGGTGCGTACACATTATCATCCGGTGTTGTTGGATAGGCATGGACGTAAGGCCCCTCTGCTCCTCGACTCTCCTCTCTCTCCCGTTCTTTCTCGTCCGTTCTCTTCATCCCTCCCCTCGCTATTGTCCCCGTTGGCCTCGTGTGTTCACTATAGTCTCCCCCCCCCCCACACCCGGGAGCTAAGAGGGGAATTTCCTAACACATAATCCCTCTGTTTGTGAACAGAGAGAGGGAGGGAGGAAGGGAGGGAGGAGAGAAAGAGAGCAGGAAGTGGCCGAGGTAGAGAGAGAGAGAGATAGAGAGAGAGAGACAGAGGGACAGAGAGACAGAGAGAGGAAAGGAGAGAGAGAGAGACAGAGAGAGACAAAGAGAGACACAGAGAGAGAGATAGTGAGAGGGAGAGAGAGAGAGGGAGAGAGACACACACAGAGAGAGGGAAGGAGATAGAGAGAGAGAGAGAGAGAGAGAGAGATAGACAGAGCGAGAGAGAGAGAGAGAGGGAAGGAGAGAGGTCTGTTGAAGAAGTCCGTTGGGAGCTAAAGATAATGTTTGCTTCCTTCCTTGGCGGCATTGTGTCTGCTACAGTTTCACCTTGCAGACCCCCCCCCCCCCCGTCTTCCCAGAGGCGAGGTCATCGCTGAGCAGCTGTTTTCTGCTCATATGGCCTTTAAAAACACACACACACACACACACACACACACCATGCACATACTGCCATTCCATTCGCACACGGAATAAACCCCCCTCCCTCCCTCCCTCCCTCCCTCCCCACCAGCATTGAATCATGGAAACAACTTGAGAAGACAAGCTGGGTTCTCCATGACATACATGGAGACCCTCAGACACACTCACACAAATGATTGTGCCTCCCAACGTAAAGAGATAGTTCCAAAGTCTGAGTCGATGCACCCTCACAAATAAACACGCACACCTACACACACAAACACACACACACAGCAGCACGTGCACATTCAACTTTGCGAGTGGGTAGGTCGTAGCCGGTTGCGTGTCTGAGGGCTCCACTCTGTAACGTCGACAGGAAGCCCGCCCATCACACCCATAATGGCTCCCCCACAACCACAACACTTACTTTTACATCACACTTATGTGTGTCCTCTGCGTCCTTGCATAATCATTACGATGAAGAGCTGAGTGTGTGTGTGTGTGCGTGCGTGCGCGTGTGTGTGTGTGTGTGTGTGTGCGTCCGCGTCAGTTGCATGTCAATATTTAATGATGTCTGTGTGTGCGCTTCTGTTTTTCATTCAGTCATTTGAGAGCGTGCATGAGGCACATGAGTGTCGCCATCAAGCGAGACTTTAGCCTCCAACTGTATTCCTATTAGACACTGACCTTTGACCCCGATACACACACACACACACACCAAGTTTGCACAGAGCAGTTTGTCTTCTTAAACAATCCCAAGCAGCCATTTAACTTCACCTCATGAACTTCAGATTTGACTGAATTAAAAGGACAATACTGGTCATCAAACCACCTCTCCTCGCACATGACCGCGTCGCCGACAATAAACATGTGGCACTTCGGTCCTTGTGATAAGACATTTTGGTGATTCACTGCTCAGTTGTCCACGAAATTAGTATTGATGCCACATTGATTCCTAAAGACCAAAGTGCTGTATTGACATTGTTGACATTGGCCACACTCACACTAAACACTCATTTTATTGGGAATGGATGTTTAAGTAAAGCCAGGAGAGACGGTTATGATGTATAGTCTTGTACAGTCCTTTAAATATATGGTAAATGGATGAGGAAGGGAGGATATTTCCCTCGTGAATAATACTACGCGACACATACTTTGGCACTGTTTAACTCTGTACGTTGATACAGTTTATTAATATAAAAATGATAGTTCTTATCACAAGCGCATGATGATGCAGCTAAACATCGGCGCCGACACGCTGCAATATTCAAACCGGTGCGAAGGCATGATGACACAAATAGACACAAGTTAAAACCCAGGGAAAAACACAAAGCTAAACAGGTGGATGTGACACACACATACACACAACTTAAGAATCGCTCCATCATCGTCATCACTAACACCCCCATCCCTCCCCTGCCCAGAAGAATACCCAATAGAGGTGGAGGAAGGGAGGGAGGGAGGGAGGGAGGGAGAGTCTTGGTGGTCTCAGAGGGACTGACCGCCCGGTAGGCCGGCCGGACCAATGTCAACATACCCACTGGCACAACGCCCCTATCCCCTCCGCCCCGAAACCAGCATTGGTGTGGTGACCGCTGGTGGGGGTGCTTCTCTAGTGGGCGTACGAGCGCGAGTGCGAGCGAGAGAAAGAGAGAGGGAGAGAGAGAGGGAGAGAGAGAGAGATGTGACTGATATCAACAGTGAACGATGATATTCTTGACTGTAATGCGTTTGTCTATTAAAACAGCATTAAGGCAAAACATTTACCATTAAGCTAGAAAAAAGTAACGTTTGTTTAGTTGTATCCGTAGCAATAGCGCCAGGGTTTTGGAGAACTCATCCCTCAAGATGCTCCACCTACCGCTGAGCTCAGAGCACCTAATCAGATGAAGGGGGACAGGCCTGGTGATCCAGAGGTCTGCTACTGTACGCCCTGAGGCTCCACTGAAGTCCCACATCTGCACAGGAAGTGGGTGGGTGGGGGTGGTTCGGAGGGGCGGGGTCTTAATTAGCCCACCGCTAATGTAACCTAGGCTGGCGTTTCCTGCCCATCTGTTTAAGCCGCAGGTGCATTCAGTCAGTCTGGGAGTAGTCCTACCCTGTAGGTTAGCCGGGCTAACCAACCAACTGACCGACTGAAGGGGCTAGTCAACCGGCCGACTGACCGACCGACAAACCACCTTCGACGCCATTGGCAGAGCAGCTTGAAAAAGTAACTAACAATTCGGACTGGTTTCACGGACTGGTTCCACTGACTGACCGAGGAAGCAAACCTTCTTTCAGGTCAGAAAACAAATCAACACGGCTTTGTGGAGTTCACGTCTGACATCAACAACATCTACTGGAGATCGGAGAGCAGCTAGCGCACACACACACACACACACACATGCACACACACAAACAAACGAATGCACACACACTCAGACGTCTGTCTGTCTGTCTGTCTGTCTGTCTGTCTATCTGTGTATGTGTGTCTGTCACAGATAGACAGACAGAGAGAAAGGATTGAGAGGATGGGGGTGTCACACATTCCTGTCTTCACGGTAGAATCGATTTCAGCTCACTTCCCGCGCTTCCTGTCCTTACATCAAAGGCGCTGGGAGGGAGTGTGTGTGGGTGGGAGGCAGATGGGAGGGATAGAGGGAGTTGGATAGGGTTAGTGTGTGTGTGTGTGTGTGTGTGTAATAATTGTATTAGAGTTTGGACACGAGCTGGGTGTCTTAGGTAGTAACCCTTGAGTGAATGAGTGTGTTCTTGGCAGTTTGGGCACAATAGTGTGTGTCTCTGTTTATTTGAGTATGTGTGTTTATGAGCAAGGGCTTGTACTAAGGGTGTGTGGAGGTGTGTCTTGATGGCCTGTGTGTATTTGCTCCTATGAGTGTGCGTGTGTGCATCTGTGTGTGTGGTCTTCATGTCTCAACTGTAGGTGAAACGAGACATCAATGTACTATGCATATATTCCTCTACCATCCTGGCCCCCTCTTCTCACAGACACACACACACACACACAGACACACACACACACACACACACACACACACATCCTGACCACATCTGGTGCACATCTGTTTCGTACATTTAAGCTCAGGAAGTCATTCCCCCACCCACCACCCACCCACCCACCGGCTCCTCCATCCACTCAACCACTCCTCCATCCATCCATCCGAGTACAGCTAAACAACATTCACAACAAACAAACATTTAAACCGTAATTACACACACAAAAACACACACGTACACAAAGGGAGGTAGTGCGACCACGGTGTTTCCGTCTTTTTGTGGAGATGACATCATCTGCCATTCCCAGGACACAGAGCAAGGGCATGGACAATGCTAACTGTCCGCTACCAACCCCGCCACACTCGGAGGTGTGGTCCGCTAACACTTATAATAACAATAACAACAACAATAACAATAACAAAACAACGTTTTCTATAGTTTTGTCATTTAGCAGAGACTTCTATCCAAAGTGACTTACAGTGGATTTTCATTATACTTTTCGTTCCACGTCGGGTTCAAGCACGTAACCTAACTTAACCCTTGTTGACCTTGTCCAATCTGCCGCTTCTCTGTGAATATGTACCGTAAAAAACAGCCGTGCTATTCCAAGCCTTGAACCATTTGTAAGATCTTTAAACATCACAAAAAAACAAGGAAGGAAATATGGCAGTATGTAGAAAAAAATGCATATGCCTGCACTTCTGCAACCCTCCATGACTCCATGAGACGTCTGCTCCCACAACGGATGAGTAATGCCCTGCTTCCGCCACGGCCTGGCTCCATTTAACAATAAACCGCAGCAGCGCCATCAAAACATTACAGCATCTCTGGAGGAGTTTCCATACTTCCCCTGTGCGAGCCAAGAATATGGACTGTGACAGCATCTGCACCACCGTACTCCGAAAAACCACAACTGGACGTGGCGGAGACGTTTTAAGGATTTCCCTTCGCCTAATCCTGACGTCTTGAGTCGTGAGAGCTCTCTTCTCTGGTGTAGGTCGCTTCGTTGGAGATGGATCTATGTGTTTATGGTTTCAAAGGCAGCAGGTCCTAACCTTTTTGGGGCTGCAATCCTTTTTTAATAAGTTGGAAATGATTGCGAAAACTACACGTTGCAATCATTGTGTCACACCAAGAAGTTAACTAGTTAACTTATTTAGCTTCCGGGTAAAATAAATATGGCCAGGCGTTTTTGTATATATAATTCTAACTTCATCATCTCATATCGATAACATATAAATCATGATGTTTCAAAGATGCATTGGTCAGGAAGAGCTCAAAAATCTGCATAGTAATAATAAAACCTCCTCTAATCCCCTTCTTTAGTGATTCCAATGGCCCATGTGCTCTCTATAATCAATGACTGGCTGACATCTAGTCATGTCCCACCTTATTTCGAACAAACAGCTGTTCAGAGAAAATAACTATTTCTAAGTTACCTCTACTGCCGAACTCTTAGAAAAGGCCCACTGCTGTCTCAGATGAGGATCACATTTGGGTTGTTTCAGTTTGGTTTACGTCAGTTGCATTTAACGAGCACAGCTCTTCTCAGAGCCTCAAATGACCTGTTGATGCAGAGTGATGCAGGAACATTTTCTGTATTGCTTCAATAAGATTTCAGGGCTTTTATTAAACGGTGGCCACCGTATATTGACTCAGAGGCCCAGGCAGTGGGTGGGTAGCTCAGGATCAGCTTTGGTTGGGTTCCCTCGTAACTATCAGACAGGACTTTCTCGGTTACAGTTCATTTTCACATTAATTGGAATCTCGGTTTTGTGGTGTTCCCCAGGGTTCCGTCCTAGGCCCGATGCTGATTGTATTGCACTTGCTGCCTCTCATGCAAAGAATATTTTAAAAGATATCTCCCCACCATTGTTACGCAGACGCAATATCGCTTACGCAATGTTAAATTACACATTTTGTTCAAGCCTAAAAATATTTCAAAACTATCTTTTTTACTGAACTGAAGACTGCAGCCGTTTAATTCCAGTAGGAATTTGAGGTCCTCTGATCAGGGTTGGCTGTTTGTTCTCTTCTCCAGGCTCAAGACCAAAGGAGACCGTGCTTTTGAGGTTGTAGCTCCTAAACTTTGGAATTATCTCCCATTAGGCTTAAGATCTGTGGACACTTAAGACCCATCTGTTTGGACTTGCTTTTGTTTAATTTGTTTTTGTTAATGGATGTCTGTAGCTCTGTCATTGATTTGCTTTTTGTGAGGGACTTTGTGACCCTCTGTCTTCCTGCTCTTGAAATAATTAATTAGCACATTTCTGGATTATATTTCTACACAGTATCAATATTCAACGTTGTGTAATGAGAGTTTAACCAGATTCTAGAATAATTGCATGCACCTCAATTCACCTCTGAGCTCAAGGATACTTGGTAATGTTACAAAGAACATTTACCTGACATCCTCCGAACTGTCTGTGTGTATTTTCCAACCGCTATTTTCCATTACGACAACAGACTGTTTATATTCAAATTAGGTCATGCCCACTCAGGTGAGAGGGGGGATCGGGGGGGGGGGTTTCTGAAACAAACTGCAGCCTCTTGAATCGGGGAACAATGGGCATCATGCTAACGAGAGCTGCCGGTGTATGTGCTGTGTCCCTAGGACGCTTGTGTATCCAGTCGGCGCAGCCTATGAGAAGCAGCTGTATGATGTCGGAGGTGCTTGTGATCAAAGCTCCCCTCGGATCCCAAAAAAAATAAAAATGAAAAAGGTTAAAAAAAAATAAGCCCCTTCAGAAATTTGGAAATGAAAACACTCAGGTGTCAGATCAAAACCAGGCCTGCCGGCACAGGATGAAGTGGTCTCAGAGAGGCTCGACCCGCTAGTGTGTTCACCACACAGGCCTGAAGAGACACGGGCTGTTGCCGACCTCTGGCCCGATGCCACATGTCTGTCCCTTTGTCTTTTAACCCACTCCTCTGTCTGTCTTCACTGTCCTGTACCTACAGGCAAAGAAGCCCCCCAACACAGGTAAAGAGAGGTTTATCATGTTACCGAAATAAGAATTTGATCTAGACATTGCCAAGAAAATAAGCAACATGCATTTTTTGCACAGAATTAACTAATATGCAGTGGTTTTCCACAACAATGGCATGAAAAATGAAACGAAATGAAACAAAATAAATTAACCGAAAAAAAAGTACTTTTGCGAATATACGGCGTTGACCACCAGCATATAGCATACAGCGAAGATTCCCTGGCGTTCCTCCGTCGTTTGAAACCGGCGTTAAATAACAGCAAGACAAGACCCCAACCGTGTCGGGCCAGCTGCCGTCTGGGTACAGGACATTAAACATGGTGCTGTTGATTTAGCGTTTTTTCCCTCCTCAAATGAAAGAGGTTGTGAGAACAGCGGGGGGTATACCCTGAATAACGCACACCACATCCTGCGCCAGAACCAACCGCTGCCAACAGCTGCCTCCCCTCGCCCTGCCCTCTGACCTTTCCACAGGAAGTCAGGTGGTAGGTAGAGCCGCTGGCGAGATATTCTGAGGCTCCCCTTCGCTTTCCGGGGTTCCACCGAGTGTGTGTGTGTGTCTGTGTGGGTGTGGATGTGTGTGTGTTGGTGGTGGGGTGGAAGACGGGTATAACCCTTGTCGTTACTAAAAGTAGACAAACAGGTGCTCTTTCAAAGACATTTGAGCACCTGCGTTTCCAGTGATCTCCCACCACACACACACACACACACACACACACACACACACACACACAGTTTGTTTTCCAGCTCAGTGGGCATGCCCCACAGACCTTGGGGTTGTGACACGATAACGTACAACCTGGATGGAGAAAAGTGTCTGCAGGTTTGAACAAGGGTTACCGAACCAGGCTCCATGAGTTTTTGGGAATTATTGCTGCAATTGTTAGTGGTTTCTCTGGAGACGTATGTAGTCTCCCCTCCTGGTTGTTTTGCACTTTTCAGTATTCACAACAGAGCAATAACACATTACTGATTTACTATATTTCTTAGAACCGCCGTGTATAGAAAAAAAAAGATTTCTTTTCGGCAGCCAGATTCCTGGCAACACATCAATCAGTAATCATGGTCTGTGTGTGAATGTGAGTGTGAGGGCAGGGCGTGTGTGGCGTGTGTGTTTGTGTGTGCACATGTGTCTGTTGCTGTGCGTGCCTGTGTGTGTGTACATGTGTCTGTTGCTCTGTTTGTGTGTGTGTGTGTATGTTCACGTTCCCATGTGTGCGTGTGTGTGCGTATACGTGCCTGTTGCTGTGTGTGTGTGTGTGTTTGTCTGTGTGTGTATGCGTTCGCCTTCCCGTGTGTTTGTGGGTGTGTGTGCGTATGTGCCTGTTGCTGTGTGTGTGTGTGTGTGTGTGTGTGTGTGTCTGTGTGTGTATGTGTTTGTGTTGCCGTGTGTGTGTGTGTGTGTGTGTGTGCGTATATGTGCCTGCTGCTGTGTGTGTGTGTGTGTGTATGCGTTCACCTTCCCGTGTGCGTGTGTGTGTGCGTGTGTGTGCCAGTGTGTCCCCTGGTTTGTGGTCCAAAGGTCGGGGAGGAAGCCGGAGAGGAGAATCATGTGGCTTGCGTGGAAACGTCCACATCCTCCTGGCCCCGCCTGTCTGTGTGAACAGCGCCTCGGCGGCCCTCCGCCCGGCTGCGGCCCACCCACCGAGACCTCACACACATCCTGTCAGGGCCGGGGGCGGGGCACCACTCAAACACTGTGATGTGATGTGATGTCTGCAGTTCGTCGCCGGGTCGCGTTCGCCGCCGAACCGCGACACCCGCAGCAACGCCGCTCACATGCAGAAGGCTGCGTTCACATTTAGGGGATTTTGTTGATGCTTTTATCCAAACCGACCTACAACCATTCATTCACACATTCACACACCGACGCCGGAGTCGACCACGCAGGGCGGCAGCCAGCTCGGCAGGAGCAGTCAGGGTAAAGCGTCTTGCTCAGGGACACCCCGACACTCAGGTGATCGAACTGGAGACCCTCCGGCTACCAGTCAACCAGCCCTACCTCCTGAGCTACTGCCGCCCTCAGTCACGTCAACACCATCGATTTAATATCAATCTTTATCTTGCATCTCAGATTAAACTCAATCTTAGGCTTATAGTATTACAGGCTCTTGGCGTGGTCCTCACCCCGTGGTGAGTTTTCTCAGGGCCTCCTTACACCACTCCAGACACGTACACAGGAAAGTTCATTCATGCTTCAATAAAATCAAAATAAAATGCACGCCATTTTCCTCACAAACGGAAGTTTGACTTAACCGTATTTCTCTCCATTGTACTCCAGTGGATGTTATTTTGTCTTATTGATTAAAGGAAACACTGAAACATTTCCTGAGCTTTACAACGCTCTATTGAGATGCGAAGGCAGCGAGAGGAGAGCACTGTCACTTCAACTCGTGTCTCAGCCAAAACAGCCGATAAAGTGGTCTTAAGTACAACAAAAAGTAGGAAACGTAAGGCAACTGCTGAGAAACAGAGAGAGAGAGAGAGAGAGAAAACCTCCCCATGACACTAATACGTAGCTTTTTGGAGACACAAGAAGACAGAAAATAAAACTAGCGATTTGGCACATTGCTCGTCTCCTGGCAGCACAATACAGACCACACAAAACACATAGCCTGGCAAAGCCGCAGTACTTCAACTCACTAACCCAATAACCTCATTCACAAGCAGGTCCGGCACGCTAGCAACACAGGGATTAGGCTTATCGGCTTTATCACAGGTGCTCAGCGAGTATCCAAACATCAACGATGATTAGCATTTCCTCCCTTGTCGATTATTGACTCTAACTGAGGCTGCCGCTCTTTGGCCAAGATAAGGAGTTAAGAGACAAACACGGAGTCCACTCCCAGCACTGCACCAATACATACACAAGAGCTGCTATCAATGGCCCTAAATCAAACAAGGCGTATGTTTGTCAGCGGCCGAGGTCAATTCGGACAGCTAGATCCTTTGTTTGCTAGTTTGCTTGTTTTAACACGCATCTCAGAACAAACAAAATCTGAGGTAGGCTAAGTGGTCATCCGAGAAGCCACAGGAAAAATAAAGGCACATTTTCCCCTGACAATCTCTCTTCCCACCAATGCATCAAAATGAAACATGGCGTGCTACTTTAAAGAGGATTCCTTTAAGTTTCCTTCGAGGGATAATGCTGGGGTTAGAAGGTTTCGATCCCATTCTGTAGACACACACCATACACTGGTAAACATCTGTATAGCAACTCCCACATACCACATTCAGCCAAGTTGTGCATGTGGTTTGATTTTTTTCGTCTCCTTAACCTTCTGTCGTGTTCGGGTCAAATCTGACCGATTTCCTACTTTCATAAATTTTAAATATTGTGTTTTACATTTTGTTGTCTCAAGGCCTTATGATATCCTCCACACTAGGCATTTGAACATATACAATTGCTGATCATCACTTTCATTGAATTTTGAGTGGTTAAGTCAACTTTGTAACACCTGTGGTGTTCCCAGTCAAAATTGACCACCATAGGAATTGAATGGGTGACCCTAGGTTGTGGTCATCCATCGGATAGTACACAACCACAAATCCACCCCCACCACCACACGCACACACAATTTCTGTGTCTATTCTTTGTATATTCACTGCAGTTATTCATGTAAACCAGTAGGCTAGTCTGAGACATTGTTTACAGCTTAAAAGGGAGTTAAATAAAATTTGGTTAAAAAAATAAAATGTTTGTTAATGTTAATGTACGAGCAGTTAAAATAGGCCGGTCAAATTTGACCGGGAGCACCACAGTAAGGGGGGAGAAAGGAACAAGACACAAAGCGTCCACGGAAAAGTGCTTGTCTTCTTCCACTTTCATTGTTTTTCAACTTTCAGGCTCACTTTAGCCCAATGTCTGACCTCGAATTGTTTTTGATACATGTCATTATACACCAGGGTTGGGCCTCTTCTTCATTGATGCCTACAGGTGGACAGGTGGACAGGTGGACACATTGTTGGGATTTCAAAAACCCAGCACCTGCAGCACGATCCTGTTCCGACCGAAGGATTGTGTGCGACGGCCGTGAATGATAACGGTGACGATCACCGACTGACACACGCGTCTAGACTTGTTTTTTTTTCCATGGCGGCTGTTTCGCTGACTCCGGGACCGTCGCTACGCGGACAACACCCAACGTAGGAGGCATCTGGACCAGCCCCGCAGACGCAGCCTCGCACGCCACTGTGGCAGAAACAGAAGTGAGAAAGGGGAAGAAGTGCGAGGACGCCAACCGGACTGGGATTTAAAAATACAGATAGCGGCATAAATAAAGAGGAAGCAGAAGTGCTGACAAAGTCGCATCGTGTGTGGGAAGAAAAAATGAACGGAATCTTGGCGTTGTATTATTTGTTTTGTTGTGAGACCTGTTCATCTTGAACGGTTGCCTGGAAACACCGCCATCTCTGCAGAGAATGAGCCGTCAAAGGAGAAAGTGAGAGGAAAGGGAAATCCATACAATTTGCTTTTCTGACCACATTCTTAAGGGTTATACAAAGCATTTATAGACGTTAAAAAATTATGAGAAAAAAAAACAGACCATGCTATTTCGAATCCTCGGCCCTGGTCATTATTTGGCTTACCTACTAGTGAAGCACTTTTTTTTTTTGTAGAAACTTGCATTTTATGCTAATGGTATGCTCTTGCTGTTCTCAGCCTCACTTGAAATCACTAATCATAAATGGAAATGATTTGTGTTTTCGACACACTGTGTTCATATAGTTGTGTATTAGAAGGACGTATTCACTGGTGGAAATCAACACAATACACACTGTAGAATATAAAAGGCAATTGGTGTGGATGGATTAAATGATGGCTCCTGCATTCCATTCGTATTTTGCCGTGTCCGAATGATTCCGACGTATTGTTCTGGCCCGTTCCACCTGCCTGGTGTTAAACCCAAGCTTCCATCCAGGGGGAGTTTGGTCTCTCATAATAAATCCTCGGCCGCCAACCCCACCCCCCTACTTTCCCACCACTGGAGACAAAGACTCGCTCCTACCCTCTCACGGCGAGGGAGAGAATCAGTGCCATTGTGGCCTTGTGTGAGATTAGAAGCCATTCTTTTTTTCCTAAAGTCTATGCATAGAGTCCCTCGTTCAACCCATTTTTCAATGGTCCAATCCAGCTCTCCCCCCCCCCACACACCTCATGAACTACACGCACCCCCCCGACCCGAACACACAGACACACAGACACACACACACACACACACACACACGAGATGGCCACGTCTAAACTCTCACGCTGATGGACCAGGCCGCGGGAGGCTTCACTTCACCCCAGGTACCTGACCTCCCTCCTGTACACACATTGTGTCGACACAAAACCCAGCACTGAGTTCAACTGAAATATGGACTGAGAAACGCACACAAAGTCACCCTTCAAACAAGAAACGATTTTGCCGTAGGAACCACAACAACGGCCGTTCAGCGGTGCAGTAAGGTCAGTACTGCAGCTAGGAGAGTTGCTCCGACAACAAACCATCCACTTACAACCCGGTCCGGGCTTTGCGTTACTCGTTGGCCCGAATGCAATGGCTTGGCCCACACTCGGGGCCGGGCAGGTATAGAATATGCTTGATGTTCAATCTCACAGAAGCCTATTGTTCTAATTACGTTCATTGTTGTAGATCAATTCATCTAGAGTTTAGAGGGTCTGTAGTGTAAGGCTTGCATTTGAGGAACCACACAAACTGAGTTGATACGAGGCCTTCCGATGGCCTCATGGGATTGAGGGGATTTAGAAACAGAATGGAAATATTTAACGCATAAACACATACATATACAAACATATACAATTCAATTTAAAATAATTTGATATTGAACAAATTAATACACATCATTCACAGAACCACTTCAATGATAGGGACTAATTGGCAACTGCATGAGAATAAAGAAGGACGGAAGGAAGGAAGGAAGGAAAGTAGGGAGGGAGGGAGGGAGGGAGGAAGGAAGGAAGGAAGGAAGGAAGGAAGGAAGGAAGGAAGGAAGGAAGGGAGGGGGGAAGGAAGGAAGGAAGGAAGGAAGGAAGGAAGGGAGGGAGGGGGGAAGGGAGGGAGGGGGGAAGGAAGGGAGGGAGGGAGGGAGGGAGGGAGGGAAGGAAGCAAGGAGGGAGGGAAGGAAGGAAGGAAGGGAGGGAGGGAAGGAAGGAAGGGAGGGAGGGAAGCAAGGAAGGAAGGAAGGAAGGAAGGAAGGAAGGAAGGAAGGAAGGAAGGCAGTTAGGGGGGAGGGAAGGAAGGAAGGGAGGGACGGACGGACGGACGGACGGACGGAGGAGGAGGGGCGGGGTCTACCCTGAAGGGCTGCAGCACTTGATTGACAGCAGTGGCAGAATAGTATGACGTCCCTGCTGGGCCAATCCCTGGAGGAAAGCCACAAGTGCCCTTTGTGTTTGTCCAGCAGGGGACAAACATGCCTCAATGGTGTGTGTGTGTGTGTGTGTGTGTGTGTGTGTGTGTGTGTGTGTGTGTGTGTGTGTGTATGTGTGCAAATATGTTTAGTGTATAATATTTAAGAGCGAAACCAAATCATTAGAAACAGGTCTCCTATTCTCTATAACAGCGGATGTGCACAGACTTCCATCTCGTTGCAAAAGAAGACACCTTTGGAGACAAAAGGTCATAGATGTGGCCTCAATTTTATTCAACAATTCAATCACACTGCCACTCCATACCAAACCGTTCCCTCACAATCTCTAGAATCAATGATCTCTATCAATGCCTAGATCTGGGAATACACTGTTTTTTTCTTCATACTTTTTGCCCAATTCCAATAACCCGACTCCCGATGGATGGTCCTCCGTCAGTACCAGAGATTAGTGTTCATCAAGCCACCTATAAACGAGTACAAGGCAGCACTGAGAAACCATTCTCCAGCTTCTCCCTCCGCGGCCACGCTAACCTCATCCAAACGCGTGGCCTGCCTTCGCCAACCTCTTCCTGTTCAACACAGACTGGCGGCTTTTCTTTTTTCCAGGAAAAAGATCTCCTTAGAAAAAACCCTGCACTGTTACACAGAGCGAGGAAATGACCTGCGCGTGAGCCAGAGATTATCAGCGATAGCTCACAGTTCCCTGGAACTATTGCTGCACAATGGAACTGAGGCGTGTGATGAATGAGTTAACCCCCCTGGCAAATATATCACAGCAACGGGTGGCGGTGGTGGGGGTGGGGGTGGGCCCTGGTTTGGGCGGGGGGTGTTCAATGGTTTCCTCCCGCAGTCGGACCACCTTTTCGCCCACATAAAGAAAACGCCGGAACAGGAGGCATCGAACATGGCCTCTTCGGAAAAAGGTACCGAATAGCGCTCCTAATTTTAGCCCCTCGGTGAAGAGGGTCAAGGTCAGGTTCCACGCGGCCCTCGTAAATAACGAGGTGAGCGTGGCAGATGGTGGCAGGAAACAGGAAGCCCCGGGTCACGCGGCAAGGGCTGAGGC
Organism: Pollachius pollachius; assembly: GCF_949987615.1. Taxonomy (NCBI): domain Eukaryota; kingdom Metazoa; phylum Chordata; class Actinopteri; order Gadiformes; family Gadidae; genus Pollachius; species Pollachius pollachius. Next base: position 3,751,850 of record NC_136942.1, on the reverse strand, counting down.
ATTCTGGGAATGAGAGACCTTCTGCTGGAGGGCCCGACGCAACATATATGTGGACACCCAAACCTGGCGGCTATATATACACACACCGGTTATTGGTTATTTATGGAGTATGCGGTTTTATATGTACGTGTCAATATAGGCGTACACATACCGGGAGCACATGGCCATCGCTCGTTCACACACGCACACATAACCACACACACACACACACATACAAAATCAGTGTCATACAAAAAACTGTGCGGCCTTGTACATAGATGTACACACACACACACACGTGTATCGATAGCCACCATTGTTGAAAGCAAAGACAGTCGTCTATAACATGTGTGTAGGGTTTTGGTTCATCTATATATAGACCTACACTTGCTACGTGTAGACATAACCCCGGCCTGGATTTATAACAGTCGGCGGTTGGAGATCATAAGAGAGCATCTGACTTCAGAGAAACAGGGCAGGCTGGGTAATTTGATTCGGCTGTCCTAACCCGATTGATCCATGGCAAAGCCGGGGAAGGGGGGGGGAAGACAGTACAGCGTGAGCCGGACACACTGCTGACTGATTAGACTCGCATGAGACAGGCCCCGTAAAAGTGTCACAAGGCCGCGTTTTTCTAAGGGTTATTTATTTACATATATATTCAGAGGGAGGGAGGGAGAGAGAGAGAGAGAGAGGGGGTGATGGAGAAAGAGAGAGAGAGAGAGAGAGAGAGAGAGAGGGAGGTAGGTTTGCGGGGTGAGTTCAGGGCCTGTGGACCCTTTGAAGTGGTGCGGCCCATTCTCCACAGGGTCAAATCGGATCAAAAGAAGCCAGTGAGAGCGCACACAGAGAGGGAGATTCAGGCAGAGGGGGGGTTGAATTGAGTTAGGGAGAGGGATAAATTGGGTGACTTCCTTTCATTAGGCCCACTTAGCCAGTCAAATATAGCCTGTAGAGAGGGCTGCGGGCATGGAGGTGATGGCAGGACTTCAGCAGACCCCTCCCCCCCTTGCATTTTTCACCTGTGCAACACAGCTGTTTTCACTTTTGTCCATAGTTAGATAACTCTTTCCCCTGCAGCCATCACTGAGTTAAGAAATTACATTTCCTCTCTTAATCAATGCGGTAAAAAGAGCATCACGCAACGCTGCCACGACGCGACGTCCATTACGTTGGGGCCCGAGAGGACATGCCTCTCTTTTAAGGCATGTAGATGTACTTCCTTATTATATCAGTAACATTATTACTGACATAGAAGATTTCCCATTATGTTCACAAGTGATGGTGCCGCAGTGGCGAAGGGCCACAGCATCCACTTGCAGGAGTACCTTGCTGAAGGGTTAGCCAGGGATAATGCTGTGAAGGGCCAGGGGCAATGCCTTGTCCAGATCTGCCACAGGTATCCCGGATAGAGAGAGGTCTTCCGGGGTAGATTTTGGATTATGAATGTTCTCCTTTACAATTTTATTTTTAAAAACAGAGTTTTTTTTTCTCTTGCTAAAGTAAAAGTAATGAAATAGGGACAGACAGAAAAAGAGAAACACAGTTTTTAAATGCTTAATATACGGCACGTCTAGAATCTTTTCGGAAGAAAAAAACATTCAATATTTTGAACACAAATGCTGTCAAAAAAAAGCCAACGCGACGTTGAGACGAAGATTGAATGAGGAATCCAGAAAGGTTAGTTTTGGAATGGCGTTTAACTCACAATAATACTACTAACTCACATAATTAAGTACAACAGGCCAAAAGGCTAGACTTGTTCACTCAAACGTCTGTGTGTTCTGACAGGTTCACACACAGGAAGCCAGCAAAACACGAGACGTGAGCCTTTCTGCGTCCTGGGATTCCAGGCTAAGCCAGGTTGCCCGACAAATTCCTGCTAATCAGCTTTAGCACTTGAGCAGAACCCCAGGGACTGCAAAGCACCTGTGGGAAACCTCACATGGCCATTCACAATAAATGCACTGAGGGAGATTAATAGCAAACAATAAGATGCTCTGGAGGCTGGCAGACTAATAGTGACATAACCCTTACCCAGGTTCAACGCATACCAGGGAGAATACCAGACGGCTGCTATGAAAGAACAGATCAGGGCTACGGACGCTATTTCCAACTGTAGACTTCAATTGTTTACAATTTTCTTTGCGGAAGCAATACAATATATATTTTTTAGAAATTCAATATTTTTTTAATATATATTATGTTGAATTATTGATTTATTTAGTACGTTTTGTAGTTTTGTTGGTGACATAGTGCAACGAACCCAACAAGTATTGTCGCGCATTCTCAGCATTTACACGCAAAACGAAATTTCTAGCAGATTCAATGCAATTTAGAGCATAACACGGAATACTGAGGACTGGGAAGATTTTCAGGATTTGATGTACTTTTACGCCTGCCATCGCAAAAGTAATTTTAACCTTAGTAAGTAACTAGCATTTTTTATAAATGAGTTAAACGTTAATTTACATTACAGCGTGTTCAATTTACAATGCATAACATTTAAACTAGCCCATAGCTTAAAATAAATAGGTCACATCTGCGGTCAAAGCTGACACATAGTGATTTCAATAATGCTATCAATAGAATCACATCCTATAACTTTTATATTCTACAAATAAAAAGCGCTGGCCAGCCTGAACCTCTTTGTTTACAAGACTCTCACTGCCAAAACCCCCCTACCCCTCATGCACCCAACCAGTCTGCCAGCCTCGTTCACCTGAGTTGCACAGCCAGTGAGGGTGACAGAACACTGTTATTGACTTTATTTCATACTGTGGCCCCGGTTGTCCCTAGGATCCCTCTCCCCCTGACTTTCTCTGGAACACCGGGAGAGGGGCCGGGCGACAGGTGGGAGTTGGGAGGAATTGTCGGGGTGAAGGAGCAGGAAAGGGATCTCGGCTGGGGTCAAAGGGCACGGAGGAAACACCTCGAACCGTGGCCTTGCTTACCAACCCCCCGCGGTGCACAGGGAGGGGTTAGCATCGCGGTCATGCCGGAGAGTGGCTTTGTTTTTGTTTTTCCACCAAGCCTGGAATGTAACAGGAATATATTAATGGCTACAATGCGCCAAATCCTACATTGTTTATACTTATTATTATTAATAATGGCAATAGCAGTAATCCCTCCATTCCGGACCATGATAACAGCCTTCATAAAGTGATCGTTTCGCCTGCAGGGGAGAACTCCTACTCACTTCCTGTCTAGGGACCAATAGAAACAAAGAGAGGAAAGAAATAACAACTAAAACAAACTGACGCCTCCAAACGTGCAGGAGACACACAGGAGGGATTTACAGGAAAGCAGAAGACAGACAGCGCAGCCGAGAGTACACAGGAAGAGATGTGCACGCAAGACAGGAAACGCAGACATTAAACAGAATCCGGGAAAGTAGAGGCGAGGAGGGGAAGGTGTAGGGGGAGAGGGATGACTTCCTAACAGATGCATTTCTGTCAGTCTGATGTGAGACGGATTGGGGTGCTGGGGGGGGGGGGGAGTTAATGTGTCAGTGTTTGGTTTCAGACCCTCCCTTCAGATGCACTGTTGCACGTAGGCGGTACACTGGGATTGTTGCCCACAACAGGCGCCACATCCACAACCGGACCGGACCAAAGGACCACCGTAATCAACAGATAATCCCTGTCCTGACCTGCTAAGTTTAACCTTCGCACCTTGGGGATTTTGGACTTAACCGGTTTCTCGCCAAAAATCGGCGTCACACAAAACGTGAGGTCCGACTGGGATTATGCTGAGCTGTGCAAAGAAATTAAAAACCTTTTAATTTTAACCTTTTCTTCCCTTTTTGGTGAAAGATAAATTGACACAAAATACAGTTTGTGAGAACCACACATGTTGTAGTTACATGTGATACATACATGTGACCATATATATACATCATAACTATAGCCCTCATGTGATAGAGGAGATATTATAGATATAATATAGTTGGTAGAATGAGGATTTAACTTGTAAACCACACAAATTACCTACAACATTACAAATCCCCATCACAGGTGGCTTACCGAGGCCAAACTCAGGGATGACATCACATTGCACCACGTCAATATAGAGGTAAGCTGTTGTAGGGTCAAAGGAAAGCCGTGGCACTCATCAGTCCCACGAGGACACCAATGACCTCACCGTCGGCACGGAGGCCTAAACGGCCCGATCAGATCCGTTCGTGTGCACTCATGTGTGTTACATCCCAGTTCTATCTTTAGACCCTCTCCCCCCCTCCCCCCCTTCAGGGGCAAATGAGACCGGAACGGCTGTTCGGAGTACACAGGGGTCCGGATGGGGTCCATCCCACAACGGAGCATCATTCGCCTTTCAGGTGTCCCCCCCCCCCTCTTCGTACCTGATATGGGAAAGGGGGGGGTTACCATGAGGGGGCTATTTTTATCACATGCTATCCCATGGCGACACACTCCAAGCCCAAGTATAGCAACGGTATACCCTTGGGGAAGGGCAACACCGGGAGGGTGACAAGGGCAAAGTAGCCTGTGGGGGTGGGGGGTGGTGCTAATGTCGCCACCACCACCCTTTTAGCAGGATGTAGCCTTTCGCGAGGCCGGCTGGCAGGGGTACGCGGTGTCGGTGTGTCGGTCATCGCGGGGACACGGGGTCGTCCAGTGGAGCCGCCGCCGTTTAATAAGTCAGCACCGAGGCTCGCTTTCAGGGCGCTGCATATAAAAACACGGGGATAAGTTACCGTAGTACGCTAGTGCGTGTGGGACGGCGGGGTTGACAGCACGCGAACGGCACGCACGTCAGTTTAATACAGGCACTGAATGACGAAGTGTCGTGTTTAACAACTGAATTTCGAGTGAGGATTCCCCGGAGCGTTTTACTTGAGAGCCGACCTGAGGCGGTACACCCTGAAGTGGGATGGCAGAGTGGCGAGGGCAGATAGAGGCCACCCGCATTAGTGAAGAGGTCTGTCCTACTACGGTGACATCGATGGGCAGGGGCAGGGATCGGGTTTTGCACCTGCAACCTATCCCGCCAGACCCTCACATGCTGGCACCACCGCAGCTGGCAAAGCTAGCTGGACGTCAGCCAGTTGAATAAAGTCACAAAGCACAACATAGCATTTTTGGGTTGTAAATGTGCATAGTAAACAATAGTTTTAACCCTAAACTTCTCCTCTAAAGTTTACACCGTTAAAATGTGTGTGTTTGGTACATTTGCTGACGCTATTTGCGGATAAACTTGCTGACCAATGTCAGCATGGACTAGAATAGATGACACTGGAAGTATTAAAATAGATAATGCTTAGGAAGCTACTATGAACGTTTTACTATTTGGTCATTGAACCGATGCTTTCATCAAAAGCAACTCAACATCAATGAGAAGCAGGTAGAGGTGAGATGTCTGGCAGAAGAATGCCTATAGGTCACCTAGGATGGAGCACAGAACATTTCAGTTGTTTGTCACTATTCTGGTAGAATTGTAAACACATAAATACACACACACACACACACACACACACACACACACACACACACACACACACACACACACACACACACAAACAAACGCCAAACAAAGAAACTGCTTCAAGCGTGTACTCAGAAATGCATGCACAAGCTTGAAGCCATTTCTATATTTAGAGTGTCTCGGAGTCTCCTCACTCTGCACCACTGCTTTCCTCCGCCTGAACCTCCTCTGTACGCAGAATGCTAGGCTAAACCTATTCAGCTAGCAGGGTGCTAGGCTAACCCTCTTCTATATGTAGTATGCTAGGCTAAACCTACTCAGCTAGCAGGGGACTAGTCTAACCCTCTCTTATATGTAGTATGCTAGGCTAAACCTATTCAGTTAGCAGGGTGCTAGGCTAACCCTCTCCTATATGTAGTATGCTAGGCTAAACCTATTCAGTTAGCAGGGGACTAGGCTAACCCTCTCATACACACAGAATGTTATAACCAATCGGAGGAGAGCCATTCGAACCAATCACAGGCGAATCAGAGGCGAAAAAGGCGGTACTTGCCCCTACCATCCTACGAAAAAAAGATTTGCTCACAGGGTCCTATGTTCCCCGGTCACATACAAAGCGGGGAACATAGGACCCGGGGAACATAGGAACGCTCCCGGATAAACCTCCACCATTTAGCAGACTCCAAGGCTAAACCTCCGGTTAAGGTAAAATGGACTAAACCTACGCCATTAGCAGGGTGCTAGGCTAGACCTCCACTTTACATAATATGCTAGGTTAAAATCCCACTCTACGTAGAAGGCTAGGCTAAAACTCTGCCGTTAGCAGGTTGCTAGGCTAAACCTCCACTGTACGCAGGATGCTAGGCTTAACCTACGCCTGATGCAGGGGCCTAGGGTAAAGCGGCGTCTATATGACAATATGCGAAAACATTAAGTGGTGGATCCAGTTTTGGGTTTGCCACCTCCGAATTTATTACCGAAAGCCACACATGTTGGACCGGCGTGAGAGAATATGTTTGTTTGAAATTCAAACAGTGACACAGACGGCCTTTAACAAAAACAACCTACAAAACACGCACACAATAACACACACACAATATGGAAAGACAGAGAGGGTATCACATATGGAGACACATGCGCACGCACACAGACACATATCCCCCCTTGTATACAGTGACTTCACCGGCTCATTCAATATCACCGTTACATCACAGAGTCGAACACAGGGCAAGCATCAATGGCCACAGTAGCGCTTCACTGCAGCAGCAGCAGTGGCGGCGGCGGAGCTGTGTCACGTGAGGGTCTCCTCCGTCCCGGCCCGTGAATGGCTGCCGGTGGGGAAGGGGAGGGGGGGGGGGGGAATAATCCCCACCCGCCCACGTGACGAGGGGCCTCTCCTCTCTGAATGGCTTCCACTCCACTGCATCCATTCAGGACGACCAGAGTGGAAACCCCTCCCCGCCCACCCTCTCTCTCTCTCCCTCTCTCTCCCTCCCTCCCTCCTCCACCACCGGAGGCATCCACCGCCACGCCCCCTTCCGCCTGCCTCGGCTTGATGTAACCCATCCCGGCTAGAGCTGCGTTCACTGGCAGCACAAGCAGGCAGAGAGAGGCACAGAGAGAAGCAGAGTGAGAGAGCGAGAGAGCGAGTAAATTAATCAGTGGGACCACATTAACCTTTGGTTTTATTTTAGCGCTGCATTGCACCGCCAGAATCCACATCCCCAACCAACCACTATTCTTTAAAGAAACACGGACACACCATATTCCTTAAAGTAACACACGTAAATACCAACCCCGTTTGCAACACACACAAACGTTTGATGCAACAGCCACACCAGCGCAATGGACTGTAGAGGAAAATATCTTAAAAATAACAAAAAAATACACAGGGTTTTTACGTTTTTTTGTTAAGTTCTATGACAGTAATATAGATCTATACGGCGTAAGACCTGAACAGTGCCTCCTCCTACACGGGCCCAGCTGAAGATATCACACACTTAGAACAGGCGTGGAGGAAGGCTGAGAGACAGCTAAAGAGAACACTTAAAAAGGAGAAACCACATTATACATCACACGCTCCAACAGGGGGACACACACACACACACACACACACACACGCACGCACACACACACAATGGGGATTCAACAACAAACAAATGCACAAGGCCCGAGAACCACAGAGAAGGAGAAAAACAACCCAGTGTTCAAACCAACTTTATTTATAGAGCGCTTGTCGCGCAAAAAATAGCAACACAGACTTCCAAGCTCAAGAAGTACAAGACATTTAAATTCAACCACAAAAGGGAGATGACACGCGACTACATGATCAGCAGAAACGCAAACCCTGAGTTTCTCTGGCAGACCAGCCAGGCAGAGGAGAGAATGGCAGGAGGAGAGGAGACGGGGAGCGTGATTCAAAGTGACAGGAAGATAGGCATGGTGTAGGGAGACCAACTGGAGATGGAGTTCTCCACACCAATGACAAGTGTTCTCAGCTATGTGTTGTTGGCAGGATGTGCTTGTGCATGTACACAAATAGTTGCGCGCGCGCGTGTGTGTGTGTAGTTCCGCCGCAAGCGGTTTGTGTATTTTTTCCCCGAGAAGCACAGCGCAGGCGAGTGTCTCTCTTGTTCTCACTCGCAGCAATGATGAAGGAACTGGCAGCAGAAACCATGCAAGGACAAGCCAACGCAGTGAAGGAGATGGCGAAGGAGGCAGTGAGAAAGACAGACATACACACAGTTCCCATCATTTAATATTCTAGAGAGAGAGAGGACAGTTTAACTTCACGGGAATGAAGCACATGTAGTCCTTTCAACCGTGCGTCTCAATTATGCAATGAAATGGCGGGTTTGAACGCTTCTGTGATTGGATAAGGTCAGGAGGACATCATTATTATCATCATCATCATCATCATCATCATTATCAGAAAACACATTACATGGACACCCTGCCAGCGTTTCTTGGTATAATCCGTTGAGGGGGAAATAACTCCATCCAGACATAATTCAATTTCAGCAGACACATGACAACAGGGAGGACTGGGATCTGTGCATTCATTCAGAGGTCTGCCATGAAGGGAACGGAGGAGCGACTCAATCTCCTTCACTGCTGTTATTTTGGTGTTTTTAGCAGCGCACCACACACCTGATCTCTTTGCATGAGCCTTACCTCGCCAGTACACAGACGCTCGACTTAAAACGCATCAATTCATTTGATAATAACTTAATTGAGTGACAAAGCCTAGTCGGGTTAATCCTGTTATTTGTATAAAACATATTCAGGCATAAACAATTATTCAATGTAATACTGATAAAGTGCTCTCCATAAAAAGGATAGAGGGTATTGAAACCCATAACCTTACAGCTATGGGTATCAGACTCACTCCATATACAGGTGCCAGCATGTTCTCGACCTATCAGAAACCCTCACTAGAGAGAGGTCTGTCCCCATTCACAGCACACAGTACACAGGAGTTGGGTATCGAGGCATCGATGGCAGTTGGTCGTAAATTGTTGTGAATGGTATTGGCGGTTGTAACTAAAGCACCATTGGATCTGGGGCATGCCAGGCCACGCCCCCCTTCAGCTTGCTGCCCAATCCTGCAGCAGGAAAACAGGATACTTTATTTATTCATTTTCACAGCACGTGGATTACATTTTTATTTTTTATCAGAACGTGCTGGCTCCCTTTCAATTGTTCGGAGTTCATAACCGGATTAGAATAGTTTATGGAACAACATGAGCTGTACACCGATGTAGCAACGACAGGGCTGAATGGTGGCACCGGCTTTAAAGCAGTGTACACGCGGTCAAATCCAAAAGATGCTTGATGAAAGAATTTTAGATATCTTATTGTGTTTTATCTTCAGGTCTGTATGGTTTAAGGCAGCTCTATTTGATCATTCAAATTGTGATATATTACTTAAATAATACTTAAGTATAACAATATAATATTAATAATATAATAGTCCTTTTACAGATGTTTTTATCCAAAGTGACTCATACTGAAGGTTAGTCTTACAGGTAGGGCTGCAGACATTGGGGATCGAACCTAAAACCGGCTAGGAGTCAAACACCCTATCAAGCCGCTACACTGTCCGGCCCCCAACTTTATTTAAATAATCAATTCAAACACTAAAAGGTGGCACGGCCATCATGTATATCATATCGTCAGTGTGCGAATGGGAAGCAAGGCGGTTCACAAAAGCTGGCACCATTCAGAAAAAAAAAACACGCAGCATGGAATAGACTGGTCCACACCGCCACCCGGTGGCCTTGCGGCTCAATGCAGCTTCACGACATTCATGTATCTTAACCACATTTCACTTACATATTTTTTTATTGTTTATGGTTGTCAATCAAATATTGTTTGAACAAAAATTTTTTAGTAGGAATTACTTTCCCCCACAGTGTGTGGTTAGTGGTTTCCCTAGTCTGCCAGTAGGCAGACTACCTGCTCCCTAATGGAATGCATCTAAATTCACTATAAGACACTTTGGATAACAACGTTGCTGAAATAGTACAATAATTCACTAAGACTGTAGGGAGGCTAACAGGACCGACTCGAGCGAGCGCGGAGTTGACCAGGACTTACCGTGTGGGTGTAGAAGGTCTGATCTACAATGTGGCGGTCATGAGTGACAGTGTCCACTAGCGTGGGACCAATCTGGGGAGGGAGGGAAGGAGGGAGGGAGGGAAGGAGGGAGGGAGGGAGTGACAGTCAGTATGGTTCGATGCACACCATTAGCTTAGATTAAGCCTCAATAATCATATTCAATATTCTACTGTATTAGGGTCCTGAGGACCTCCTTGAAAATTAGAAGATACATCTCAAGGGGATATTCCTAATACAGAATTTCTTACATGTGTGGCACATGGGACACGTTTCTGTGTAATTTACCCTTAATCGAACCGTTACCAAGTAGTTGTATTGTGTAAATAACCCTAACAAAGAAGTTGTATTGTGTACATAACCCTAACCAAGCAGTTGTGTTGTGTACACAAGTAGTTTTATTGTTGTGGAACTAGCCCTTAACCTAACCATGTCGTTTTGTTTCCTAAACCTATTCAAACGTCAACAGAGAACTGAATATAATGAAAGACAATTAAGTCTGAAAGCCCTGAAGGCAAAGTTCTCCCACGTTCGGTCAGAAGCGGGCACATTTTAAGCTGCCACTAATTACCGCTGACACCTGGTTGTTAAAACAGGGTCCCTATAAAATAATCATCCACCGTAACTGTTCTCCATAGACCCTAACGGCCGACCCTAAATGGTTTCAGACTGGTCTCCGCCCCGGGGCTGACCTCGATGGTGGCGGCCAGGGGCTGGCGGAGGTGTGCCACCCCGGGATGGAGGTGTGCCAGGCGGGGAGAGAGGTCCGCCGTGCACCTGCGGCTGTGCCCGCGCAGGACGTCCCGGTAGTGCCTGCTGTCCAGGTTGGTCCTCCACACCAACACCTTGGGAGACAGGGAGGGAGGGAGGAAAGAGAGGGGAGGGGGTCCAGTTGTCTTTCTTTCAGAGATTCCACTCACTTTCTAAATGACCAATGTTTTGGATTATTTGGAATGCCGTCCTTGTTGTTCAGTGCGACCCACCTGGCCGTCCACTCCTCCAGATACAAACTCCTCCCCTGACCGCGAGAAGACTGACGCGAGCACAGGACCCTTCAAACAACAACAACAACAACAACAACTATAAAGGTCAGTACATCTTGTTATTTGACCATGTGTGATGGCAAGTCGTCGATGAACTTCTTATATGTAAAGAATATAAAAGGGACATTATTCTTATAAGTCTTTGCAGAAGTACACTCAATGACCAATGCCAAATTAATTTGACGGAAGGAATTGACGCAAACATACTTCAAGTTACATCAAGTTTGTTATGAAAGACAATTGAAGTCACAAAGAGTTAAAGAGATGTGGGGTTTTAGCACCACCTTGTGTCCATGGAGGGTGTACATGACTTGGCCCTCCAGCAGGTCGACTATTTTGACCGTGCTGTCGCTGGAGCCGCTGATAAGGTAGTTGTTGGATGGGTGGAAGGAAAAGCAATTGACCACCGCACTGTGAACTAAAGGGAAAACAATTTAAGACCAATGTTATGACACACACACACACACACACACACACACACACACACACACACACACACACACACACACACACACACACACGCCTAAGGATTTAACAAAAAGAGGCTGGTTGAGCAGAGCTTGAAGGTGACCAGAACCCACCTTGGTAGAGGTGGGTGAGCTTGCTCGTCCTGAGGTCCCAGATTCTCAGGGAGCTGTCCTGTCCAGACGCTGCTAAACACGTACCGCTTGAGTTAAAGTCCACAAACAGGACTGAACTGGGAAGGAACGATGGACATCTGATCAGATCACTGAATTTCTCACAGGGCCCAACGAAACACAGCAATAATGCTGGAAGGGAGTTTTGCTTTTTCTTTAACAAATACAGATTTATGAAATGCACTCAATTATGGAGTGGTTTGGCCAGGTCATCAAATCTGTTGCGTGTTACATTGTTGTTACAATAAAGATAATCAAAGATGATCTCATCCATCCGTTGATATATATTTTTATACACTAGATTAGCGGTAAGTAACCAGAGTGACTTTGTTCAAAGGGACGAGGCTCGAATCCAGTCCTACCCGCCACAGTCCGTGAAGCAGCTGACACATTGTCCGCTGGACGCGTCCCATAACATCACCGCACCATCGTCCCCACAGGAAGCAATGAGACGACCGTCTGGAGAGAACCTGCAGAGAGAGAGACAGACAGACAGACAGAGAGAGAGAGAGATGAAGGCCGAGAGAGAGAGAGAGATGAAGACAGACAGACAGACAGACAGACAGACGGACGGACAGACGGACGGACAGACGGACAGACGGACAGAGAACGTGAGCAGTTTTCCAGTTCAGAGGTACACAGCGCGTGACATTAATATGGTTATCGTGGTTAACATTTTATATTTAGTGGCTGCCCTAATCCAAAGCATTTTGGATTGGAGAACATTCTGAAAACCTACAAGAAAGCAGCAAACAAATTCAAACACCATCTGTTTGAAGAAATGTGAATACAAGTGGCCGTCTGCCATCAGTTTATCCATCATTTCAGATATGAATCCAAAATCACATTAGTGACACCACCCCTCACCCAAAAAGGTGGGGCTCACCTGGCGCAGCGGACTCCGTCGGTGTGCTGCTGGAGGGAGTAGAGGAGGCGGCGGCACGAGAGACTCCACACCTTGACCTCGTGGTCGTCGGAGGCCGTCACCAGACACTGGCCGTCGCACGAGAAGCTAACGCTGCGCACGGCCGCCGCGTGCGCTCTGAACACCTCAGACTCTCCTTCGCTAGGAGGAGAGACGCATGCACACACCATTCACCAGTGGCCCTTCACATAAGCCAACAAGGATAGGATAACCAAAATATCCTAAAATTTCCCTATGGGATGTATAAAGTTTGTATCTATCTATCTATCTATCACTAGAGGGTCTATAGGTGGTAAGTCCCAGTGGATAAACATGTACAGCCAGGGAGTGAGGATAAACCTGCATGGGTGCTGGCAAGATCAAAGTGGACCTTTGTTTCATTTCCAAAACCTTTTTTTACCACTGCTGAAGCCCTTCTTTAATAAATAAACTATTTCTTATCCTATTACATTTTGGCAAAAGCCTTGATCCAAAGCAAACCGAGAACCACCGAGGTCTACAATCAATATTGGAGCAACTGCTGCACAACCAAAGTTAAAAATAACCCATCTGTACAGATCCCAGCCTTACATGCACGGCGTCCACAGTCTGACAGTTGTGTCTTCGGAGGAGGTGGCCAGGAGGTCTCCTGTTGGGGAGAACTGGAGGTCCGTGAGCGCCTCCTGGTGGCCCCGGAAGCGCACGGCGTGGGCCTTGGGCGCCAGGTTCCACACTATCAGGCTCTTATCCACCGACCCAGTGGCTGTAGTCAAGACATAGTGACATGGGGTGAGGATGTTGCCAGATTGTGAGTCATTAAAGAGGAGATGAATAGGGACAGGAAATGATCATCTCTGACCATACGTCTCTCATGCGGTTGGTCTTGGCAATATAATGATAACAATCAACTAATACAACCTTTAATATAAAATGAAATAAAATATTAATTGAAATGTATTCAAATATGATTTGGGCAATTGTAAGGCAGTGACACCACAGAAAAGATTGCACGATAAGAATACAATACAAATTACAATAGAATAATAATGTAAATCACAGTGACAACATGAAGGCTCAAAGTATACCTAGCTGTTTGCCCGTGGGGTTGAAGTCTGCACATGTGACAGCATCTGTGTGTCCCCTGAAGTGTCTCGCAAGGGTGGGGTCCTCCTGTAATGTAGACAGTGCAGTCAAAGAGGACGAACGCTTTGATTTGACCGTTGAAATGAGAAAGTGGGGACTACTTTGTAATAGTAATATGTTTTGTTGCTAATAATAACAATTAAACATCCGATACAGCATTGGAAACACTTCAACATGTGGGACGGGCGGCAGCAATACTAATGGAGCTAGAAAACTAGCCAACTAGCATGTTAACATCAGATGGGATGAAGAACAACACTTTTGTGACACAAACGTGTTGTTGTTGCACAAAACGTCAAAACCATCAAGCAATACTCACCATAACAGACGCCATTGCACCTCGCTTACTCGACTCGAGTAATATTAAAAGCCCTTCTTATTATAATACATCCATGATTTTGAGAGGTGGAAAGTTTGAACGTACAGCTTCCTCAGACATTGCTGGTCGATCGCCGATTCATTTGGTCACACTGATCGCGGGGCTGAATACTTCCCTCATGCTAGATTCCGAATTCAATTCGCCGTGAATTACAATCGCGTTATGTGTGTCCTTTTCATTTTGCAGCGGGGCTCAACAATATGAACACGAACAAGCTTGTTATGCAGGTGGGAGGGGTCCTACCTGCTCGTGACGGTGAGCTCGGCGTCAAGATTGGCGTCCTCCGCTGCTAAGCAACTGGTCCGCGAATCAGAACGTCAATGGTTAAAAACGATGTGGTAGTATCGGCTCCTGTGATTGGACCATGACATGAATTCGCTCAATCAGCGGCAAGTTTGTTCAACTTGGACGTTAATGTTGATATCAACTCGAAACGATGTCGTCTAAACGGAGCATTGGGAACACAGAGGTAAAGTACACAATTAAACGTTTTATGCGTCGAATTGTCATTGAGGCGCTAGCAATGCAAAGGTATACCAAACGCTACAGTGTCTAATGGTGTTTAGATGGGAATGCAGGTTTGTGTTGCCATAGGTATAAGGTTATTTAACATCACTGAGGTCAGCATATTTGAGGCCAAGGGTTAACATCATGTACTTATATGGTAACAACAACGCAAACTGTTGGTGTTTAACAAACTGCTCGGCTTCGTCGGGTAGAGCTCGGAATGCTTTTGTCAACGACCCTCAAAGCGTCAGCATCCTATTAAATAGAAGCCTTTGACTCTGTTCAGTACCTGAAGAAAAGGATACCACAGAACCCCAGATATCAACACGTGAGAACCAGACTAGACACAGGTAAACACAAACTGTGTGATGGTCACATTGCATTCATATATACTGTAAGTGGTGTCGGCTATGTTTGTAACTCGGATCGTTTGAGCAATATCCTTATTCTTGATTGCGATACTAGGATGCAGTCTGTCCAAGTACATGGAAAGACTGGAAGACATCAAAAAAAGTAAGTTGAAGTGGTTTTAGAATGTGTCCTGTTGTATGAGGCTGGATTTTACATTTCAGATAGTACATGTGTTGTCTAACCTCAGGTCTGTGGTATTCTCTCTTGACGTCTAACTTTTTGCTTTCTCTAAGACTACCGCTACCGTAACGATGAAATCTTCAAACGGCTAAAAGTGACAACGTTTGCACAGTTGGTAAGTTAAACTTTCAACAAGTTTGTCCACCGATCTGCCTTGCGTTGTTAACCCTTGAAGGTTTTGCAGGACACGGATACAAGATATCCTTTTACAGAGTTGAATAATTGATGTCCTATGTGTTCTTGGACATTTGTCCACAACTGTGATGGAGCGCTCTGCCTGTTCTGTCTTGGTCAATCACCATTGGCTTTCAATTATATCTCATTCTTTACTTAACACGTCCCTCACCCCCCATCCTCCACTGCTGTTGTGATTGGTCCTTAGCAATCAAAACAGTAAATTGTCATCTCCTTCTAGTGTAGCTTGTGTAAAGTTTGTTTTATTCCTGACCTCCCTCTCCTTCTATGCTCCATATTGCCAACCGCAGGTTCTTCAGGTGGCCTCTATATCAGACTTGAATGATGGCCTAAATGGTGATGATTCACCCCATCCAGAAGGTACACATATTCATCTTTTTGTTACTCCATTAATAAAAACAAGTACGTAAAAAAAAAACGGTATTCCACCTGATATTTTCGGTGTTCCCAAAGTTTGATGTTCAGAATTTAGGTTACCATAATTGTCCTAGAAATGACAAAGCAAATGATCAGACCTGCCGGAGAGGAGCAGGTAGGTGGGAAGGGGTTTGGGCCTCTTGCTGCAAGGAACAGACTGGGCTGGGAACAAACCCACAGACGTCACCAAGTGTTGACGCTGCTCTGATCCTCCAGACTGTCTGTCGGTCGTGTCTGAGTTGGAGCTCGGGCCTCTCTCCGAGCTGTCCGACGGCTCCCCACAGGCCACGCCCACAGCCCTCCCGGAGCATAACACTGAGGCGGGCGACGCCCACTGTACCACCAGGTCCACGCTGCAGAGGTACACACACACACGGCCACACAAACGCACACACACAAACACGGGTCGTAGAAGCGCTTATTTATGTTTCTATGACTCGTAAGGCTTGAGCAGCCAGGCATTCAAACGGGAGACACACACCGTACCTATAGCTCCAGGAGTGACACAGGATATCAGCTGGGGGCCCGACCCCCACTAGCGGTGTCTGATTTAGCGGTGTCACTGAATTATACATGGTTATACTGCCTGGGCTACTGTTTGTTCACTTTCGTGTAAAACAAAGAGTTCTATATATTCTTGATATATTATTCCATTACGAAAGGATTTGTAATGGCACATTTCCACCGGAGGGTTCGCTTCGGTTCGCCTCAGTCCAGTAGGGAGGGGGCGGTATTGCCCAGCTCAGTTCCGAGGCCGCGTTTCCACCGCCGACTGTACCCTTATGGTAGGCCGGATGTCCATCGCTGCGGCAGCTTCGTAAACATCGTGACATCATAGCAGCACGACAGTGTGGCCTGCTCAATAAAAACAATAGGCCTAAATAAAATAAAAACAATAAAAACTGCCCCATCAAGCTCCCTCTGCACGTCTTCCTACCCAAGAATGCAGAGGAACGTCTCCACCTCCTTGTTCGCCCAAGTTAAAGTTTTGCGCGACATGGCCATTGTCCAGAATAATACCTCGCGGGTACTGTTTGTTTGTTTTTATCCCCATGTCGCCAGGAAGTGACGATTTAGTCGACCAATCAACGGAGGGCGCGTGTAGCTCGAACTTGGCGGCACCCTTTCAGGCGTCTCAGTACCCCAAGCGGAGGAGTACTGCGAGACGAGTGCGAGACGAGTACGGCTCAGCCCGCTTTCGGTGGTGGAAACGCGAACCGAAGCGCACCCTCCAGTGGAAATGCGCCATTAGAATCCATTAACAAGCACTTTTGAGGAACTTGCATATGTGAAGCGTTTGGGCATATAGGCTGGTATAAGCGGACCACTGATGAAGGCCTGTACATTGTAAGCTCAAGGTAAAATGGTTTCTCCCCCCCCCCCAACCCCATACAGTGTGATCGGCGGCATGGGGGAGCTGGACCTGGAGCGGAACGGGAGGGCGACGACGGTGAGGACGACGCCGGAGCTGAGCCCGCGGTGGGCAGAGCGCCCCTACCCAGACTGCCCCTACCTGCTGCTGGACATGCGGGAGCGAGACCAGTACGACCAGTGCCACATCATCAGCGGTAGGCAGAGACCAATCAGGGGGCGTCCCTGTCTTAAAGGGTGGGGCCCTATTTTAACACCAGGTGCGGAGTCGATCTGTCGGTCATACATCTCCCCCCCCGCCACTTGGGATGTCACAAGTTTTTGAAATGCTTGTAAACATAATCGCCGTCACGTATGGCGGTAAAGTAGTAGACCTCCTGATATTTGCTCATAGATCCGTAGGAGGAATATATATATCAAAAAATGGTTCATTTTCAAATGGGTCACCTACCAAATGAGTCGGCCTGTTGTCTGGAATTTGTAGGGATGGGGCTTTGGAGTGAAAGATCTATGAAAGGTGAGGTGGAGGTGGGACGTTGAAGTCTGTTTGCCTGGCAGAGGATATACTTTCCTGCAAATCATGTGAGATGAGGATGCTCAGCTGAACTCTGTCTAATGTATCATTTGTCTGTTTGAATGTTTGCCTCTCCCACCACAGCCTACAGTCACCCCATTGCCTTGCTGTCTAGGACAATGAACCCCTTCACCAAGGAAGTCCTGGAATACGTATCCTTCCTCTCACCCCCTAAAAGAACAAAGCAAAACCACAGTGGCTTGTTTGTCCACTTCTCAGGCCTCTTTGCTGCATTTAGAACAAATTTGTCCCAATTCATTTGAAGCTTAGGTGAATTTCTTGAGTGGGTCTCAAGTAGTATCTCTGATCAACTCATTTGGCCTTAACGCGGCCCGATAGAAAAACGCAGCGGGCAAGATCATCATCGTGTACGACGAAGACGAGCGGATAGCCAGCCAGGCGGCCACCGTCATGTGCCAGCGAGGGTTCGACAATCTGTTCATGCTCTCTGGAGGTGAGTTTTGCCGCTGCGTCTTAACCCTCAGTCTTTGGGTCCGGTGAAGCTGGACTGGGGGAGCGTAGTACGGGAGGCAGTGCCTTTTGGCTCCCCAAGCCACAACGCCATCCTGCCACCTGAAAATACACCACTCATGCAACTCTTTATACACTTTATTCTTTATACACTTTATTTATTATTGCATCTTTTTTATATTCCACGGGCTGCTGTAACAAGTGAATTTCTCCTGTATGGGATGCAATAAAGTTCTTATCTTAAGCAATCACGTTGACTGAATAATATATTCAATTGTTTTACAAGCCCGTTGACCGATCATTCCGGCGCCCTCAGGCCTCAAGGTGATTGGTCAGAAGTTCGGGGCGGGGATGTTGGCGGGCCCACTCCCGGCGGCGTGCCAGCCATCCTCGGCGACGCCAGGCGGGAGGAAGAAGCGGTGTGACGCGTCGCAGCTTCCGTCGCCGACCACAGCGCAGGGGGCCGTGGAGAGGAGGTGGCGCTTTACCTGCGATGACCTGGACAAGATCCAACAGCAGCTGGAGGACAATCTGCTCAGCGGCCCCAGCAGTAAGAACCACCCACTCAACCCCCTCTGCCGAAAAACGCCTAAAACGCCTAAAACGCTTTGGATAAAGGCAGCCACTAACTTTAAAAAATGTTAACTGCAATATTAATGTCACGTGCTGTACCTCTGAACTGGAAAGCTGCTCACGTTCTGTCTGTCTGTCTGTCTGTCTGTCTGTCTGTCTGTCTGTCTGTCTCTCTGTCTTCATCTCTCTCTCTCGGTCTTCATCTCTCACTGTCTGTCTCTCTCGGTCTGTCTCTCTCTCTCGGTCTTCATATCTCTCTCTCTCTCTCTCTCTCTCCCTCTCTCCCTCTCTCCCTCCCTCCCTCCCTCCCCAGGTCGAATGTCCAGCCGTCTGTCCAGCAGTGGTGGGCAGTCCAAGGCGTCCAGTGCTCGCAGCAGGCTGGGTTCCTCCATGTCCGCCAAGGATAGCGCCAGGGATTCGAGTAGCAGGCCATGGAAATGACACACCTCTCTTTCTCTCTCTTTCTCTCAGAATATATAATTTATAAAAGTGTAATACCTTAAAACCTCCACGATTGGCCCATTCATTTGCCAGCATAGACCCGCACCCCTGGTCCTTTTGTGCCTTCTGGACGTCCAGGAGGACATTAGTAACAGCTTTTTGTTACGTTAAAGGTTGGGGTTTTCTTAGGTCACCAATCCCTCTGTACCGTAGACTGAAGACTCCCTATTTCGATTTAGCTTCCGTTTTTGGTGTCTTTGATGTCGTCCTCTTATTGGAGTGGTGCCCGCTCAACTACAGCTCTGTCTCTCCTTGAGGTACTTAAAAATGTCAATTTAGGTCAGTAGTTTAATATAATTTTAGTTTAATTGAAAGTGCTGTAAATGACGCATTTTGATAATATTACGCTTTTAAATTAGGGCATTTTCTTACTACAACAAAGTAATTTGTATCAAGTTGGAATATTGGATTCACTACTTATGCCTTTTAATAATCTGTAAATCAATGTCAGGGCTTCAAGCAGTTGGTAGGCCTACTATTGCCTTTGTGCTGCAATGTTGTAATATTAGTAGTATTATTAATAGTAGTATTGAAATAAATCCATCAGAGTTTGCCAAAACCGACATATCTTTTAAATTCGGTCAAAACAAAGTATAATTTTATTAATCTGAACATTGTGTTGGTAGCTATACTAAATATTTCGCTGACCATCAAACTGTTTCTTTTTCTTTATTATTATTAGAGTATTTGAGAGAATTGCATCTTAATTTTGTGAAATATGGTTATGTTGAATTGTTTGCACATTTTGGTATCTTCGTTATTCAAATTATTCTGATGTTTCATCAGTGAAAGTGCTTTAAGAAGACGAGAAAAGGACAATGTTTTAAATTCTCTTCTTTTTGGCCCCGGCACCGGTCACATTTTCTCACCGGTTTCAATCCCCCTCAAACAAGCCTTAGACAGTGCCTTCATTGCTGTAGACTTTAATTGTTTTCCGACAGCACAAGCAAGCTACCAAGTCACGTATCTCTGGTCTGAATATTGTATTCCTAAGGCATAGATGTCATAAAAAAAGGCAGTAGAAGACGACAAACCACTGAGCACGTCTTTATGGTGCTGTTTACTATGCTCACAAATCTGCATCACCACCA
The DNA here is from genome assembly GCF_949987615.1 of Pollachius pollachius. NCBI lineage: Eukaryota > Metazoa > Chordata > Actinopteri > Gadiformes > Gadidae > Pollachius > Pollachius pollachius. Next base: position 3,731,414 of record NC_136942.1, on the reverse strand, counting down.
ACCTGTTCCAGATATAAATTGTATGGAAGGAGAAGGGGAATGCTTTGTTTTCTGACAGGATCCATGGAAGTGGGTAGATGGGGAGCCAGGAACTGGGGTTCAAGAGCAGATTCAGAGGCGGAGCAGGTTTCATTAAGAGACTGAAGGAATACCATTAGGAACCGGAACCGCCCCCTCTGTGCTAGGAGTCGAGGGATTTAATTTAGTGTTCCAGATAGGATGTTTTCTCACATTTGCCTTTTATTATAGAAAACTGTCTCTTGTGATTTAATATTGTAATGAGAGATGTTGCTGACAAATCCTACACAAATTCCAGAAATACAAACTTCCATATAATCTCTGAAACACGTGGGATGAAAATTGTCCCGGAATTTGTTTTTGCTGGTACTGTGAAGTGAATGAATGATGTTCATGTCCCTGCCTGTCTTGCATATTTATGGTTCTCCATGTAACAGATTTGGTATTTGAATGTTGGCTTGTTTGTGTTTCTGCTTGGAGATCGGATCTCCAAACAGAAGGTCTTTAATGACCTTCAATAAGTGCATCAAGTCCATGAATGCAATGATCTTGCTCAACTTCTGTTTCATTAAAGAGAGCACTTGATTCATTGCAGTTGATGCTTTGCTGACTAGGTTGCTAATGTCTATTATGACAAATACAGGCATAACAATATAGGCTCAGCTATAAAATCCTCTACTGCTGCATATTCATATTTATTTATTTATTTATATATATATATATATATATATATATATATATATATATATATATATATATATATATATATATATATAGCAATTACTTTGAACCTTGGGTCTTATAGTGTGGCTGTAGCTGACACTCACTGCCATCTATAACATTAAATCTGGTGAGCTGTTCTTGCTGCCTAAAAATACATTTAAAAATGAATGGTTAACTGTTAGCTGTAAACAACCGCTCTCTTCAAATCCTATTTTCATGGCAGGGAGCACCCCTGAAGGGTGCTGGTAGACCTGTGACTGCCTTTCTGATTATCATTGTAACGATGACAGGTGGAGGACAGACTGATAACCAGACTGTAAAGGTGTTTCTTTAAATCCAGAACTACTCTTTCCTGAGCCCCCACTCACAACAACGGCGGTGTGCACACTGGTCTGCGTGTGTGGCTAACTAGAGCATGGGCCTCTTACTTTCACACCAGTGACTCCCAGACCAGTGTGGGGGAGGGATGAGATGGGAGTGGGGGGCTGTCGGCTTTCGGGAGCACCATGCAGCTTTTAGCCTTCCTAATCCCCCCCCCCTCCCTCCCTCCCTCTCCTTGTTTGCTTAAATGTATCTCCCCGGCTCCCTCTCTCTCTCCATCTCCCTCATCATAAGTAATGTTCTCTGGGCTCTTTTGTGTTCGCCCTGTCCTCTCTCTCTGCACCCCCTCGAACGCGTGCGTGCAGGTCGGTGCGGAGGAGAGCGAGAAGAAGAGAGAGAGCGAGTGAGAGAGAGGGGGGGGCAGCTTACAGCAGCCTCCCCCCGGGACACACACAGGGAACGCTCCACAGCTGAGAGGAAAATGGGGGGAGGGGGGGGGGGAACGTTGTCGTCCGCGGCAACCACTGTTTGTCCCATCCTCAGTCCGGCTTCCCGCCAGGTCTCGGGGCACCTCCCCCAGCGCCTCCCTCTCCTCCTCCCCCATCTCCCCCCCCCCCTCTCTCTCTCTCTCTCTCTCTCTCTCTGTCCCTCTGCCTCTCTCTCTCTCTCGCTCTCTCTCTCTCTCTCTCTGTCTCTCTGTCTCTCTCCCTCTCTCTCCATCTGCCGCTCCCTCCCCCCTCTTTGAGAGGAGGGGGAGGAGGAGGCAGCCAGAGAGAGGGAGGGAGGGAGAGGAGGTTGATGCAGAGCCGGCAGTAGCAGGAGCGTCAGGCGCCTCGGCCAGTCCTCCTTCTCCCAGTCTCTCCCCCCCTCCTCCCCGCCTTTAGCGCTCCCGCTGCCGCGCCGCATTGGAGGAGGAGGCTGCCTACGGAAGCCTCCGCTGACCGCCGCGAGAGGCTACGGTCCCCCGCAGGGACCTGCCAGGGGCCCATCTCCGACCCCCACCCTCCGGCACACCCCCTGCTGACCACCGCTGCCGCCAGGGGTAGCCTGCCCGCCTGGCCCTGCTTGCTTCCTGGGTCCCTGCCCTGCCGGATCCAGCCCAGCCTCCTCATGGAGCTGCTACCCACCCAGGGACAGACGCTCAGGCACTACACGGCCAGCCGGCCGCGGCCGCGCCGCACACAGCCCCCCTCCTCAACCTCGTCCTCGTCCTCCTCGTCCTCGTCCTCCTCCAAGCCTCAGGTGAGAGCGCACGCACGCACGCACGCACGCACGCACGCACGCACGCACGCACGCGTGTGCACACAGTCGCACGCGCATCGTTCAGTGTGCAGACAAACGACCACGGGAACGGAGCGGAGGAGAGGCTGAACGACGTGGGGAGGTTGTCACTGGGGTGGGGTGGGGGTGGTATGACGGTTGCCCACGGTCACACAACAAGTCACCCGCGGAACGACCCGACGTCAACGCACGCTCCTGGGTTTTGCGCGTGTACGTTTGTTTTTGCGTGTGTGCTCGCGTGTACACTTGACACAGAGGCGAGGGGGGTGGGACGCAGCTGTTAGGCCCGCGCACGGCCGTATACACCCGCCACCGCGGTGAGGGGCTCGGGCGGGGGGGTCGGAGAGAGAGAGAGAGAGAGAGAGGAGGAAGAAGAGTGGCCCTTTCTCTCAGAGGAGAGGAGAAGAGGATGGCAGCGCTGGAACTGTTGGAGACAGAGAGGGAGGGAGAGGAAGAGAGGGAACCCCATTGGAATACAAGCAAAGGGGAAATGAATAGCAACAATAAACAGCGGGGGGGGGAGGGGGACAGAGTGATAGAATGGGGCCGAGCTGAGATGGAGAGATCTTTATTTCTTTAAGCTCTTTCGGTTTCCTAATTCTTGGCGTTACTTTCTTACACTTTTCCTCTCCCATCGTCTTCCCATCTCCCCCCACCAGATTCATGGTGGCAGCCATCTTTTTTCCATTTTGCATTCACACGGTGTGTGTGTGTGTGTGTGTGTGTGTGTGTTTGTACATGTTTATTTATGTAAACCTGTGTGTTATGCAAGTGTGTGTGTGTGGGTCCGGTTAGCAGTTATCCTGGTGAGGTATGAAGTGTATTTCTGTGTGTGTGTACTTAATAACCCTTATGTTAGTCCTTGTAGTCCTAATAGGCTGACACTACTATAGGCGGAACTAGGTGTTGTGTTTGATGATGATCATGTGTGTTGATCGAAGATCGGTGCATCCACTGGTATGTAGAACCACCTCTCTCTCTCTCTCTCTCTCTCTCTCTCTTTCAGTCTCATGGGGTACATCCTGCTAACTCAATTATTCATTTTTTTCACATCAATGGGGGTCTTCTCTCTCTCTCTCTCTCTCTCTCTCTCTCTCTCTCTCTCTCCCTTTTCCCCAGAGGTAACCAAGAACAACGACCGTAGCAACAATAGCATCAGCAATAACACATCATTGATTATAATCATCAGCCGTATATATATACAATGCAATATACATACATATATATATATATATATATATATATATATATACACATACAATGAACGCATATCTTTCCTCGAGCTCCAACCCCAGTAACCAATAAGGAGTACCTAGCCCAGCACTGGTAATTGGTCCGACACCAGAGTAAAGTAGGCTATATCTATCCAGAGGGCATCCTTGAGAAAATCCCCTGATATCCCCAAGACATGTTTCACACATTTGAGAACCCGACTATTGCTTTCCATGCTAAACCACGATTTAGCATAGCTCAATTGCTGACACATATAAGCATGGTGAATATTGTCAATGTGTAGATATGTATCCATGTGTCCAATCGCAATCAGTATTGATCCAGGCATACATTGTTCAGCTCAAGTGATGGATGGGCTGTTTATCGGGCCAGCGCTGATCGGATCATTCAGGTTCTGGTGTGGGTGTCGGTATCACATCAGCAATGGGGAGATGCAAGTGTGTACCTCCCTGTGAGTGTGTGTGTCTGCGAGTGCGTTTGTGTGTGTGTGTGTGTGTCTGCCTGCGTGTATGTGCGTGCGTTACTCCATGTTTTGATTGATCAGTGCTGTCAGGGTGAAGTACTGCTGCCATCCATAGCAGTTATTGATCCGAGATTGGGGTTGTAATGCCGTCGTGAAACAGCCTGCTTAGTCTATCACCGGGACCACTGCTATAGCTGTGTCGTTATTTTGAGATTTTACATTATGGAGTATATTACGGTATGGTATACTACGCTGTAGTATATAATAGTATGATGTAGTATAGCATAGTGTAATATAGTAAAGAATAGCACAGCACAGAATAGTACGGTACAGTGCGAAACTGTAGTGTCGTTTAGTACGCTATGGTATAGTATAAAGCCTCTGAAATATTAATATTGCATTAATTGGAAGTGCAATATAATTGTGGACTTGCATTCGATCAGAGTGGAACAGTGGCTGCACCAGTGAGGTTGTATTATTGCGTTGACGATATGCTTGCTTGACTAGAGAAAATAGACCACACACGCAGTATATTCAGCCGGTACAGTACTATAACTACTGCCGAATCAATCTCGTCCATGGCCTCCCAGGTGTAAGTCGTCCTGTCAGATCTTTGAGACGGGGATGGTGGCGTTGTTTATACCCAACACTGGCAGCGGTATACCCAGGTCTGTGATAGGACTGTCTGGCTGCTCTACAGACTTGCTTATGGGGTCCAAGGGTGTGTATAGGCAGAGGTGATGAAATCTGAGACTCAGAAAGTCAAAAGTACAGAAGGGATTGAGTTTCATGAGATCTCCGGAGGATGTGGCGTGGTGTCAAACCGCCTGATTCTCCTTCCTCTATATCTGTGGTTTGATGGGTGAAAGAATGGGAAGGACGTGATTCAAGTTCATTTAGATGGTGAAGACTTATGTGATAGGGGTATAAAGTGTTAATGTGTTTGTGTATGTGTGTGGGTGCGTGTGGTGGCAACCCGCCATCTTGGCATGTGGCACAGGGACAGGTGGCTGTAGAGGAACAAGGGAGATGGAGAGAAAGAGTGAGAGAGAGCTATGGAGAGAGGAAAATGACTAGGGAGATAGAGGAAGAAGGAGATAAAGACAGTGAGGAATAGCTAGGGAGAAATGGAGAAGAACAGAGCGATAGAGAAGGCTACAGAGAGATGGAGGTGGAGAGAGAGAGGGCTAGAAGAGAGATGGAGGTGGAGAGAGAGAGGGCTAGAAGAGAGATGGAGGTGGAGCGAGGGAGGGATAGAAGAGAGATGGAGGTGGAGAGAGGGAGGGATAGAGAGGGCTACAGAACGATGGAGGTGGAGAGAGAGAGGGCTAGAAGAGAGATGGAGGTGGAGAGATAGAGGGATGGAGAGGGCTACAGAGAGATGGAGGAGGAGAGAGTGAGGAATAGAGAGATGGAGAGAGTTAGAGATGAAGAGAAAGAGAAAGCAGCTAGTATAGCGGTTGGTGATTAATAGCTTGTAGCTCAAAGCTTGTGGAAAGGGTGATGAACTCGGCCTATTCACTCCGGGTGACTACCCCTTAGAAGAAGAATTGCGGGATAGAGAGAGAAAATGAACATACATCGTACTTCACCCACATACAAAGCCTCTTTGTAGGGAGCAGCTTCATATTTATTGGGCCTGAAATGCATTAGTCTCCTTCAATTTGGTGTCCTTTGGTATCTGACAGAAATAACTCCATCGTGGTCAGGGAGATGACTCCCACACACACTTGGGTACTTGGGTGCTGAGATGTCTGATTTGTGGCAATGATCACAAGCCACAATACCTAGCACGTCATACACACTACTACAATTTATTCATTTAGCAGACGCAATCCAAAGCAGCATACGGAGAACCGGTAAGCTTAACCATTAGGGTCTACTAACCATAATAACAGCGTTACCTTATTTAACACCCTGCTACAATAATACCCAAACCTAGTTGAATTTAAATTTGCACAGGGAAAATAAGATCCCCTACTTTTTTTGTATCACTGCAGCGAAGCCCCACAGGTTAGTCTCAATGCGATCCTAGAGATCGGTCCCCCTGTCTGTCAGGAAGTAGACTGCATCCCTACAGAAAGGTGCTCTGGTGGCTCACAGTCTCTGCAGGACCGTGGTGCAGTGATTGTTCTGTTTCTGTGGGCCCCGGCTGTCACCCAATCCTCCCTTTGCATCCCAGTTTCTTCTATAGGAATCAGGTTTACCTTTCAAGTACCACCGAATAGGTCAAATAGGGTAGGACCTTGTGTGTGTGTGCGTGTGCGTGTGTGTGTGTGCATTTGCACGTGTGTGTGTCTGTGTGCGTGTGTGTGGCCTCTTCCACTTATTCCTGAAACCAACCCATTTAATGTATTACTACGTCTTGGCAACGATCAACCGATGCATCAAAATGAGAGTGGTCACATTTTCAACAGACGGAGCCTACCCTGAAGGTTTCATCGACTTATTGTACGGTGAATACATCACCGTCGCGTTTTACAGTGACGGCCCTTCTGGAATAATGATCGTCATACATTAAGATCACAAGCCTCGTAAGTACTTACACGCCGGAATTGTCACTTCCACGAAAACTAAGCCGAGGAGCCGAAGGCGATGCCCTTAAAAGGCTCCAGGAAGGAAGTTTCCTGTGCGCTCAGCAACAACACCCTGACAAGATGATTCTTTATCCGAGCTTCTGCCGAGCTAGTCCCAGTTCAAGCAGTCCCAGTTTGGATTGTGCTTACTCATGATAGCTGTAGCAAGATGCACTCTCTTACTGCCGCGCTGACACTTTTCCCGCATATTTATATTCCATCTTCTAAACTTGGTTCCTGAAGTGGTTATTCATGAGATATGTTTATGAGGTGTTTTTTTTTTCTTTATTGCCACGATGATAAAAACACAGCAATACGAATATGCAGGTGAAAACAAAGTAATTTCTCGCATTTGCAAGCATTTTTTTCTAGCTCTGCCTTTTTCAGACCATAACAGACTTGATCATAATCAAGGTAGAGGGGGTCGGGATATTGCAGTGGCTGGGGTGTTTCACTCCCAGCCGGAAGGCACTGGGTTCAAGTCTCGATGTACAAAGTATACCTGTCAGATTCCTCGAGGAAGGTGCGCCAAACCCTCCCTCATTAATGCCCGTCTCCATTGGTTATATGTCGTTTTGGATAAAGGTGTCGCCTAAATTGGTACAATTTCCATGGAAACAGCATGACACGAAGCAACCCTATAGTGGCTGCCAACTCAGACCATGGTTAGCTATGTTCTTTCTAAAATTGCCAGCCTAGCTGCCTTGCATGGGATTTGTTTTCACACTTGACCAAGAACGGTCGTTATTTATCTATTTACCTCTGCCCACCCATTGTGTATTTCTGTATGTTTAGTCAACTTCTTTACTTCTATATTTTGAGGCTGATTTTCAGATTAGGGATGGGTATTGTGATTTTTTTAATTTTAAAATGGCAACTTCCTGGTGATGTGGTGGAGTGATCTCGAACCTGGTGCTCTGATTGGCCGAGTGGGAATGTAATCTCCTTCTCCGCGCTGGCGGCTCACTGGAAGCCTCCCTTCTACATGGTTGCTATGGCAGCAAGGCTCTGCCCCTCATTGGCTCTTCCTCTGACATGCTGGAATATAACTGCATGTGTGTATGTGTGTAGGTCTGTGTGTGTGTGTGTGTGTGTGTGTGTGTGTGTGTGTGCGCGCGTGTGTGTGTGCGCTTGTGTGTGTGTGTGTATGTGTGTGTGTGTGTGTGTGTGTGTTGAACAAAGATGGAAATGATTATATTGCCCATAGTCAATTACTGTTTTTGCCAAAATCCGACTATAGATTTAAATCTTTCTTTTCCATTCATCACACCATCTCTATGTTTCAGCCTCTCTCTTGGGTGAAACAGCTCTCTCTCTCTCTCTCTCACGCTCTCTCGCTCGCTTTCTCACTCACTCTCTCTCTCTCTCTCTCTCTCTCTCTGACTGTTAGCCTCTCTTTATCCTTTCCCGGTTTTACTAAAAGGGGGGACTCCTCATTCTCAAAATATGCTGCAGCAGCAAATGAAGAGCTTACATAACAACTTTCACCTGTGCGTGTGTGTGTGTGTGTGTGTGTGTGTGTGTGTGTGTGTGTGTGTGTGTGTGTGTGTGCGCGTGTGTGTGTGTCTGTGTACGGGATTTGTATCGTGAGATGGTTTTCTACCAACTCTTTTTGGTTATGTGGTGTCATGTTAAGGTTTGTGCTGTTTTGTGATGTGATGTTGCAGGGGCCCGTGTCGGAGACAGAGAATGAGTCCAACTCAGGGATGGGTAGGGTGGACGAAGGAGTAGAAGAGTTCTTTACCAAGAGAATTCTCCCTGATTCTGGGCTGTGAGTGAACCAACACAAGCACACACGCACACACCCACACACGCACGCACACACACAGATAAATTTTCCTTCTTTCTTTCTTTCTTTCTTTCTCTCTATGATAAAGTATATAGTATTTACACATATGTGGGAGTATGTGTTAGGTGCTGTATTTAATGTTACACATACTCGCAAACAAAAGCCTAAACATGCCTCTTTATGATGCCAATGGAAGATTGGCGTTGCCACTTTCTCTGTCTCACTTTAAAACTGACACAAGCACACACGCACGCACGCACGCATGCACGCACACACACACACACACACACACATAAAGCATGTTACAGTAGACTTACTCAAAGTCTTACTGAACTAAGAATAACTTAATGCCCCCTCCTACATTTTTTGGAAATATATATTTTCCAGCAACAGCTTTTTGTCAGACAATAACTCACAATATGATAAAAATTAATCTATGACAACCTATGTAAGATACTTGTGAATGAGGCCTTGTGTGTACCTGGTAGGTGGTTTGTGTTTTAACTGCATGTGCACTGTATGAAAATTACCTTCCTCACTTCTTCTTTTTCACCAAAACACACATTCCCTTTCTGAATTCAGGTTGTTATGATCTTCTAACCAGTATAGTGTAGCACCACAGGGAGATGCTCAACATTAACAAGCACCTTGATTGGCCAAATGTTTCTACACCAGTATCAACCGTGTCATCAGACTGGTTGGTTCCAAGAGGAGTCTATGGGCCTGATTTAACATCATACTGGGGATGCTGGTTCTAAGGGAAGTCGTATTAGTCTGATTTAACATCATACTGGGGAGATACTGGTTCTAAGAGGAGACTATGGGTCTGATTTAATTTCATACAGGGGATGCTGGTTCTTAGGGAAGTCTATGGGTCTGATTTTACATCATACTGGGGATACTGGTTCTAAGGGAAGTCCTATTAGTCTGATTTAACATCGTACTGGGGATGCTGGTTCCAAGGGGAGTCCGTAGATCTGATTCAACATCTTACTGGAGATATTGGTTAGGGTTAGAGTCTACGGGTCAGATTACTCTTGTGTACGACAAACCAAAGGCATTTTCAAGAGAGATCTGCGAAGGAATTCAACTGAGGACATCTGTCGTCATTTGAAATGTCAAAGACACAGCAAAAACCAGCCTCTGTAGAATCAAATCAAAACTAGAAGATGCTTATTCAATAACATAATAACGTACCTCAATGGGATCTACTTGACATTTTAGGGAATGGTTTTCTGACAATGTCATGGTTTTCTGACAATGTCAGAAAACCATGCCTTCATCTGAGCTAGCAACACTCCACATTTCAGGTACCGAGAACAAATGTCACATCTTCCCCAGGATATCTAGTCAAAGATATACTCCTTAACAACAGTAATGGACAGGAAATCGACAGGTAACACCTGGCTTACAGGGTGAAGCTTAGACGCGGCAGACTTTCAGGCTACCTGAAACCTTGTGACTTTGGGAACCTGGTGTGCAGGTGTTGCTGGCTAAATGACGGGAGGCGCAACTGGACGCAGATTTCTGCATTCAGTTCCCCTCTCCCAGCTAGCGCTTAGAACCGAGAGGGCCGCTAAAGGCCCGTTGCAGTGGTTTCGTGTCGCAGTGGCTTTGTGTCGTGCTGTGTCGTGTGACGTGCTGCATGTCTGTATCGTGCGTAGCTCCTCGCCTGTTCACCTCTTACCCTGTAGTCGTAGTCTTAGTACTGAGTGTCTTTTCTTGTCTGTTGCTCTTTCTGCCGTCTCTTTGCTGCAGAAAAGGCCGGTGGGAGGAGTCAAACCCTGCCCGAGCCACTCCCCCAGAGTCAGGCTCCACCCCTACAGACCCCAACGCCCCCCTCCCTCCCTCCTCCTCCTCCTCCTCCTCCTCCTTCTTTCCCTGCAACATCAACACATCCACCTCCACCACCACCGCCTCCACCGTCACCTCCCCCTCTGTGCCCACGAGTGACTCTCCCCCCCTCCCCCATCCCAACGTCCCCTCCCCTAACGCCACCCCACCCTTCCCCGCGGCCGCCACCCCGCCCGCCTCCACCCCTGCACCCTCCTCCTCCGCCACGGCGGCGCCTCCCGCCAAAAACATTAAGAAGAAGTTCGGCGACTTCTTCGCCTTCAAGAGGGCTCGGGCCGGCCGGGCCGCCAAGGCCGGAGGGGGAGAGGGTGGAGGAGGAGGAGGAGGAGGAGGAGGAGGTGGAGGAGAGGGCACAAAGGTCAAAAGGACCTCCATCGCCGACCTGATCCGCCCCCTCCGCGAGGCGAAGGAGAGGGAGAAGGAGCGGGAGAGGGAGAGGGGGGCCAGGCCAGATGCTAACGTTTCTAACGGTGCCGCCGTCACAGAAGGAGCCCCTGCAGCCGCCAGCGCCGACGACCCGAGGGACCCGACGGCGACCGTCGCCACGGCAACGCCCCCGCCTCCCCCCAGTAGCGGGGACGGCGGTGGCGACGGCCCTCCCCGACCCCCGACCCGCGCCACCGCTAGCGCCGCCGCCGCCGCCGCCAAAACCCCCTCGGAACAGCGGCCGGCGGCGGTACGCCCGGGAGGGGAGGCGGGGCCCGTCCCGACGTCGCCCACGGCGACCGAGCGGGGGCCGGACGGGAGGGCGGGCCTGCCCAGGGCCGAGGGAGGCGTGGCGCCGGACGGGGAGAGGAGGTTAAAGGTCACTCGGAGATCGCTGAGGGAGGGGAAGAGTCAGAGCCTCATCCTGCTGACGGGTCTGGAGGCGGAGGACAAGGAGAGCACAAACAGCAAGGTCAGGGCCAGACGTGCAGAGCTGTCATCTACAGCCTCCATAGCTATCTGCTATAGCTCAGCTATAGCTCCTATAGCTGTCTCCTATAGCTTCTGTCGCTATCTACTTTAGCTGTCGTCTAAAGCTTCTATGGCTATCTTTTAAAGCTTCTATAGCTATCTACTGGGGCTGTCATCTATAGCCTCCATAGCTATCTACTATAGCTCAGCTATAGCTTCTATACCTGTCTTCTATAGCTTCTGTCGCTTTCTACTTTAGCTGTCGTCCAAAGCTTCTATGGCTATCTTTTAAAGCTTCTATAGCTATCTACTGGGGCTGTCATCTATAGCCTCCATAGCTATCTACTATAGCTCAGCTATAGCTTCTATACCTGTCTTCTATAGCTTCTGTCGCTATCTACTTTAGCTGTCGTCTAAAGCTTCTTTGGCTATCTTTTGAAGCATCTATAGCTTTCTACTGGGGCTGTCATCTATAGCCTCAATAGCTATCTACTATAGATACCATGTAAAGCTTCTATAGCTTCTGTCGCTATCTACTTAAGCTGTCGTCTAAAGCTTCTATGGCTATCTTTTAAAGCTTCTATAGCTATATTCTTTAGCTATCATCTGCAGAACTGTATACCACTATCTTCTATAGCTACATGTTAAAGGTGCTATAGCTATCATATATAGCTATCATCTGTAAAATAAATTTGGGACAGAATAAGACAAATTCACAAGCAGGCCGATGTTAACCTGTTACCCTGTTAACCGTACCGTGTAAACGTAACGTGTGTGTGTATGTTTTTCCAGAAGCATTCGTCAGAAAGCACATATAGTTTTGAGCAGAGGCTTCAGCTGATGCTCCACCGGATCGGTGTGTCGAAGACCCCTCCTGCTAGCACCAAGACCAGTCAGGTAGGACGGGCGCGGGCGTCGGAAGGGACTTCAGAGTCGGTGACTGCTATTATTATCCACTGGCAAGGTCTTACTCGCAAGGTCTTTATTCCCTCAAATGGGAAGTGAGATGAGGGTTGCAGCACGTCACCGGTGTAGATTACCAGATAGAAGACCGAGACAGCACTTAAACTTTCTGTCAACCTGTTTTCTAAACGGCGTCCATCGACGCTAAAGCTAGGTATGTGACGCATGCCTTCCCTCGTGCTCAGGAGTCGTATAGCCACCCATCGTCAGACACAAATATACGCCGTCAGTTTCTCAAACGTTATCGACCATATGCCTAGCAACGCAAGCATCGCGCTGACAAGTGTAATACAAATATTGTATTAGTTTTGCGCCGTTCAGGACACTCAAGAACAGTGCAGGGATCAATACTTCAAAGTGAGTGGTGGAAAACACAGGCCTGCATGGACGCAAAGCCACCGCCTTACGCTAAAACGCCAGGAAAGGATTACTGCTCACAGCCTGGGAATTAACAATTTACGCAGCGTTGGCAGTTGAGGTGGAATTAATCCCTCACCTGGACAGAATCGCGAGTGAATCCGGCGGTTAATGATGACCTTGCTAAAATGGAGACTTTACATGGATATTCTAATAGGGTCTGATTCAATTAAGGACCCGTGTGTATTAAGGCATTAGCACTCGCGTACGTATTTAAGGGAGGATTAATGGAATGTAGATTAGTCCCTTTCTTATCGACATGCTGGTTTTCTATGTCAATGTGCTCCCGTGTGCTGGTGTGGCGGCTGGGAGACTAGTGTTCCTTATAATTCAAATTAATAATGACTACAGTGCTGGGACACACAGCTCGTCTTTCTTTGGTATTAGACGAGCTGTCACTGTGTTCTAGTGGTGGACTTCCTCGGCCGAATAAATTCAACATCAAGCGTACTTTGTACCTGATTGTCTGGCAGCATTTATCGGTTTGGTTAAAATTGTTGCCATTTCTTTGAACCGATATCGCAGAAGAAAATGTCATGAAGATTTTGGTTCGAGAGAGAGAGAGGGAGGGAGAGAGAGAGAGAGAGAGAGAGAGAGAGAGAGAGAGAGAGAGAGAGAGAGAGAGAGAGAGAGAGAGAGAGAGAGAGAGAGAGGGAGAGGGAGGCAGAGAGAGAGAGAGAGAGAGGGAGGCAGAGAGAGAGAGAGAGAGAGAGGGGCAGAGAGGGGCAGAGGGGGGAAGGGAGAGGGAGACGGATAAAGAGTGAGAGACAGTCAGAGAGAGCCACAGGGGAGAGCGAGAGAGGCAGCGTGGGAGGAGGCACAGAGGTACAGAGAGATGGAGAGAGACACAGAGTGAGAGGGAGACAGGGTACATTGAATAGGCTCAGATCGCATTATTTTTGCAGCACTGAGATGGGAATGCAGGACTCTGCAGCCGGCCCAGTCCATCCTCATTCCACCACTCTGTGTTAAATGATCCTGAGTGTCCTCGGCCAAATGTGTTGGCATGTTTACCCTCTCAAATCAAATTCAAAGATAGTCGAAAAGGACAATGAATTACAATGAACAAACACAACATGCTGTCGAAAAGGGAACAACAAATAAGTCATCGTAATCAGCCCCATCGTAAGTACAGATTTGCATACATGAATATGTATTTCACAATAATGGTTGATGATTTGCATTGAACCGAATATTATTGTGTGTGGGTGTGTGTGTGTGTGTGTGTGACCTCGCAGAACAAAGAAGATGAGCTGAGGAAGGCCAACTCTGAAGGTATGAGGTGTGTTTGTTTGTGTGTATGTGTGTATATGCTTGCATATATATAGTGTTACATATATATACGTATGTATGTATGCATTGCCAAATAAACGTGAACAGAATTCCTTTAAATAAGCAAGCAAACACTAGGCTTCTTCTGCAGCCAAAAGCCTGGTATCTATGTACTTAGTATCACCATGGAGGCGTATGTGGATGTGGTAATGTTGCAGGGAAAGGAGGAGGAGGAGTATACAGTATATACTCTGTGTTAAGAGTGGCAGTGGCGTATATAAAACGCTAACAGAGTACGTCTGGGTGTGAGGGCTCCAGGGAGAGGGTTTGTCTCTGTGTCGTCGTTGACCTACTTTATCGATACAGAATGGATCGCACCCCGTAAATCAGCATGCGCGCTGTTCCCCCAGCACTGACTCAGGAATGAAGGGCTTTTACTCTGGCGCTCTCTAACCCCACCAGGAGCTGATGATGTGCCTCAGGGCGTTGGAGTGATGTCTTTAAGTCTCACTTATCTTCCAAACCGCATTGTTTTTGTGTACAGCAACGGCATGCACAGACATAAACACACATCTGTTAGGCAGATATGTATCTTCTTTCTCACACTTATCTTATTGACTGATGTGTAAGTGCCATTGAATGGTACCCAACGTGCCTTTTTTAAACATATGTACATGTCAAATAAGAGGAGGCCATCGTCCTCGAGGATGCTGCAGGTAGACTATGGATATTGTGGGGTGTTTTAACCAAGAAATTTTCAGTTTGGGTTCCTTCCCCCCTTAAACTACAAGCCGGCCCTGCTCCTCAGTCTAATGCTAATGCTAATGCTAATGCTACTGCTAATGGGTAGGTGGAACCCACCGCTTCATCGCCCGTAGTTCCCATCCTGAGTGTAATCACTGTGCCTCAGCTTAATCAAACTCTGAAACTCTCAACGGTGCCCCTTGAGCCATTCCTAATTTTACCTCAGTGCTTTTTTTTCCCTCCTCACACAAAAATCATCACTGTTGGGGCGAGCCATCAGCATGACAACCAGCGGTAAACAAACAAGCAGGGATTTCCATGTAGGGGATCCATATTGTTGGCAGGCTTGGCCGGAACACGTATGGAAAACTACCGTCACCTTTGGAAAAACGTTTGTGTTTTTCCACCCCCACCCTGACCTGTTGTTAAGGTGCTATCCTGGACAAACCCCAAGGGCCCCCGGTCTTCTCCAAGCCCAGGACCATGTCAACATCCTCAGGTGTGTGTGTGTGTGTGTGTGTGTGTGTGTGTGTGTGTGTGTGTGTGTGTGTGTGTGTGTGTTCGTGTGCGCGTGTGCGCGTGTGTGTGTTGCCAGTCGCTTGCACACCTCTTATGAAACAAGATTTCTTCTTCTACTATAAGAAGTCTTCCTTTAGCTGCACCACAAGATCAGCCTGCACCAATTATTCTATAGCTTGTTTTGACTATATGAACTTCATTTAATTTTAAGATAGCATAGAAAATAAATGCAATCCACCTTGCCTCTTCCACCCTGCATCATATCCCTCTCTCTCCTCTCACTGCTGCTCTCTCTACCTCCTCTCTTCATACCTCCTCTTTCCCCTTACCTCCTCTCTCCTTTCTCTTTACCTCCTCTCTCCTCTCTTTACCTCCCCTCTCCTCACCCCTTACATACTCTCTACTCTCTTTACACACTCTCTCCTCACCCTGTCCCTCCCCTCTCCCTCCTCTCTCCTCTCTTCACCTCCCCTTTCCTCTTCCTTTAAACACTCTCCTCTCTTGCCCTCCTCTCTTTCCCTCCTCTTTCCTCTCTTTCCCTCCCCTCTCCTCTTTCCCTCCTCTCTCCTCTCTTCGCCTCCCCTATCCTCACCCTTTAAACACTCCCTACTCTCTTTCCCTCCTCTCTCCTCTCTTTCTATCCTTTCTCCTCTCTTTCCCTCCCCTCTCCTGACTCCTTACATACTCTCTCCTCTCTCTTTCCCTCCTCCCTCCTCTCTTTCCCTCCCCTCTCCTCTCTTTCCCTCCCTTCTCCTATCTTTCCCTCCTTTCCCCTCTCTTTCCCTCCCCTCTCCTCTTTCCCTCCTCTCTCCTCTCTTTCCCTCCTCACTCCTCTCTTTCTATCCTTTCTCCTCTCTTTCCCTCCTCACTCCTCTCTTTTTATCCTTTCTCCTCTCTTTCCCTCCTTTCTCCTCTCTTTCCCTCCCCTCTCCTCTTTCCCTCCTCTCTCCTCTCTTTCCCTCCCTTCTCCTATCTTTCCCTCCTCTCTCCTCTCTTTCCCTCCCCTCTCCTCTCTTTCCCTCCCCTCTCCTCTTTCCCTCCTTTCTCCTCTCTTTCCCTCCCCTCTCCTCTTTCCCTCCTCTCTCCTCTCTTTCCCTCCCTTCTCCTATCTTTCCCTCCTCTCTCCTCTCTTTCCCTCCCCTCTCCTCTTTCCCTCCTTTCTCCTCTCTTTCCCTCCCCTCCTCTCTTTCTCTCCTCCCTCCTCTCTGTCTATCCTTTCTCCTCTCTTTAACTCCTCTCTCCTCCCTCCTCCCTCCTCCCTCCCGACCCCTCCCAGACACGAGACACCCCGTGTGGACCAGCGACCGGCTGCGCTTCGAACCCCTGCTTCCCCCCAAACCCCCCCCGGCAGAGAGACCCGTGGGCCCGCTGCCCCCCAAACCAACCATCGCCGCCAAGCCCCCTCTCCCCCCGGCCCCGTCCGGTCTGAGGGCCGCGGCCCCCGGGACCCCACTGGGACCCTCGGGCCCCTCACAGGGCCACTCTGCACCCCCCGCCCCACGTGGTGGTGCCCAGGCGGAGGGCCAGACTGCCAGGACCCCCCCCAGCCAGGTAGCTCTATGGAGAGGACTAAAGGGCTGATGATGGTCCCACGTTGACGCAACGCAAGGGGGTCTACGGACCCCCTTGCGTCCTCGCGGACCCTCCTTGCGTCCTCACGGACCCTCCTTGCGTCCTCGCGGACCCTCCTTGCGTCCACCGCGCGCCTCAAAAAAATCGTAACCTTCCGTCGAGGCGACGCAGCAGCAAGGGCTGTGATTGGTCCGCTCACTAGAACCCGGCGCAGAACCGTAAAGGTTCACGGCTGCGTGTCTGCGTGGTCACTGCGTTGCGTGAACTTGGGACCATAATCAGCCCTTTAGAGCGAGCCTATTACGGCTATTTTCTGAATAATAGAGAGTAATATTAATAATAATTGATCCGTTTTTTATAGCGCTTTTCTAAATACTCCCACGCTTTACAAATAAAGGAATACATACAGACAGTACAGACACTCAAACAAAAGGGAAAAAATAAACACCACAACAATAAGCAACACATTAAGAGAGCGGGAGGGGGTGGAAGATGGCGGAGGATGATTTGTCAAATGTTGTAGGTGGTCCTGAAGAGATAGGTTTTAAGTTGACTTTTGAATGAACAGAGTGTATCAGAGTTTCGGATGGCCAGAGGGAGGGAGTTCCAGAGGGTAGGGGGCGGCGATGGCGAAGGCTCTGCCCCCCAGGGTGCGGTACTTGGTCTTGGTGATGGAGGTGGGAAGGTTGGCATCAGCGGAGCGTAGGCGGCGAGTCGGGGAGTGGCGATGGAGGGGATCTGTTATGTACGAGGGTGCAATGTTGTTCAGCGCTTTGTAGGTGGTGAGGAGGATCTTGAAACTGATGCGTTGTTTTATTGGAAGCCAATGAGGTTGACGGAGGATGGGAGTAATGTGTTCTCTGGAGGGGGAGTTAGTAAGCAGTCGGGACAGAGCAGAGTACTGCACGCAGCACTGTATGACACAGCCTCTAAGATTAGAAAAGAGCTGAGTCTGGCTGTTCCCCTTTTACTCCATACTGGGAACTATCCGGTGACATCACGATGACATCAAGATGGTGGTGATGTATCTTCTCCTTCTCAAGGTCTATCCTGGTTATGGTGGAAGGGTCAAATGTCCCCTGCCAATATAGGAGCAAATAATGTGTGCCTTAGCTTAGAGGACAAAAGGTCTGAAATTGATATAGAGATCGTATCGTATCTGGTCTTCGAGGAGAACTTCAGGTTTTGAAACCCAGACCCTATTTCCGATCATTTTGGATCTAAAGGACTACAAAGTGTGAAATTGGATCCAGTATTGAACGAGAACGCTGCAATGTGATCCTTCGGTGCAATCGAGCCCGGTCAACGTGTGTCCTCTCAAAATACTTTCCAAAATGTTGGACTATAATCTGAGCCAGTCAGTCACAAACACAAGCCCTTTTATAGTCCAATTACTGACCGGTTTGACATTGGTGTACCTCCGACTATCGGGCATATCTTTTGATATCGGGCTGCCTTAACATTTTAGTACATGCTACACGTGAACCTCCTAAGACGGCACAATTTGATCGGTTCGCTATCTCGGGATATTGGGCAATATCCCATGATTGAGATCTCAAACTCGGGATATTGTTTTCATCGCAAAATGTCTGCCTCGTAGCGCTAATAAAAACAAATATACCGCTAATAAAAACAAATAAATCCCGGCAAAAAGTGTTATCTTGTTTATTTCACGTGTAGTATATATATACGACCTTCGGTCCCGGGGGCTATTCCCGAACTATTCACTTCGCCTTCGGCGCATAATTGATAATTATCAGGCATTCCTAGCGCTGATCTCTCCTCCCCCAACGTGTAGGTCCCGGACGCTGAGGGCCGGGCGGCTCCGGCCCCAGGGCCTCGGCTGGCCCCCACTGTGTCCCCGCGACGGGCCCCTCCCGTACACGACCGCTCAGAGAAAGCACAATCAGCCACAGACGGTGGGTCGAATGTGTGTTTGCTTGTGTGTGTGTGTGTGTGTGTGTTTTGTATTCTAAATATAAATAATCTGTCTTAATATTGTGTGTGTGTGTGTGTGTTTTGTATTCTAAATATAAATAATCTGTCTTAATATTGTGTGTGTGTGTTTTGTATTCTAAATATAAATAATCTTTCTTAATAGTGTGTGTGTGTGTGTGTGTGTGTGTGTGTGTGTGTTGTAGTATAAATATAAATGATCTGTCTTAATATTGTGGATGTGTGTGTGTGTGTGTCCTTCCAGAAAGTCTTCCCAAACCCCGGCAGCGCATGAAGCCCCTCCCACAAAGGCGTGCTGTGTCCGTGCACGAGGACACACTCGCCATGACCCAAGGTGAGCGCAGTTGGGCGGTTGTCAAGCAAACAGCTCTATCAGCTCTAACAAGTTCAATAAACACACATGGTGCACTGTTTCTAGCTTTAGTGTGTGTGCATGTTTGCGTGTGCGGGCGTGCGTCTGTTTGTTTGTGTGTGTTGGTGTGTGTAACTAACTAGGGGGTTTGACATTGTGTACCTGTAGCTGCCTTGGTATGCCTTCAAGTGCGTCTTCGGCAGTCCGTTGATTGGTTTGATTCGTTTTTGATTGGCTGCTTTTGTGTGTGAGCAGTGACTTGTTTCTAGTGGTGTTGTCCGCGGCAGTTCATACTGCCTGTGACTATTTGTTGAATTCAGATGTGTTTCATAGCAGAACAGTATTTTTATATAATTTTTTAATAGTATTTTTTGATCATAATTAGTCATGACAAGTGTGACTGTGCAGTAATAAGACCAAATTAAAGAACACGATTTGTTTCTTAAAATTAGAACTGTATTATACTGAATTATATAATTATATATTATGCTTGGCATGACATTCTCTCTCTCCCTCTCTCTTTCTCGGTCTGTGTGTGTGTGTGTGTGTGTGTGTGTGTCTCTCTCTCTCTCCCTCCCCCTCTCTCTCTTCCTCTCTCTCTCTCTCTCCCTCCCCCTCTCTCTCTTCCTCTCTTCTCTCTCTCTCTCTCCCTCCCCCTCTCTCTCTCTCTCTCTCTCTCTCTCTCTCTCTCCCCTCTCTCTCTCTCTCTCTCTCTCTCTCTCCCTCTCCCTCTCTCCCTCTCTCCCTCTCTCCCACTCTCTCTCTCTCAGAGCTGAAGGCGGTGCTGCAGCGGTCGCCCAATCGCCATGGCGCCCACCGGGGCGTGCTCGCCACGTGCACTGAACACGCCCAAGCAGTGGGACAGACGGCTGCAAGGGGAGGAGGGAGAGGTGAGGGGGATGACGGGGATGATGACAACACGTTGGTGCTGATGATGATGTATTTTAGATTTCCTATTAATAATTTAAAGGTCCCACGACATGCCACCAGGTGTGAGTGTGAAAATCTGCCCCTTATGACATCACAAGTGGGCGTGTCCACCTAGATGTGTGGCGGATAGATGAGCAACGTTCGCTCCAGTCCACTGGGTAGGCTGGTAGGCTGATCCATCCAGCACACATCTAGGTGGACACGCCCACTTGTGATGTCATAAGGGGCAGATTTTCCCACTCACACCTGGTGGCATTTCATGGGTCCTTTTAAAGGGAGCGTAAACCCCCAAAATTAACTATTTACAGTGGAAAACATTGATGTGTTTATGAAAATGTAAATTTCAATGTCAGCCTAAACTGACCTCAAGCTCAACCTGTCTGCCTCCATGTTGTGTCCTCCATGTTGTGTCCTCCATGTTGTGTCCTCCATGTTGTGTCCTCCATGTTGTGTCCTCCTCCATGTTGTGTCCTCCATGTTGTGTCCTCCTCCATCTTGTGTCCTCCATGTTGGGTCCTCCTCCATGTTGTGTCCTCCATGTTGTGTCCTCGATGTTGTGTCCTCCATGTTGTGTCCTCCATGTTGTGTCCTCCTCCATGTTGTGTCCTCCATGTTGTGTCCTCCTCCATGTTGTGTCCTCCTCCATGTTGTGTCCTCCATGTTGTGTCCTCCTCCATGTTGTGTCCTCCATGTTGTGTCCTCCTCCATGTTGTGTCCTCCATGTTGTGTCCTCCATGTTGTGTCCTCCATGTTGTGTCCTCCTCCTTGTTGTGTCCTCCATGTTGTGTCCTCCATGTTGTGTCCTCCATGTTGTGTCCTCCTCCATGTTGTGTCCTCCATGTTGTGTCCTCCATGTTGTGTCCTCCTCCATGTTGTGTCCTCCATGTTGTGTCCTCCATGTTGTGTCCTCCTCCATGTTGTGTCCTCCATGTTGTGTCCTCCTCCATGTTGTGTCCTCCATGTTGTGTCCTCCATGTTGTGTCCTCCTCCATGTTGTGTCCTCCATGTTGTGTCCTCCATGTTGTGTCCTCCTCCATGTTGTGTCCTCCTCCATGTTGTGTCCTCCTCCATGTTGTGTCCTCCATGTTGTGTCCTCCTCCATGTTGTGTCCTCCTCCATGTTGTGTCCTCCTCCATGTTGTGTCCTCCATGTTGTGTCCTCCATGCTGGGTCCTCCTCTGACGACCCAGCTGGGGAGGCGGGCTCCCGGGGGGTCCCGGGCTGGGGAGGCGGGGAGGAGGAGCCGACGGAGAGCAAGGCGGAGGGCGGGAGGACCGCGGACGCGGAGACCCTGGCGGGCACGGCGCCGCCCCTCGGGGATAAAACAACGAGGGCGCCGCCTTTCGCTGACAAAAGAGCCCCGCCCACTGCGACGCCGGGTCACCAAGAACCGAAGCCCCTCCCCCTGTCCATCACACCAGCCACGCCCGAAAACCAGCCGCCTGCCAAATCCCCCTCCCCGAGCACAGCCCAGGTGGCGGGCCCCCAGACCAAGGCGAGGTCCCCGGCACCGCCTCCGTCTGGGGCCACGGTACCCGCCAGCACAGCAGCGACCCCGGCGGCCGCCGCCGCCGCCGCCGCCGCCGGGGTCGCGGCCGAGGACTGACGTCCGCCGCCCCCGGGGCCGAAGAGTGAACCAAACCCTGAGGAGACAAACCCAGCACGGGACCGCCGCGGGGGTTTCTAATTGCTGCGCCGCTGGTGGTGTCACCGGTGCCACAGCGACCGACATCCCCTGGCAAGCTGGCGCAGCCAATCGGAAGCTTTGTTTTCCGAATGTGTCATGTGCGTGCTCACCACACGGGGGCGGTGTTGTGACGGTTTGATTTTAGTGTTTGGTTGCTCTTTTAAGGTCTTTCGGACCTCGAAGCGGGGGTTAGAGCCGGGGGGGGGCGGGGTCTTGGGGAGGCAGCATCACTGAGACCAGAAACCAGAGGTTGGCTTGGTTGGTGATTTTTTTTCTTGCGTTGGTATGTTTCTACATCGGTCCAGTCACAATCGAATGCCGTTGAATGTGTGTGTTTGCCAGCGCGATCCCTTTGCACATTACGATGTTCCGCCATGCATTGAGAATTGCGTTGAGTCATTATGGGCGGAACGTTGCGTTGGGCACTTCCACGTGACCATGTGACACATGTCAGCTGACGCGTCAACCGTCAATTGACGTGTCGGCAATTTTCCTTTTTTTTTTATATGAACCGACCTGGGCCTTGGCGCCTCTGCTTGTGTTTTCTGACTCACCCACCTCACCCTGCGTCGTCCGCCACCCCTTCCCCTCTGCCTCCACTTCTCCAGGGAGAATTTATTTTTTACTGTCACGTATATCTGTGCCTGCACGTCAGCTGAAATATGTACAAAACATATAAAGGGAATGGGGAGGGGGAAAGTACAAAACCACTGGAAATTATGAAGAAAATGTTTTAAAAAGAGTGTAAATCCATAACTATACTTGTTTAAGAATTATTAAAAAGTTGATTTATCCGTGTCCTAAATAGTTTGTGGCAAGACTGTTAAAGGAGCAATTCGCACACTTCCTGAGCTCATTTTCTTATAGGCAGTGTTTCATTGCAAAGACATTTCATATTATAATTTTGATAATTTAATATTTGCTAAAATGTGAGATTTCATTTTGTTCCACCTTTTCAAACCATTTACAAGGTTTTGACAACAGAAAGGGAACCAGTATCCTTGGCCATTCAAGGAATGTAGATCGTTACAATAATTTTGGAACTGGATGGCATATAAATATTCTCCAAGGATCTTTTGCTAACCATCTGGATTTCATCCCATATCTAATGGAACAAAATGGGTTTCATGATCAGATTTTAATCAAAAAAATTAAGTTTACCCTGAATCCCCATAAAACCGCAGTACAACTCCTACCTCGGTGGGGCATCATTGTAAGTGTCCAGCGGCTGGAAGATATACACACAGGGTCACGTCACGGTGTTGGGAAACAGTTCATTAATTTTCAATATGCTTTTAAATCCATCACTCCCATACTTCAGTCTGATCTCAGACCCATGCCATTCCGTTTAAGTAATACGTTCAATCGAAGTTAAGCTGTTAGGATGGAATTCATCACACAGGTGAAACCAAAGGCTGGATCAAACAGCTCTTGGCTGGGACATGTATTGATCTTTAACGATTGGCTAGCAAGAGTACTTAAGTGTGATCGATGACATTCTTGGTAGAATCGCTATGCACACCCACACAGGCATTGTGTAACAATAAAATAAATAAAAAGATAAATGAAAAGACGTGTTCAAGACTTAAAAGTATGTGGGCAGAACATTTGGAATATAAAAAATAAAACAATTGTAAAAATAAGCTGTCAACACACTAAAGATCAAAATATTTAATCATTTTTACAAGGCAACCTGCATTTTTTACAGGGTAAGAACATTCTTAGAACCACTCTGGTTGCAACTTAGGTGAAAACCTGTTGTACTTCTTGACACTGGTAAAAATAAAAATCTGAATCTATGGCTCCTGCAACAACACCCCCCCAATCTGAGTAGCTGTTAATGACAATTACAAATGATGTCAGTGCATTCTAATCCCGAACCAGTGGGAACCTTTTGGGCATTCAGTGATGAAACATTTTTAGCCAGTTATGTTGGGGCCAGACCCAGATGCATCAGCTGTCTTTGGTTTTCAGCATGGAGAGAAAACGAATCGTCTTAAAGGGGATCAGTAAAACGTTGTTCACAACTATCGCTCCCTACTCTATGCACACACTCTTTCTTTATTGCCTTTTCATCAATATCAATGTCAGAAAAATACAAAAGTGTTTAATGAATCAAAGAATGAAAAATTTGATTTCACTTAAAAATAGTTATCCTCTGAACTTCCAGTCTTGGTTTTGTGAAGAACTTAGCGTTAATTGTCAAAATTACAATACAAAATATCAGGGAATTACAACCTGTAGAAAATAAATCTTCAAAATGTCTCAGCCTTTTAACAAGTCGCTCAAAGCAACAAATTCAGAAATGGCTCATTTGAAGCAATCAAATGTTACAGTAAATTCAATATTCCTCAAAAGGCTAATTTTTCACACAAACACACACTTGATCCAGTGATAATTACCTCTATATACACAATACAATGCCATGACAAAAGTAAACACAGGCAAACAAAATCACCTTAGAAGTAGTCACCCTGTGCACAAATATACAGATTTGGTCATGTGGAGATCTGTAGGGATATGCTATAAGATTAACCTAATCATTTCACACAGCGTAAATGAGGCGTTCTCACCCAATAAATTAAAATATAGATTCCCAAAAATATACAACTCTGCTAAAATATATCATTTCTGACGACCAAAAAGACAATGGTTTTACATTCGTGTAGCTTTAACAAAAGAAGCTTTGAATGCTCGTGCTGAGTTTAAGATTGGAATGGGATTTGATTAACAAATGCGTTCCAGGAATCATTCGTTGCTTCAGCTTTGCTGAAAAGGGCTTTTCACCTCTCAATCATACAATTATCAACAGAACCAGTTCGACTGCATTCAACATCGACAACCAACTGCAGTCCTAAAATGTGTCCTAAAGTCCTAAAACTTGGGGCCTAAAGCTTGAGTGTGAACTTAACATACAGATCATTGTGCATTAGTGTATTCTATATCTCTATAGAATCGTCTTAGAATAAGAGTGAAAAGGCTTTTTCAAAATACACTTCGAGAAATAAAGGAGGAATTTAAAAGAAGGAAGAAATTAACGTGGGGAAGAAAGGAACAATAAAAAGGAAAAACCTTCCCTGAAGACGTAATAGACCACACGAGTGTAGCCTCTGTGTTGAGATCAGAGAGTAAGGCCCCTTAAAGAACAGACACCGCCTTGCATATCTTGGTACTCTGTCCGTCATCGCTAACCGCGAGACAGGTCTTTGTGCTGGCTTGTCTGCCCGGCTGTCCGTCTCTTCATCCATTGCATCATGGAGTATCCTGACCATAAAGTCTGGCTTCAGACACACCAGGGCCAGGGCAACGACAGACGACAGAGCATGATAAGAGTGATACAGACCCCTGACAATAGAGAGAGAGAGAGAGAGAGAGAGAGAGAGAGAGAGAGAGAGAGAGAGAGAGAGAGAGAGAGAGAGAGAGAGAGAGAGAGAGAGAGAGAGAGAGAGAGAGAGAGAGAGAGAGAGAGAGAGAGAGCGCCAGTGAACAGGCTGGGACTGACGCTGCAGTCAGTGGCAAGGGACCAAAGCCATCTGGTCCGGTTCCCTGGTCGCAGAGCTCCACACCTCTCCCGGTTCCTCTTGCCTTGGAGAGAGAGTGCCTCGTCTATGGGGGGGGGGGGGGGGGGGGGGGGGGCAGAGAGCCGGGGAGCACTAGGGTGGGCTTGGAGAGCCAGGCAGGTTGTTTGGAGGGGCTAGAGGGTGGCCAGGAGCCTGAGGAAGGAGATGAAGAGGATGCAGAAGGACTGGCCAACGCCGAACACCAGCGCCTCCAGAGACATCATGGTCTTCCCCGCTGCCTTGTACACGCCAGCGACGGCAGCGCCTGCGCACACAGAAAAGACACGCGTTACTGATGGAGCTCGACACACGAGTAAAGGGTTGATTATGGTCCCACGTTCACGCAACACAAGGACCACGCAGACGCTTCGACGCAGTCTCGAACCTTTATGGCTCTGCGTCGGGTTTTGGTAAGCGGACCAATCACAGCCCTTGCTGCTGCTTCGACTCGACGGAAGGTTACTATTTTTGGGAGCCGCACGTCCGGCCCTTGCGGTGGACGCAAGGAGGGTCCGCAAGGACGTAAGGGGTCCGTAACACCCTTGCGTTGCGTGAACGTGGGACCATAATCTGCCCTTTATTGTGTTGGGCTAGACGACATGCATGCTGCACTTTATATCTACACTTGAAATCTAGATTCTCCAAAAGTTTTTGAAATTTTTTTTCAATCTTGAACGTAGTGTTCACCATTGACGGAGGTGGTCTCAACAACAGCTCCTTCCCGCCTTTTAAGACGGAGAAACAGGCCTATTTTTTGCCTTGCCATCTCACAAAATATAGGGAAATTCAAAGTGCTTGTCCAAACATGGCCATTTCGAGAGCTCACACGATAAAGAGAGTTGTGTACTACATTGCAACACCAACACAAACTCACTGGTAAGGACACCTCCACAGATGGGGCCCAAGACGCCCATGAGGAGGATGGCGATGGGCATGAAGCGGGCGATCTTGTGCTGCCGTAGAGTGGCGAGGGCCAGGAGGGCGGCCGGCAGATGGAACACCAGCGATGACACTGCTGCCCACAGAAACACGCCATACCACATCTCTGGGAAGCAAGTGGTCGTCATTAAAGCAGTCTGTTTTATTCTGTATTGAATGTGTGCAGTAGTAGCAGTAACAAACCCTTTCATTATCCTGCTTTGATTATATCCTACTTTTGTAAATTACCAGCAGAAGGACAGGTATTACATTATGAAAACTACATGGTAATCCAGCCGTAACAACATCAATGATACCCATAGTAAGTGTAGGAATGCTACTGCCTCACGCGATTCTGTGGATTATGTGGAACAGTGGACTACCATATAGCTTCCCTAAAACGCTTTTAAGGCGATTAGCAAATTAACTTTGCTCTCACTTTTACTGTTGTGTAACGTTAGGTGTTTCTAGTTTATCATGGACGTTAGAAAGTGTCCCCTTCGTCATTTATTTTAAAGATACATAGAGAATGCGAGGGGTGTATAAGCCCACGGAACCCATTCGCTTACTGCTACTGAAGCAGGGTAAGTTAGTTCACCAACACAACACAAGGAAGCCCTGCGGCTGGCATCTCAACAAAACATGCTAACGCAAATTAGCACGAAGCTAGTGGCAACCCATTCCATAAGAGCACACAGACACAAGTCAAGCCTTGCCAGATCATTAATAATTTATGATCCGTCACACATTAGCGAACGACGGACAGGGTTAGCGGGAGGGAGGGGGAAGCACCAACACGAGCGTACCTGAGAATTCACTGAGAGATGTGTCGTTGCCTCGATTGGTGCCATTTTGCCTCGGCACCAAGTTTAAACTTAGTATCTGCTGAACAAACCCTATATTGTTATACCTGTCCTGCATATCTTCCACTTATTCCAGATGATACATGAGGGTGAAGGGTTCAGGGCGTGTAACACCATGAGAGTAGCGGTAATAAACGCTTCAGACGGTGCAGGCTTGGTCGAGGGGTACTCGCTCGAAGTGGCTTCGCGGCCCGACTGTCAACATAAACCTGGGTGAGCGTCACAGATCGCCCGGGCGGTGGAGGTGCGGCGATGGGGTATCTTTTTTTATTTACTTTTTTTGGCTTGCTTGGTCTTTAAAATGTTATGTGATGCCAAAAAAAATAAAAAATACACTAAGAGTGTTGCAATAAAAAAAATAATCGATAAGGGAAGTCAAGTTCTCTGGGGACATTAATACGTATTAATGTGAACATGGTTCGTCAAGAAGGCAAATATATGTGGATAATTTGCCGAAAGTAGTTGCTGTTGTGTTTATTATTGGTAATAAAATAGATGCAATGGCTAAACTTGCGTATAAACATTAACGTACAAGTCTGCAATCAATATGGACAGTCGGGCTTCCCGTAGTTTAGGTAACAGGAAGTGAGGTTTTGTTATCCCATTACGAATACAATGCAAAGAAAGAGCACGTTTTACACTCAAAAGACGTGGAAATAGAGATTATTTTACATGCAAACTAATTTTTCGTCATATTGCCATATTTATCCATCATTTGTAAGCCGTGAAAATAGCCTCGTTGTCTAACGGCACATGTTATAGGTCCGCATTCGTCTGCATTTCCGATTGAATCGCCAATTTACTTATTGCCATTTAAATATCACGTTACACTGCAGGAGATCAGAGATGAACTATTCTGACTACGATTCGGACGGTTATTCGTCAAATGCTGATGCTGACTACGTCCCTTCGGGTAAATATACAGTTATACATTTGGTTATTGTGAGAAGCAGACCGTTTCTGTCTCAAAGCTATCCCATTTTGTTACGTTTGGACTAACTGTTGGACTATATGCCTATAACCAAACAAATGATAATCTATAAGTATTGCTAAAGTAAAACTTTTAACCCCCATCACTGTTAAACTGTGTTGAGTTCTCAGTGGGGCAGATCAAAGGTGGCCCAAAGATGTGTGCCACCAGATGTATGTGTTCCCCTTATGACTAACCTTATTCTGTCCTCGATTTCATCTCATTCTACCTTTGGCCCTTTTCTATGTCTAGCCGACAACCTCAGCGAGGATGACATGAACGAATGTGTCAAAGAGGACCCACTGGACGAAATAGACGGTGTGCCACAGACCAGTGATGGTTCCAAGAAGAAGACAAAGACGAAGACGAAGAGGAAGGACGACATTCTCGGCATGCGGTGGGTTGGGTTCATGTACCTGACGTAGACGTTGAGGCGAGTACGTCGTGGTTAACTTA
The DNA here is from genome assembly GCF_949987615.1 of Pollachius pollachius. Taxonomy (NCBI): domain Eukaryota; kingdom Metazoa; phylum Chordata; class Actinopteri; order Gadiformes; family Gadidae; genus Pollachius; species Pollachius pollachius. The sequence continues at coordinate 3,703,081 of NC_136942.1, read as the reverse complement.
GCACAGTGAGGTTGAAGCCCCTTGTCTTGAATGTGATTCACGGCAATCGTTGATTTGTTGTCGTGTTTTTCCAACATCACCAGAAAGAGGAAAAAGGGAATACTGAAAGTGGATGGAGATAAAGAGGAAGGGAATAACGACGAAGGAACGGTCACAAAAGACAAGGAGGAGGAGCCGTGGGTCGTGGTGGCGCCGGAAGAGGTGAAACAGAAGAAGAAGGCAGATGATCTTTGGGCCAGTTTCTTGAGTGACGTCGGAACCAGACCCAAACCGTCTGCTTCTCCTGAAGAAGCCCGCAGCACACAGCAGGTATTTCACAACCTCCGATTGCTAGGCTGTGTTGAAACAGACAAAACAAAACATAGGTGGTTAAGTGAAGTAAGTTTGGGGTGGCATCACCGTTTGATTAATAACTTCATTGTGGTACACAGTCTCATTAAAATAATCCAAATATTTCAACTTTTTGACAAATTCTAACAAATTGGAGTTATAGCGGGCCGTGCTAGCGGGCCATGCTGAGGTCAAATTTAGACGTGCGCTTGGCAACCCACGCTCCTGGAGGACGGAGAGCGTCGGGATGTGGGAGAATAGATTGCGATTTCTGAAGAGGCCGCGTGTCAAATTAAAAAAAAACATTATTTTCATTTTAAAAAAAAAAGAATTTGAAATATATATAATTTCAATACAGATATCATGGGGGTAATGCTTATGTTGAAAAGCATATCAAATTAAATGCATTGTGTAGCCCAAGCTCTTTCTAGCTATCCTTGTGTGTTCATGTACTCTCCGTCTCTCTCTCTCCAGGCCGAGGCTTCGTCGCAGAGGAAACCGACGGTATCCGTGGAAACCAAAGCCCCAGAACCCACCAAGCCTGCAGAGGCGTCCACGGTTACCATCACCAAGGTGTTCGACTTTGCTGGAGAGGAAGTTCGGTAGGTGTTTGAATATCCCCCTCCCCCGCCCCCCCCCTTCCACTCAGGGTTTTATTAACTGGACAATGTCCTCAAACTACACAGAACCACTACACTCTAAACATGGCCAGACCCATGGATCAAACCATGGACGTAATCAAGCGTGTATGCATTGGAGTGGAGAAATAAAGTATTTGCGTGCGTTTGTGTTTTTTAATTGACACCTGCGTGAGAATGCTAGGTAGTTTCAAATATTCGGACATCCAGACAACACTGGAAAGTAATAGACCAATTTTTGCTTCCTCCCATATAATCTGCTCGTATTTCGCAGAGCCAGAGCATGCCATATGGGTTGCTTCATTCTTTGTTTCTAGCGCCCTCTACTATAATGGGACGAGAATGCCATGTCCTGTGGCTTTCTAAAAGCGCTGAATTCAGACTGCGGTGGAAACCGACTTGCCAGCAATTGTTGTACAGCAATTTAAAGAATTTAAAGTACAGGAAAGCTGAGGGACAGCACAGAGCAGCAGATTCACAGACATTTTTATTAACAACTACCGGAGTTGTACTTTCAGTCCTCTGCCAATCCAATATTCAATTAATATTGAATACTGGGCTGAAGTGATGTATTGTTTGTCCGGTGGATGGTAGATTTGACTACTTAATTAACAGTAGTTCTATTGGCCACTGATTCTAACAGTTTTTTATATTGTTGTACTTTTAATTATCAGTCTCCTTGTCTATGCCAAGCCTCCCCACTAGATGGCAACAGAGCTTTAAAGTTCCAAACACATTCCAAGCTTTAATTAAAACCCATTTGCTCAGCTCAGTCCCTTTATTGTTTGTTGAAGCCAGCCAATTCTCAGCGGAAACCCACTTTCCCATTTATGCCTTGAAGAGCTCTTGGCTCTAACTTAAATCCAGTGGATAATGGATTTTATAATGGATGTATCCTGGGCAGCCGTGCTGTGTGCACGTGTGTGTGTGTGATGCAAATAAGCAAGTGATGCGACAGTGGTTATTTTTGACAGGATATAAGGGTGATATTAATACCAGGGTAATACCATCTCGGGTACACATTAATGTTAAATCTCCACATGGAGTGTTTTTTCTACTTGTCATCCAATGTAATGCTGTCCTATAAGCCCTCTGTGGGAGAATCAATCATGCTGCAAAGATTTGTCATTCCTGGCAAATATGGGAAAATCAGACACAGGAAATGATGCATGCTGTTTGGGAGGGAAGAGGGGGATACACAGAGGATAAAAAAAAATGAATTTATCTTTGGTCCATTTTGACCTTAGAATATTATGGTACAATTATTGCATTCTGATAAGCCAAATCGACCAGGCCTCAACATGAAGGGTAGGGAGTCCTTGTAGAAAGAGGGTCAGGGTTCGCCACAGAACCAATGCATTTCTCTTCACGTGAGAAATGTGAAGAGATGATTTGGGGTATGCTGTTTTCAAAACCCAATGGTGCTGCAGCAGCACTGTCATGGATACGGCAACGTTAAAGGCAGTCCGTGTTATTGCCCATGTCTGAATCAGAATGTGGTTTATTGCCACTAGGTTACCCAAGCGGTTTGTATGTATGTTGGTTCGGTAAGAGGAAGAAATGTGTAATATACAAAATAATAATTCAACCACATACGTCGATGTCTTCCACATGGGTGTATATCTACTCATGGTGTAAGACCTTTGTAGTGCTGTCCTCAAGCTTCCCAAGAGACATTCCAGGGCCTGCCTGTTGAAGTAGCATGCAGAATCTATTCTTGGGATTAATGAAGTGCTTTCTCCAAACTATCTGTGCCTCAGCTAGTTAAGAGAAACAATATGCAGCCATACCCAAGTCCCTTCCCTGCATATTAAACTGTGCCTGGCTGTCACTTAACACAGATGTTTCAGAGGGGAGAAAAAAAACGACTATTCCTAATTATTCAGGAGGGAAGAGTGCAAACAGAGCTCGAGTTAGTTAGTCATCGTTAAATTGATTTCGCTTTCAAATGGTTGTGGTTGTCACCTGGATGAAGGCACACCGCGCGCGCGCACACACACACACACACACACACACACACACACACACACACACACACACACACACACACACACACACACACACACACACACACACACACACACACACACACACACACACAGGTCTGGCTCTCACATGCTTCTCTTTCGTGTCATGTGGGCAAATGTTATTTAGTGTTTTTAGTAAACGGGGGAGGAATTCATATACAGATGGTGTGACTCTGACAGCCTCCCTGGTGGTCATTAGGCCCGGTTACCGGTCGGCAAACGGACCATTCAGAACCAAACATGGCATGAATCAGGATGAAAGACGGTCCGTAGTCCATCACGCTCCCACGGTGCGCTCCGATCGCTTCAAAGGCCCTCGGTACACCCAGATCGTCAACAGTCCCATCTCATGTTTTCCAGAGTTGTGGGTCACTGGCAAACGACATAGTCTCTAATTACATTTTCCTCCTAACTTCTCCTTTCAACCAAATCCAGTCACAAACAAACAGCACATTTCCTTGACAAATTGTGCATAATTATCGCAGCGTATGATTAGCATATATCATTCAGGGGAAAGCACGTCGTTACTTGAGTGTGGTGGTGGTGGTGGTGGTGGTGGTGGTGGTGGATGGTACTGTAGTCATGCAGTTCAATGAGTAATCGCCCACCAGAGTCTCCATTTGCAAATCTCAAAGAACATGGTCCTAAAGAAGGACATTCAATGCAGAAGTGTGTACTGTTTATATCCGTGTGTGTGTATATCGTCATTTGAAAGTGAGTACTCTGCTGTTAAAGTACTTTTTGAGCGCTCTGCGTGCGTTCTTCGCGGCGTTCCTACCGTACAGTCAGCACGGCACCGCAGAAGTCCCATTAAAACATTACGTTGTCACTGTGGACAAGAAGGGGGCGGACCCTTGTGTGCGCGCCGTCTTATTTAAGAGCACTTGACTTAATGCTTTAACTACACAGGGCCCAAATAAGAACTGACGACGAGAACCCAGAATGTCCTTACTGCCAGTTTCACATTTCATCACGTAAAGATTACTAACCAGCCAGTGAAAATATGCTCTGGTTCACCATCCCCGATCCACACCAGTCTCTCCCTCTCTCCTCTCTCTCTTGCTATGTGTGCGGTGTTCCGCTCTGCTTTGTAATTAAGGCTATGCTGGAATTAGCATAGATCACTTATCATGGAGGGGCCCCGCCTTAAACTGTTCACCAGGTGATTGATTCTGCTGCTTGCCGCTGGTTTAATGGGAATGTATATAATATGAAAGTTCCCAGGGGGGCGGAGGGGTTGTTGTCTGCTGTATTTATGCTGTTGTTCCATATATGGCCTTGATTTTCTGTGGGGGAAAGCAGAGAGCGCCCTAGCCCCCATCTAGGGAACCGCTAACCGCATGCAGCTTGTAGGGATTTGAGCGGCCGACTTGAACCATGATTTGATTACAGTTGTTTTCAAAACACAATTTGAAGCGTGTTAAAGTAGGTCGTTTTTGGTAGTTTATTATGAATAATTGGTTATTTTATTTATTAAGAAGCCAAGGTGCCCCCTTATCACAACAGACTAGGATACAATCTGGTCAGTCCACAGTCCACACATATGAATTAATCTTTCCTTTATGTAAAAAAATTGATCGATCTATATAATAATAATCTGAATAATGCTAACTTTCATTGTGAGCATTTCGTGAAACTCAAAGACGCAAAAAGGAGTATAAAAAAATGAAAGCATATAAATGAAGCGAATCCATGGGCCTGGATTAAACAATAGGTCTGCTGCTTAAAAGGTCAAAAGGGGTACACCACCAGAAAGCCTGTAAGATCTCCCTGATCTGGGGTGTTCGCATGGTTCGAGGGACCTCCGGAACAGTTTCCTGTCTAGCCGGCCTAATTGGAAACAATGTCTGCTAGCTACGATTCCATGGAGACTAAGGCCGTGTTATTTATTGGAATAATGTCCCAATCAGAAGCACATGCCTGATTGGGGTGTTATGGGTATATACCGCCTCACTCACTGCAGGCTGGATCCTACTCACTTGGCCTGGAACTGAAAAGTATAAACGTTAGTTTCATACCATTCAATACGGTATGGTGGAGAATGTTGGCGGGCTTTAACCCGTGACTTTGCTGGGCGCACAGAAACATTTTACATTCATTTAATGTAATTTTGCCGGTGAGGTTTCAGCTTAAAGCCTTGCACTGCTGCAATATAAACTGAATCCCCGCACAGATATGTCTGAAGGCATGCCCAGCTAGCTGTGCACTGATCAGCACGGCGCGCACAAATTCATCAGATTGCCCCGTATGAGCAATCTTGTAGGCCTAAACCGTGTGCATAGCGTTTTTTGATCGAGGGAAATTGATTGTGAATCCGAACAAGGAAATATCCCGCCTGCAGTGCGTCCTTCTGATCCACCCGTTACACAAACAACCCCCTTAAAAGTGGATCTAATGGAACATGCTTTGCATGGTGATCGTAACCTCACGCAACGCCATGACACAAAGGAACAATGTCTGCAGGTATTGGACGGAATTTAATTCAAAGGGTGACATTAATTTTAACTGCGTACGAAGCACACCGGTGCGCTGTTCGTGTAGCCTGGGGCTGAATTGAGCTGCAACCCTGTCCGCTGTCTGTACTCAAGATGTCATGGTGACATCAGGAATGCACAGCAGGGTTTGTTGAGTTGATGTACTACAGTGTGATGTGTCATTAGAAATAATTGAAGGTATACTTTTCCCTCTGTGTGTGACTGATGACTACACGGCGTATCTCTTCATCTCTCCTGGGCCGTCGCCGACAATACCTTTTTGGTTTTATTTGATGGAAAAAGACATTATCTTATCTCCGTAAATAAATGATGTCTAATTATATCCACGCGTTTCCTTCTATCTCTCTGTTTGCATGCATGCATGCGTCCGCTTCTTCCTCGCACTGCTGCCCCCATCCTCCTTCCCTCTCGTTGCCATGGTTACCAACGGATCTGGCGACAATTGGAAAAGTTTGACAAGACTGTTCGCTGGTGTCATCACGTGTGTGTGTGTGTGTTTGAATGCGTGTGTGTTTGAATGCGTGTTGGGAGGGTCTGAAATCCTCATGTTTATATTATCTATATGTGTTAATAGTGGGGATGTCTTAACTGCTCAGGCAGGGACACAGTTAATAAATTTCATTCAGAAGGGCGATATAGAGGTCTCTACATCAGCCAGGGGACATTCGCCCTCTTGAATGGGACGGCAGTATGAAATGCTTTACAGAGCTGCAATAAACAACTACTTTGATGATTGATTATAATAATGACCACCTCACAAGTCCCTCTGTGGTTCAGAGGGACTTATAAACACGACTCAGTTCCAAAGGACAAGACGCAGCCACTTCAGAGACAGCTAATAATCACTCCATCTGAAAACTTGACTTCTAGATGAGACAATCCAATCCTATTTAATTTGGTATATCATCAACATGACTTTCATGTTGATCATTGAACATGTTGACACAATGAGAATGAATTAAAACACAACTATTGTCCCAACAAGGTGATCAGCCAAAGGTAACGGGGCCAACCCACATGCTCTAGTTTAGGACGCCAAGTGCGCTACGTTACTGGGTCTCACCCTGTTCTCCTTCCCCGGGCAGGGTAACCAAGGAGGTGGCCGCTGACTCACGGGAGGCCAAGGACTTCCTGAAGACCCAGAGCAGCCCCCAGGATCCACCGCCGCAACAACCACCCAAGCAGAGCGCCACACCCGCCAGACTGCCTGGGCTACCTGGACCAAGGTACGTTATACTCACTCACTCACTCACTCCCTCACTCACTCACTCACTCACTCACTCACACACTCCCTCCCTCTGCCATTTCAGCAGATGTCAAATTATGCGCGCCTATTTGAGTGTAATAGTTGCAATGATCATCAGCATCAATATATATATATATATACAATACCTTTCTGGACATTCAAAGCATAAGTCTGACGGACAGTCAATGCGCTTTAGCAAACTGGGTCTCTGCTTTCTGTTCCAGCAACACACCATGTCCCCATAAGGTGTGGGCATTGGTATGCAGTCTGTGTTTTCGCTTATTAGAGACTGTGTGTTTCTCTGTGACATGAGAGTAATGGTCTCCATCTCCTCACTGAAATCACACACACACACACACACACACACACACACACACACACACACACACACACACACACACACACACACACACACACATTCCCACATATGAGTTATAAAACACATTCACTCAAGCAGACAAGTAAATAATGAGATTACAATGTGTGTGTGTGTGTGTGTGTGTGTGTGTGTGTGTGCTTGAGTCAATATCTGTTATTAGAGGAATTAATTTTCTGCTTCATGTTCCTTTCAAAATGAACCCTTTTGTCACAAACAGCTATCAAAACAACAATGATTTTTTCCAACCGTGTGTGTGTGTGTGTGTGTGTGTGTGTGGGGGGGTGTGTTTGTGTGTGTGTGTGTGTGTGTGTGTCCGCCTCCACAATCCATTGGCACACATGGATTCGTTGAGAATGACTCCCCTCGTTGGTATGATGGAGAATAATGAATCTGGGTGGAGTCTCTCTCTCTTTCCTCTAAATCCCCAGACAGGAAGCGGGAAATCATCTTCAAGTAGACAGGAAGTACAGTACGTCCTCTACGCGTGTGTGTGTGTGTGTGTGTGTGTGTGTGTGTGTGTGTGTGTGTGTGTGTGTGTGTGTGTGTGTGTGTGTGTGTGTGTGTGTGTGTGTGTGTGTGTGTGTGTACACGGTGGTGCCCAACACAACAGGAAATGGACTTAAGAACCACTCCCTACACTCTGCACACACTCACTCTCATAAACACGGACTTGCTTCTATTGAACCTTATCAACAGTCTCTATGGGGATCAGTTCATTTCTCAGTGGCAAGCTACTATAGGATGCCATCCACAATATGCTGGGTGAAGTAAACACTGACTCCAACTAGCAATCATTTTCTCATTTCAATGAATTGTAAATCCCAAAGGGACTGTTGTAAAAATTGCCTAATCTTCTGTCATGCTTTTAACGTCAACAATCTCTTTGCGAAACATTTCTATATTTTCTTAATTAAATAGGACGCACTGTCGTTCGAAGCCGTATGGAACAATGAAGCTTTGGGTTTGAAAGCCCCCTTTGGTGTTGGTTGACTGATCAGTGGATGTGTGAGCCATACCTCAGGCAAACGATGCCTTCTGCAGACGTGACATTATTAGCAATGCCTTCCGGTGTAATTGCCCCTTACCCCGGCCTATCTATCTGTCTCTCTCTCTCTCTCTCTCTCTCTCTCTCTCTCTCTCTCTCTCTCTCTCTCTCTCTCTCTCTCTCTCTCTCTCTCTCTCTCTCTCTCTCTCTCACACACATTGTATTTCTGTCGCTTTTAATCCCGTATTTTTTCTCTGTCTCTCTATCTCTCTCTCTGTCTGTGTCTCTCTCCCGTCTTCATTTTACCTTGGTTGCTCCTCAACAGACAGCAGCTCCCCTCCCACCTCCTCTTTTATTCCCGCTCTCCTGCTCTACTTTATGCTGACGCAGGCCAGCAGTAACTTACACACACACACACACACACACACACACACACACACACACACACACAGTCTCCATGTCTCTGTCTCTACACACACACACACCGACGCATTCACAAAGCGACCGTGCGCTCTAAATGCGGCAGATTTTTCCATTCTGCTGACTGCCTTTGAATAGCTGCTCTCCCTCAATATGAGGGGGGCTGTGTTGTGTTGTTCTCGTTTCCCCCTGTATCACGACTTACTCAAATCCCAGACATCTGTGACTCGGGAGCTTTGGGGCGACAATTACCTCATCTCCGTCCCTGTATTCATTTCAATCTGCCACAGTCAGGATCACTGCAAGCCGCTGGTTAATTTTCATGCAAAATATTCTGTAAAACTAGACGTTTCGTGAAACGCTTTCGTGAAGCTGCCAGAACATTAAGTATTTTGGTGATCAGACCAAATGCTGTCTGGCTACTTCTAGCGCTGACATTTTGTTGTACATTGTAATCTTTATGCAACAAAAAAATCTAAGGTATATGCCTGTCTTCCTCATATAACCTTTTTTTCATTTTGAAAACCCCGGCACATCTGCTTAAATATTTTTACCAACCATAATGACTCATTTATTTATTGCTTTTTAAAACAAATTAGTAAACTGTTGGGTCTCTGCTTCTCCTGCTGTCAGCCACCCCCGCCCCCTGTGTATTGAGTTGTGTAACGGGCATGTCGTGATGCACGTCCTTCAACACCGGACACCTGGCCAAGAACTAATCCATTTGGGCCTTGCCGAACTTGGCGCCTTTAGCTAACTTTGCTATGATATCCTTTGACAGATATCATGGAGACATTTATTTAAATGGCAGCTGAAGCTCATCCTCGGACCGAGAATTTAAGGATCGGAATCCACGTCGGAATTGGGCTCTGCGGCTTACCGGTTAAAAACAAAAGCTCTCGCTCGTCTATGAATATAGCTCGGATTTTCAAAGGGGTTTATTTTCAGAATGAGTATTAAGGATTGTGGTATAGTGTGTTAAGTTTAGTATGCTTATATAGGGTAGGGTCGCCTTTGTGCTGAAACAGAAATTGTTCTGTTTTCGCACTGTCGGAGATGATTAAGTTGAGGTTATCTCTTAACAAAGATGTTGGTTTAGTTAGGCTCAGGGTAAGAAACTATGAAGAGCTCAGCCCACATTGGTTCAGAATGTCCCATGGACTCAATTAAATAACCCCCCCCCCCCCCCCCAAGGAGATGCCAAACCAATATATGCACTTTTCCGTGTTTTTTCTCATTGGCTCCCACACCTGGTTGTGAGGTGCTGCGTGGTCCTCCATCGATCCCACAGGCCGTCTCTAGTCCGGGGGGTGGGTTGGGTGGGGGGCGCTGCACTGGTGCGCGGCCTCAGTGTTTGTTGGCTGTTCATCTGTATTGCCGTATTGATCCCAGGGCTGACGGAGGTCTTTGGCAGACGCTGATTGGTTTATTGATCACGTTGCACCTCCTCGTGGGTTCGCTGCCGCCTGACATGACATTGGCCACGAGCACGTTGACCCCCTCCCCTCCCCACACACACACACACACGCACACACACACACACACACACGTACACGCACACGCACACGTACATGCACACACACAAACACACGCACGCCCACACACACCTGGCCATCATGCTTGATGCTATACATAATTGTATTGTTATCTCTCTTGGTCCTATTCCTTTACCTCTGTATTTAGAAAGATAAACGTTATTCTTTGGAAACGTGTGTGTGTGTGTGTCTCTCTGTCTCTCTCTGTTTGTGTGTCAGTGTTTTCAACCCAATGAAAGCTGGACTCCTGTTGTAAATTGAATGATGCACACATGCAACAAATGACTCGTAAAATCCTACCCACTGGTCCAATGTGTGTTGTCTGGTGTGAGGCCTTGCGGCTCTGCATGAGTGGATGGCAGAATGACTAACTAGCGCACACCCGGATCTTCGACTCACGGTGCATTTATCGGGAGTACACATACAAAGTGTGAGCAATTCAGTGTGGTACAGAGTGGACCGCACGGCTGGCAGGGCTCTCTGGTGTTGGGAGATGAGCCTGACTTCTGGCTGCTATGTGTTCATCTTCCTGATGACGTGGGTGATGGGGAATAGGTTCGGAACGCACGATTCAATAGTACACCGATTTTGGAGTGATGGGATATGTATTGCGATTTTGTTAATATTACGATTCTTAAAAGAATGTGATATGTTTTTGGGATAGTTTTTTCCCCTAAAATCGTGTCTTCTGTTGTTTAACATGTGGGCTGAGCTCTGGGTTTTTACGTGTTCGACCGAACGTTTCTTTCAAATGAATGTGACCGCAGATTGTGACGCGAACACCAAATCCGATACGCGAATACACTATAGCGCCCTCTATAGGACGGTTCCACTTGCAGAAAATGTAGCCGTCTGACATTCTTTAATACTTTTACAAAGAACCATGTATACAATGTCAACCTGACGATACAACTATTGCAGAAGCAACGTTTTGCATCACTCCCAGGAATGTTTTTCTTTCTTTCTTTCTTTCCCCCTATCTTATCATTTGGTGTTCATCAGGTGTTTCCCTGCATGTGTATCTGGTTTTGTATGTCTGTCGTTTGCCTCCCGCCTGATGCTGCATTTTAAACCCGGGCTGAATACAAACGCATCGAGGCTCCCGCCTGCCAGAGCTGCCACCATTGATCTGAATGCGGTGCGACTTACAGGAAGTCTGGTCGGTGTTGTGTATCGGTTACTCCAGTTTGAATCCACATCCTTTTATTTTTCTCAAATGTTTTTTTGCTTTCTGTCCGTCCCTACTGAAACAGCAGTTTCATCCAGCAGAAAGATTTATTTTTCTCAAAGAGGCTTTCCCTAGTGTATACACTGCACACTGCGCTGTAGTGTAGTCAGGGAAAGAGCATGAAAAAGGAGGTTTCGAGAACCCTGAATGTATGATCGTGGCTGCACCCGGACATTGATGGTCCGCCGAAGTGTTCCGGGCATTCCCGTGGGAGACGGGACCGAAGCTGTGACTGAAACATGGGGCAATGAAGTGTGGTTGAGAGCACTTTGAACACATTGCTGAAGAAACGTGTACGGGCTGGAAAATGATGATCAAATCTGCGTTTTTACAATATTTCACATCCGTGTGCTGAGGAAAATTGTTCATGCATTTCGTGATTTACTTTTTCCAACAGTAGGACTGCATGAGCCGTATTTCTTCTTATACAGAATATCAGTTTAAAAAGCTCCGTCATCCCTAGAAGCATCCATCAGTCTCAGGTATCAGCCTCTGTACCTGTTGGGCTGAAGCCAGACGCAAGGAAGACAATGAACAAGCCTTCAGGGACGCTGTTCCCTGCTCCTCTCTCCACCCGGCTGCTCCTGATTGGAACACCGGGAACATGGGGGGGGGCTGGCGGCTTTCTAATTAGCAAGTTGATTAAATCTGTAATCAGGGAAGGCTTGGCAGCATTAACCATCCTGATTTGGTAGTGAGTGTTCCACGGATATTTAATACGCAGCCCCGCAAAAAAAACTTTTCCCTGCGTCGGGTCAACTTTTTTCCCGTGCATTTAGAGACGGACAATCCTTGTGTGTGTGTGTGTGTGTGTGTGTGTGTGTGTGTGTCTGTTTTACACGGATAACAAAACTGTTTCTGGTCAGGCAGTCTCCTGCTTTTCCAACCACGGCTCTCGTACGTGCGTGCGTATGCGTGCACGTGTGTCCCTTCAGAGCCCTCGACATCTGGTGCCTTTAACTGTGGGAATACCGTAATGCACACAAGCATAAGCATGTTTTTGTTTATTTTATACCGCAGGAAACATATGGCATTCTAATGAACGCAGTGCATGCAAGAGTGTGTGTCAGGAAGACGCGAACTTGGCATGCTAACAATGCTAATGGGTGACACTATAGCCCATTAGCAAGGTGGGCTAATGGGCTATAGTGCCGATCCATGTCTGTGTTTTGCCTTCGTAGCCTCTTAAACAAATTTTTCACAGAGCACGAGCAAGAAAAATACATTCTATAATTAGAATACAATCAAAATCCTTATATGCACCCTTTATAGAAGAAAGCAGAAAAAACTGCTTTTTTAAATGAGGATGGCTCAAGTGGATCTTCCGATGTTCACATCAAGCACACACCAGGGCAGCGTTTCTCAATGAGCACCCGTTATAATTTGAGATCCCCTTGAGCCTGTAGGGATGAGCCCGTGTGCTTCTATCCTGTGCTAGGTACCACACACCAACACTACAAGAAACCCCTCAGTGTGGGAACCTTTTTTAGACCGCAATATAAAATCACAGCAGCTGACTTCTCTCACAGAGCCCTCTCCACTGCGTCCACATCAAGCAGAACCCTTTTCAGCAGGACGTGCAGCAATATGGCTCAGAACGCCCCAGTATGGCGTTTCCTCCCGGAATGAAGGGAAGTGCAGATTAAGAGGAGGCAGCTGTGGCACACCAAAGACTAGAGCAGGCTTCTCTTCCTCCTCCGTCTCTGTCTCCCACTTTTAGTCGCTCACGATTTCTGGTTAAAATGTTCTCACATTGCTTTGTATAAAAGGGCTCAGTGTTTCTCTCCTTCTATTTTTATCTCTCTCTGTCTCTGTCTCTCTGACTGTCTCTCTCTCTCTCCGGCTTTCTGTCTGTTATCTCTCTTTATCTCTCTCTTTCTGTTTCTCTGTCTCTCTGACTGTCTCTCTCTTTCCGTCTCTCTTTGTGTCTGTCTTTCTCTCTATCTGTCTGTCTGTCCCCCTGTCCGTCCGTCCGTCCGTCCGTCCATCCCTCCCTCCCTCCGTCCCTTTCTCCCTCTCTGTCTGTCTGTCTGTCTGTCCGGCATTGTGGTGGGAACAGACCCCCAGCTGGCCATGTAAAGATCAGCGTGGCATCAGAGAAAGATAGTATGTGTTCTGTGGAGCAGGTGTGCAATTGTGAATTATGGAGTCCGAGCTCAAAGAGCCGGCAGCCCATTGTTACTGTATGATGTATTCTTCTCCTAATCATTTTAATTCACATACTTCAATACGGTGCCGTATATGACCATGTCCATTCTGTCCATAGCACTGATGAGATTTGGCTAATTCCACAGTCACCCTTTGGTCATGGCAGAGTTTATCGACACGCTACCCGACATGTCCAATTTCCATCACGTTGGATTTTTGCAGCCATTTTGAAACAACTGCCTGATTATCCTGCAATTGAGCGGGGATCCTCTGGAGAAGTTCTCTGTGTGTGTGACAGACAGGCAAACAGACAGACTGACAGACTTGCTTACCGGTGCATACACAATTCGATAAACAATTGGAAATAATTTGAAATCAAACTCACATTAAATGCATGGGCCATGCATAATGTTGTTAAGAGAGTCAATATTTGTTAATGGCGTCACCTCGTTAGGAATTGTAATTGGACCTCCGCCTGGCCGGTCTGTCGGGAGTTTCAAAGTGAAACTTTGTGTCTGGAGTTTTCAGAAGAACACAGGACTGCGTTCTCTGACCTCTGTGGTGGTGACACTCCTTTCCCTCTTCTCCGTGACACCACCCGAGTGGTCTGTGTTTGTAGACTCTCTAAGTGCTGTCTAAGTAGGTGAGTTGATGTGGCACAGCAAGGGCTCGGCGCTCACAGTATGAGCCTTTATCCAGCAGCAATTATTATAACCACTGTTAGTGGAGGGCCGTAGCTGGCCTCAGCCACTGTTACCGTCCATCCACACTAGTGTCTGCACCCTGTCTCAGCAAAATATATCTGAATGTGTGTCTGTCTGTCTGTCTGTCTGTCTGTCTGTCTGTCTGTCTGTCTGTCTGTCTGTCTGTGCGTGCGTGTGCACGAGCTGTTATACGCGTTACATGGGAGAATGCGTTCGCAGCATGTCATACCAGCCTGCAAATGGCGTGGAACACGACATAAACATCGTCATTAACTAAAGGGCTGATCACGTCTCTGAGTGTATATGTGTGCATGCTTGGGCTTATGCTTGTTTGCGCCCGCGCACACACACACACACACACACACACACACACACACACACACACACACACACACACACACACACACACACACACACACACACACACACACACACACACACACACACACACACACACACACACACCTCCCCATGTGACTTGAAGGAGACTTAGACATCAAGGTCAGCTTCCTCACACCGTTTTATGTCCATGCTTGTTATGGCCTTTTCCCTCTCCTGGTTTCCCCTCACACGGCTTCTTTCTCGTCGTGTTGTGGGGAATGAAAGCCGAGCAGGCATTTTACAGCCGAGCAGGCTCCACATATGTTAATGTTGCTTCCTCTTAAAACGAGGCAAAAAGAGTTCAGCCCAATAACATCTTACTTTATGTTTTCTTGCCAGTGTGAACTTGCTTGTTTTTCTTAGTTCAGAACGGGGTTTACTTTTTCGGACTTGGGTGGAGCGTTCGCCACGATGCTTACCAAATCTTTACCTCCCCCTGTTTCACCTGCCTGATTTAAAAAAAAAACATGCAAACGTCTCCAAAATTCATCCAGAAACGAGGTGGGCTGGCATGTAGGTCAGATCCTGGTGTGGTGTGACCTAGTACCACGGCCTCCGAGGGCGACACGGGAGACCTGGTGACCCGCGGTGTACCTCCGCCGGTATCAGGCGCAGGGTAATAGTACTCCGCGAAATAACTCGGAACAATTCGAAGCCGCCCCTATATTGTTGAGTGGTTTAAAGTGATGGAAGACAGAAATCCGTCATTGACTTCCAAGTATTTTATTATTGGTTATCATGAAGCATCAGAAAATGATGTTTATTTACCAACGCTTCAGCGCGGTGAAGCCATGCTTTTCTACCAAAAAAACCACCATCACAATTAATAACAGTAATACCTGCTGCTTAGCACACTGGCACACTCTGACCAATCCACACGGCTCAACTCCTTAATGTATATTTTTAAACACGCCCCACCTTCTGGTGAGGCCGCGCCCGTCACCGTCATAAACGTCTTTGGCTCCGTGAACAATCGGGGCCAGCAGCTGGGGCCCCCCGCGACGCCCCTCTCTCTAAGCTCCTCACAGCGTGTAATTCCATGTTCTGCGCTTCCCCGCTGCAACGCCGCGGCGAATACATTCTCCCCGGCGGAGCGCCGTCCCCGTATCCACCGCAAACAATCTGCAGGGAATGGAAAGAAGATTTGCCTCCCCTCTCCCACACACACACACATGCGCACACACACACACACACACGCACACACGCACACGCGCGCACACGTCAGACAAATGTTGAGACACCATTTTGTACACACATGCACGCACGCGCTGAAAGGGGATAAGAGCCAAAGCAGATGTGCTCGCGAACACCCTGACCAAAAGAGACCCGCAGAGTCCCGGATTCTGCACGGTCGGTTGGTGTGGTTGCTTCTGTACGGTCGAGTGACATCGTGCCAAAGTGTGCATCCGCTGACCTGGACTTAACCGGGATAGCACAGGATTCTAACAGGACTTCCATGACAACACTGTCATTGTTGGTTTGGGGTTGTATGCGATCGCGATGAACACACAGTCGGAGTGGCTCAAGCCTGCATCTATATTCACGCTACAGTTGGCATCTGTCGGCCGCAACGCCTAGCCTAGCGCCTAGCCTAGCGCCTAGCCTAGCGCCTAGCCTAGCGCCTAGCCTAGCGCCTAGCCTAGCGCCTCCTGTCATGTCAACCAGGGCCCTGACCTAACCATGCGTGTGTTGTGTTTTGTTTGTCTGTTTGTGTTTTTTCCTCTCTGATCTCGGGGGGGGGGTGGTCCCAGCGTGAAGCGGCCGGTCGGCATGTCCGGCATCCTGGGCCAGATCGGGGGCAAGAAGCAGAAGATGAGCACCCTGGAGAAGTCCAAGATGGACTGGGACACGTTCAAGTCTGAGGAGGGCATCACGGAGGAACTGGCCATCCACAACCGCGGCAAGGAGGGGTGAGGAGCCGGGGCGGCGAGTGGGCGCGCTAGGGGCCCGCTCAATTCAAGACTCATGTTGGGCTGAAAGATTGATCGAATTCAAACCGACATGGCGTTGTAATAGAATAGGATTTGCAAATCTCAACGGCTAAATAAAAACATTGTTTGGGGGGGGGGGGGGGGGGGGGAGTTGAGATATGTTACTGTTACTGACTGGAGATCAGGAAGATTCGTATTTATTTTTCTTTTACAACTCAATAGTTTAATATAGATGTTATAATATCAATTCATGCATCGAGTCATCTCAACACGTAGGCCTGGCCTAAAGGAAAGAGCGGTTCATATGTTGACTGCTTCCAATGTTGTGTTGGTCATACTATTGAATGATTTATTGCTTGTGTTTAGTGAGTAATACAGAACAGAAGGAACTTTTAAAAGAGAAATCACATGCTAAATCACAATCACAAAATTGGTTGAAATAATCGCAATTAGGTTATTTCCCCAAATCGTTCAGCCCTAGCTTTATGGCAGAGTCAGAGGAGGTCCGTAGTAGTCTGTGACCAAACGCACGCAGAGACTTCAATAACAGCGGAACAACGATAAAACCGATGTAACTGTGGCTACTTATCTCCCATCTTAAATACATCCACCATAAAGCGACATGCGCCTCTGCCTCCGAAATATTTAATGTTCCCCCTGAAATGAGGGCAGCAGACAACGGAGGGGAAGTTAATTGTTCTGAATATCTAAAAGAAAATGCCCCGGGTATTACCCGGGCTTCAGTCGTAAATCACCAATACATCTTTTTTTAAATTACACACAACGTTTCCTGCCTGGGATTAATAAGGTTGATCTTGCCTTTTAAATTAGAATATTCCTCAGCCGAAACATGGCTTTTCCTACCCCCCCCAAAAAAAAAACCCTCAAAGTTGTTAAATGATTAGATGCTGATTCTGGTCGTAAATATAAAACGCATTGTATGGGGAGGCTTGAGATTAAGACCAGTGCGGATTAATTTCATCATCGTTCCAAGGTGTAAATCTTCTGTCCTTCCCTCCCATCACACTGATGATTAAATGGTCTTCACTGGTGTGTGTCTCACAAATAAATGGCTAGGTGGAACGCTGAGAGGCCCTCCCTCCATTAGTCTGCTTCTGAGTGGTCAAATGGAAGAAGGACAATAAGAGGTAGAATATATTGGGAATAATGTCTAGTCGTTCTATTGCTCGACGAGAAGAAGATGATGAGGAGGAGGAGGAGGAGGCGTGGACCTTCATGTGATGCATCTGACCCGGATTAAATTTAAAAGTTTGAGAGAGAGGATCATATAAAAAGAGGGATGAAAGATGAGGGGAATGTGGAATGGTTTTGGGCGACAGATGAATATAGGAGAGGGAGAGAGAGAGGGAGAGGGAGAGGAATGGAGATGAGCGGATATGAGAAGAGGGAGGCATCATTTCACCCTCTTCTGGCGATGCTAATTAACCTTGACATCATCGTTCGGTTACCAGGGGCAACTAGGGGCCACATGACTCAGCCGACTGAATCCAATCGACAGAAGACGTGTGTGTGTGTGTGTGTGCGCACACACAAACACACACTCTCATCAAACACGCACACACACACGCATACCCATGTGTATTCGCAAATAAAATTTGACAATAAACCCACACTCCAAGTAATGCAAACACAAACACATCATCATGCATCTTCCCCAAAGTAAACACGTTTGCATGCACGACGTTTCGTCAGGCCCCGGGAGCAAACTGCAGAATGCGACAGGCGACACATCCACATTAACAACGGGTAATGCATGCAGACAAGACCCAAAGATGGGGAATGAGCCAGACGCATGCAGGCGGGCTGTCACACTGGGGTATCCACGCTGTGAGGTTCCCTGTGTGCCCCCACTATCCCTTGAGTTACTCTATATGCCCACGTTTCAATTCATCCAGCAGACAGGACCCCGTGCATTTAAAATAAATGTTTCCACGCACTAAACTTCAGTCACACTCTGTCAAACCCATTTCATTGATTTTAATTGCTTGCTGGTAACACGGTGATATTCATCGACAAGGGTAACAACTGAGTGTAATTCTTCACAGAAAATGTGACGGTTTAATAAAATTGGCTATTGTGGTTTAGCGACAAAAGTGGTAATCATTTAACAAAATGCTCACCATGTTACCATAGCCCATGTAAAGATGAATGGTTCCGCTTTCCTCCATTTTAGTTTTGTTAAGTTACTATCATATCTGGCCGATCATCCACCACTAGTTACTCAATATCAGGCAGATGCGTTTCTCTGGATATAAATAGTAGCTAATCATGTCCTGAAGTGGTGGCTAATTATTTGTCTATTGTTTTCCAAAGTGATAGCTCCATAAATTATAACAATTTTAAATCACACACAAACCATAGAAGGATATGCGCCAAATTAGACGGTGGTTGCGTAAATAATGAAATGCAAAAATATTTGGGTTTTGTACCGAGAATCTATTGAGGTGGATATTTGGATTCAACATTTCAGCCCAGTTAAATGATCTTCCCATGCGCTAAATATTCTCCCAAACCCACAAGGGCCATCCAATGAATACCACTGGTGAACCAATGTTGGCCCGAGCCGAACATAACTACTGAGCCCTAAATTAGAGAGCAGCGTTGTCAATGTCAAGTTACAGGCTGGAAAGTAAAGCGAAAAAGTAAAAATTACTTCTGCCATATATCTCTGGTTTTTACTGGCTGGGACACCGGGACTAATTTAGTCTCAACTTGGAAGTGATGTTTTTTTTGTTTTTTTTGGAAGTGCTTGTAATTCAAATGCACCTTTTATCAAAATACTGAAGTATGTCAGATGGAGGGCAAAGCAGAACAAGAGCTTTTGAAAGACGCAGGACTGCTGTGAATTTAATTTATGGAGGGAAGATGGAGTTGGTAACTAAACTACATTACATACTGCCGAGGCTGAAAATGCTAGTAGCTTCTGTAGCTCTTTAACTTGTTTTCCTGTGTGTATGTTTGTTTGTTTGTGTTTGTGTGTTTGTGTGTGTTTAGGTACGTGGAGCGGAAGAACTTCCTGGAGCGCGTCGACCATCGACAGTTTGAACGCGAGAAAGAAGTTCGGCTCACCAACATGAAACGATGACTGAGAGCCTGACTGTACACACACACACACACACGAATGCACAAACACACACATGCAAGCACATATACACAAACCCACGCGCACACACACAGTCACATACAATGGACTGACACACACATATCCAAACACACATGCACTCATGTACACAAGAACACATGCACAAACACAGAAACACACACATACACTAAATGACACACACAATGACATACAATGACACACAATAACACACACACTTACCCTTCACCAAGGGAACAGAGTTAACCAGATGTTTTGATGTCACGGTATCTCGTTCTCATTCTATCTCTGCTCTACTGTTGAAACTGTGTGTGTGTGTGTGTGTGTGTGTGTGTGTGTGTGTGTGTGCGCGCGTTGAAATGGCAGCCCTGGGCTCGCTATGGTCGTAAAGACAGATTGTGAGATAGATTCGCCCCTCTTTATTATGGATATAAAGAGGATGTTTTTTTCCCCCTGTTATGTTTTCTGTTGTCATTCCCAGAGCCTTATTCATATCCATGCACTCTGGTTTCAGGTGTTCAATAAACACAAGGTTGCTTTTAACTGTTGTTGTTTTTCTACACCAGTCGGAGAATGATGAATATTAAATAACTTAAGTACAATCCAGTGTTTTTCGTTGTAGCTTTGGAGCAAGCCCTGGAAGACGGACATGGCCCATAATTGCCTGAACATTTAAATTATTAATCATGAACATTATTTCGACAACGGGTCAGAAATTATAATGATCACCCTTTGTGTTAATTCACTGTCACTTAAATGTAAGGACATGAATGATGACGTAGGAAGATAAAAGGTTTTTGTCTGCTCCGTGAGACTGTTCCAGAAGTCCTGACAGCAAACGCTCCATTGAACACATCGATCCTCGAAGTTGGCGACAGCTAGCCTGGTCCTACCAGTCTATCATACGTGATCTTTTCCCTCCCTTTCCTTTTCGTGTTTTAGGGCTGGCTCTCGCTAGGCTAACAAGGAGGTAGAGCTACACAAACCTAAACGTTGACTTAAGCTGTTCTGAGAAGAATTAAGTATAGTACTGTATTAAGGCTGTATGTCATGTAAAGACATTTGTCAACTGCAATATTCAATAGTTGACTTAGAAATGAAGGGGTAGATCGGAATTTTGGACATAGGGCCTGATTCCCAAGTTATCCTTGGTGTTCTTTATCATTGGAGACAGTTTAACACATTTCATTCAGTCCTTCTAGTTGCAGAGTTCGCTCGTGCTAGGCTAGCGCACGGCAACGGGCAATGCTAGACTGCTAATAAAACAGTCTCAATCCACAGCACACCCGAGGTAAATCAACTATAACATCTTGCTATAGATGTAAATGTCTGTGTTGAAAGAATAATGTTAGAAATAAAACTAACCTCGCATCGCATGAATCATCGCATTTTGAGGGACTACTTTCTCAGCAGCAGCGGAATTTAACCTAGGTATCAGTCCGCCGCTGCCGTAGCCTGCTACCAGGAATATAACATTGCTGCTGAGACACAGCAAGTCCCTCAAAATGAAATGCAAGGTTGGTTTTATTTCTAACATTATTCTATCAACACAGACATTTACATCGACCTTCTGGCGTTATAGTTGATTTGCCTCGGGTGTACTGTGGAGTGGGTAAGACTGTTTTATTAGCAGGCTAGTATTGCCCGTTGCCGTGCGCTAGCCTAGCACGGGCAAACTCTGCAACTACAAGGACTGAATGAAATGTGTTGAAAACTGTCTCCAATGATGAACACCAAGGCTAACTTGGGAATCAGGCCCTATGTCTGAAATTCCGAACTACCCCTTTAAATTGAGACATAACGGTAAAACCATACACTTGTCTTGTAGAAAGAGGGAGCCTTTAGAGAAGGTACAGCAGGGCTCTCACTGTCAATTCATGGGGAAAACCATACTCATTTAAAAAGGGGGCCTAAACAGACTTCAGAAACTCATAGAAGAGGCTATGCTTTCCCAAGTGTTTATTTGTCTATTTGTCAGATAAAACCTGAAAGTCAGAGATTCTTAGTCGCCTCTATGATGTCGATGGGATGGTTGATGCAATGATTAATTGGTCTCACTAAGGTCTAACGGTGCTGAGATGGTGTGGTCACTAACATCTGCATAACCAAGTACTTTGGCAACATCACAAGCTCGACTTTAAAGCAACAACTTGGATATAAAATGTAACTGCGATGGGATTGGTATGTAGTAACTCAACGTGGTCACAGAGAGGAGAGATTCAGCCGAGGCATTTTTAAAATATGCAGGAACTAAGCCAGGAGTGATTAAGAATTGATAAAATGCTTTTTCAGTAGTCTAGTCAGGACTTCATCCAAGGAGCCAGAGAGATGTTCAAGTACCCAACAGTTTCCGTTAGTGAGCGAAGTGAAATTACTTTAAATTATATAAATTATACAGGCCACCCTGGTTTGAGGTCATATGCCCTCTAGTTCATTATCCCTGTGATCCGTTTCATTAGCCCGGATATTGTCAGACCAAGCTCAATCGAAGATTGCAAGTTGGTCCGGGGAAGCTGGTGTCATTTTCTTCAGCGCAAGAGGTGTGATCAATGGGCCTAGTTCAAATGACCCGCAAAAACGTATCGAAACTAGAAAGAAATGTATTGCTCTTCTCCAGACCCTTCTGCAGGGCGAACTCAAATCACAGACAGAATGGGAGGGCTACCCAGTCTACCGTTTTATGTGAAAAAGGGGCAATCATCAACTGCTTTTCAGTGCATTTACGCACCAGGCACAGGTATTCCTGTACTCCTTCAGCTGTTTATTAATCCACATTATTTTTGATAGCGTCACAAAGATCGATTGGCTAAAGCAATACCTTCAACACAGCAACTCTGCAGAACTGGAAAAGTAGAGACCCCAGGCTGTGACGGTGTACACGAGTATATGGTTTGGAAGGGTTTCCCAAGCTCCTCTCCCCCCAGTACCCACCCCCACAGCACAACCCTCTGTTGGGCTCTGCTACCCCTTCATCGCCACCACACCACACATTTCCCTGTGGGAACTCCTATTCCTGGCCTTAACATTGTTGATGGGCAACAATTAACATCCTGATGCTGCGGAAAATATATATTGTCTAACAAATTGTTGAAGGCATTGTGAAGCTAAATCTAAATCTTTAGGAGTACCCCCTGGAACGTGCCCAGGCACCACCACGCCCCCCCGCTGGTTACCTCGGCTTTGGAGCCATCTGATGAAGGCCAGGGCCCAAACCGCTCAGAGCCGGGGACCCACTCTCGTGTTTGACGGCTTAAGGGATCAGCCCTTTACATCGGGGCGGGGGTCGCGTCGGCTCCGGTTCGGACTTTGATGCTCTCTGATGTTTCTGACAGGCTGCAGGCTCCCGGGACATGCTGACACAGTGTGTGTGTGTGTGTGTGTGTGTGTGTCTGTGTCTGTGCGTGTGTGTGCATGCGCACGTGTGTGTATTTCAAATAAAACGGCATGTCTATTATGAGTTAGTATACATGGGTCTATCGGTTGGGATCCGGTCGGAATAGGCCCGTATGTTTTATGTGTTTTACATGCCTTTGTGTTTGAGTTATTAGGCTACATGAACCTGCGAGGTGTGTGTGGTCTGAAATAAATGCTGACTTTTGTGCTGTGTGTGTGTGTGTGTGTGTGTGTGGGGCGGGGGGGGGTTAAACAATTGGCGGTTCATCAAACACAGCAGGGGGCTTGGCAGCCTGCATACCAACACACCCACCACACACACATACATATACGCGCGCACACACACACACACACACACACACACACACACACACACACAGTGTGTAGGGTAAGAATAGACATAGTCCAATGGAGTCGGCTGTTTGCGTTGTTGTACACATAGATGTTGAATTATTTATTCAGATAATTTAGAATATAATTTTATTTCAAGCAGTTGGATGAATAATGCATTTGTGTGTGTGTGTGTGTGTGTGTGTGTGTGTGTATGTGTGTGTCTCTGGTTAGGTTAATATGTAAACAGTTTAAGATCCACATCATTATTCTCCTGACCTAGCCTGTAGGTTAATGCCCATTCTTCATAATCGATGCTCAATATTGAAATAGCAGAGAGGCGGCTAATAAATATGAGCATTAGAAGGACGGGCAGGGCTCGTTCATAATGCATCTGTGGGGGTCGACGAGAACTGACTTTGATTTAAAATCTCTGCAATCGTTTGGTGTAAATCGCATAGGCCAGAGATGGTGGGAGGGTGGGGGGAGACTGCTTCCCCTTTAAACACAGGCTTGTCGACGCTATTAGAGCTACAGCATGCTGAAGCTGCCAGCGGTGGTTGTGATCTCACGTTCAGCGACGTGCACGGTCCACCGTACCGTAAAGGCTGCAGCTTCGACATTCAACCAGGCGGCTAACCCCCAGGTTCAGCCCTCCAAGCTCTGCCGGTGCAACAATAATACCACCTTGATCATCCCGATCATCCGCTGCCGTGCTGTTCGTTCACGGATTTCGGTGTTCGACTTCCTGATGCGGATTCGTCACGGAAGAAGCTGAGCATCTGGAAGGAGGAAAACGGGAGAAGAGAGGGAGGGAAATAAGGAGAGGAGGGACGTTGCTGCTGGACATTAGGGTTTGCTGGGCCACTGGCGCTGTGCGGTGTTGCCTGTGCACTTCTTTCTGACTGAACTGTTTTTTTTGTGGTTTCTTTTCACGCAAATGCTTGCATATTTCAAAGTGAATACTTTAAAACGTACCCTCGACTGAGACACGTCGCCTTCCAGGATAGTTTGTCATGCGATGGACCGAGGACTGACACTTCTAGGGTCGTGAATATATGTTCTTCTCCTCCTCGGGGAAGTAGAGATTCCAGAGCTGCTGCCTGGGCGCACCGCGGCGGTGAGAGATTTCCACACAGGAGCCAGAAGGAGAGGGACTGCCCTGAAACATGTCTCTTCCCGTGAGTAAATTCATTACGTGTAGCCGTAGGATACCAAATGTAACGGGAAATAGTTATTGCAAATAACTGTAGATAGTTGTTTTAATTCAAAGTATGCTCCCGGATTTCGCGGGGCGCTCTGGGCTGCAAGGAATGCCCATGGGTCAGACGCTGTTGAAGGCGATATGGAATACTTTTGTAATGTCACCGTCATACAGCATATGTATCTATTTATTCAGTCCAGGCATGTCTTAATTGAATGTACCTGTGGAGATATGGAAAAGTGTGGATTTAGCAACTCTTCCTGTGTCACTACTTGTGGGTGCGAACTGCGGAGTGAAACCTCTTCACGTTGGTCTGGTGGTCGGGGGGGGGGGGGGGGGGGGGGGGGTGACAGCTGATGTCGAGGCCAACATCATTGTTCTGGTGTTTGTTTCCTAAGCAGACACATTCTTAAGCCCCCTCACAACGCGTCTCTACAACCTGACATCTCAAACACGGAGCCAGAGATCTTGACTTGGCTTGTAGTGCTTTTTGTATCGCATTCCACAGTGGGTCACGGGCACGCACGCACGCACGCAGGCGCACACACACACACACGGCTGCATGTACGTTGGCTGCTTGTCAAAAGTGCTTGACCCCGTGCGCGCATCCTGTTGTTTAATATCCGCATGCGTGGGCGTACCGTACGCTCGTATGGCGAGTGGCAGCGTCCAGGTCTAAACTCGTCCTGGCAGTGCCTACGGTGTCTCGCCTTGTCTTGTTCGCCTACTGCTGCTATCCTGCTATACCGTCCCTGAAACTACGCTATGGTTATCCGGGTCTGGTGGTTCTGCGATGATGGAAACATTCATCTGTATGCTAATGCAGACAGTATGCTTCCTAATCCCTCAGCAAGTCGCGTCTTGCGGCCACATTTTTGGATGAGGCGCAAATCCACAAGTTCTTCTCGCATTAAACGAACTAAGTTTGGTCATTTGTAGGTTATTACCTCACATGTGCGTTTGTGTAAACCTGTGGCATCAACATGTTGACATGAATAAACATGTGACATTTTGGATATGAAAGAGTTTTTTCTTCATGCATACATACGTACAACATACAATACATGCATTGGGTGCTGCGTTCCTGAAACTATTGTATGCATCAGTAAACAGTTTGCTGTTCAGCATTTTGACGACTCCTGTCAGTCACCTCTGTTGGCCACACTAGAACATGCACGTGCAGCGTGCACTGCCCTCCTCCCTGTAATGCATGGAGATAAATGAATTTTGTTGGCATTGTAACAAAATATCCCTGTGGGCCTTGTTCACCTAGCGGCCATCTTGGTTCTGTCTTGGTTCTATACGCTAGCTGGTTGGGGGGAACCGCACTCTGCATTCAGTTCACTCACCCAGGTAGTGTTTACAACCAAGATGGCCGCTAGGTGAACATGGCCCATTGCGTCCAAGCGAAGGTTGGGTAATTACGGAACAGTAGGAACTTTTAGCAATGGTTAAAAGACCGGTAAGAAGAGTAAGTATGCATCTGCAGTTGGCCCATATAACTATTGTACAGCAGACTGCTGGAGGTTCACCTTGAGAGGCTGTGTGTGTGTGTGTGTGTGTGTGTGTGTGTGTGTGTGCGTGTGTGTGTGTGTGTGTGTGTGTGTGTGTGTGTCCAGTTCTGTTCTGATCTGCTAAACTTGGCACACACACACACCAGGGGCCTGCTGCTAGCAGCTATTTGGAGAGACAGGCTGCAGCTTGAGAACGTGTGTGTGTATGTATGTGTTAATGTGTGTGTGTGTGTGTGTGTGTGCGTGCGTGTGTATGTGTGATTGTGACGCAGAATTGGGGCCGCAAGAGCTACACAGCCAGAGTCTGCTACGAAGACTGGAAGCATGTACAGAAACACGCATACACATACAGAGAAGGACAAACACGCGCACACACAGATGCAAATACATACTAACACACACACACGCTCTCACACACACACTCATTCTAACACACAAATACACAAGCCAAAGCACATACACATTCCTACACAAGTAAAAGCACACAAGTGTGTCTGTGTGTGTGTGTGTGTCTCCCGGCCTTGCAACCTTTCATAGAATGTGACAGAGTGAGAGAGGCGCGCGAGAAGCCAGAGAATCACTGAAGCACGGCATCTTCCGCTGTGTCCGGTGGCTCCTCTTCTTCTGTGACAGACACAGAGGACAGGGTCTGTGAACAGCCGTCTCTGCTCCCATGGCTGCGGGGAAGGAGGTTGGAAGAGGGTTTCCCCCCAGGGCCCTCGGTGGCTTCCCAGGACAGACTCTGTCACAACCCCGTGTCTTCATACAGAAACAGCAGGACCCCATGTCACCGGGGCTGGGGTCACCGTTTCCAGCTGTCTTCCAAAGGGCTCATCCTGCTGTTTCTCTGGTTAACGTCGGCTACTGATGAAGGGGGAACACAGTCCGGATGTTGCTTCTAACACTGGTGCACTATGTAGTCGTTTAGCAGATGGTTGTAACCAAAGCCACTACCGTTGAATTCAGAGAGGCCGACATCTTATTAAGGAGCCGGTAGGGGATGGAAATGTTGTTTTAGAACCTTCACTCTTAGACTGCGGACACTGGATATCAAACCCTGAACCTTTCCGGACACCTTAGTGACTAATCCATCCTGTTCTTACCTGAAAACCTCTCATTCTGGTGATGATAAAGTGTTGCTCTTGTTGTTTTTCTCATCTCCTATCTTAAATGTGTGCTGAGTGCTGAGGTTTATAGACGGAGTCAGTCCCATGAAATCAGATCTACGACCTCCCGGGGAGTCACAAGATAATTACACCTGCTGACGCACGCTCGCACACACATAGACACGCACGCACGCGCACACACACACACACACACACACACACTGACACAAACACACACACACACACACACACACACTGTGTGGACAATTTGAGGTGTTGATGGAGACAGTTCTTTTTATGTGGAAAAAACATCCTGAGGCCCTGAGTTTAGGTGTGTGTGTGTGTGTGTGTGTGGGGGGGGGGTTTGAGTGTCTATGTATATATTCTGTGTGTATGTGCTCTCTAGTAAGAACTTGTAACATAGTAGTGTGTATGCCATGTACGTACTTTTACCTCTGCGGTTTATTAAAAGACATCCCTCCCTGCCTGTGATTGTCGTCATCAACATGTGCATGCTTTGTAACAATATGACCAGCAGCCATTGATCTGCATCATCTGCCGCCGTTGGCATGACGACGACATCAACTGGCGATAGGTCCCCTTATCGTTTCATGAAGACCGCCTCTCACATGTCACTCCCGTGCACACTACATACACACACATACACACACGCACTGGGACTCAAGACACATATTACACACACACACACACACACACAGACTGGGACACACATACATACACACATACATACACACACATTAACCCGCAGCTCATACACACACACACACAGGTGCACGCTGCACCTACAAAGAGGCACACACACACACACACACACACTAGGGCTGCTCGATTATGGAAAAAATCATAATCACGATTATTTTGGTCAATATTGAAATCACGATTAATCAAACGATTATTTTTTTTGAGTTTGAAAACATGATGTATTTATTCAGCATGTCTCTCCCAAAAACACTTAGTTACTGAGAAATGCACTGCACTTTCTATAAAACTTTTTAAAAAATAAAATAATAACAATAGAAAACTCGATTATATTTGTTTTGTGATCATTCAACGCTAAAATCTCAATTCAATTAATTGCCCAGCCCTACCACACACACACACATACATAAGCGCACGCAAACACATACACAAGGATATTTGCCCACAAAGAAACAAATACAGGGACACAGACACACATATTCTTTACATATACACATGCATGCGCAATTCACACACACACACACACACACACGCACACACAGATGCAAGCAAGCAGCTACACAAAAACCAAATACACAAAGACACAAATACTCATACACGCTCAAAAACAAGCAAAGTGTTTCCATTATGGAGGTATCAATGAAGTTATTCCTAGAAACGGCAGTGGGCCAGCTTCACCATGCCTCAAAGAAGCTGGTTAATGTTTAACCAAATGCAGATTATCAGTGTGAAAGGATAAATAGATGACGTGGGTTTCAAACCGTCAAAACAATTTCCCTGCCTGCCTGCTGGCATAGATCAATATTAGCATGGTAACATTTAAGATAAATACACGATTATATGACAAACTATGGACGTCCTTTCCGGCCACCTGCATAAAATGAATAAATCTGTCACACAAAATAATCTCATAGTTGGACATTATGTCGTAAATCACAACGATGACAAGTAATGTGCATTAATGTGAGGCTTCTCTGAAATCATGGGCAACTTTTCATACTTTCATAATAACCTTCATAAGTTCTTATCGATGAATACGTCTCTTTTGCGTAATGTGCTTGCTTGATGGTGTCACCTCTGCAGGTCGCGGCCATTCATTCTCGTGGCAGGGAGCCCAGATTCTTTCCTTGCCGGCTGCATTCAATGTCAGGCAAGGAATGGAAGTGTCCATTCCAGATGAACTCTCTCTGGGACGGTGACCGGACGGCGTCTTAACTTTCACTGGGCTCCTCCCTTGCAGCATCCTCAGCATCAGCCCCAACAGCGTCCATGACAGTTTTAGGCCAGGAACCAAAAAATAGGTCAACCTTATCTCCTAAGTTTGACGTCGCATGATGAGTCATTCTTCCATAGAGAGTGACACTGATTATTTAAAGATGGCAGTGGCACCGTTTGGATCAGTTTGGAAGAACAAACCTAATGGAACATTTTGAGGTTAGCCTCTTCACGACATTTGATGTAACTGGGCAACTTGGCCTCCGATTGGTTGGCCTGGATCTTGGCAGATGGCCTATTTTGTCTGCAATTTATTGCATATTCCGAACTTGAGAGGATATGAAACATGGATGTGTTTCCATGCCTGCTTCTTCACATCAACCCCTGGGCAATACCCACAGAAACTGAATAAAATATTTTGGTCATCATTTAAACATTCTGTTTAAAACCACATTGTCTATGCGTCTGCAAGGAACGGTGGTCCTCCCCTTTAACAAACTTTGTTACTAACTAACTCAGCTAAAAAACATGTCTTTCTGAGACGGGTCTGGGTGATAGCCTGATTGACAAAACGTTGACGTCTGGTTCGGCTGTGTGGCTTCACCTCATGCATAAATGGATCAGTTTTAAATACAAACATGCATACATTAATGCAAACACAACGCCTTAATGTTTAATGGGGACGATAATGTTGAAGCATACATGCATGCTTGAATACATGCGTGTTTGTGTGTGAAGTGTGTGTCTGTGTCTCGTGTGTGTGTATCTGTGTGTGTGTGTGTGTGTGTGTGTGTGAATCTGTTTGTGTGTATTAGATTGTGTGTCTGTGTGTTTGTGTGTGTGTGTGTGTATATGTGCGTGTGTGTGTGGGTATCCATGTGCACTGGTATCATCGTTTTCTCCTGCAGTCGAGCATGAATTCCGCCACAAATGTCATATTTTATGAATGCAAGCGAAGCATTTATTCATAAATAGATTTGATTATATGAGGGTTATGGTCTGGGTGATACCCAATCAAATATCAATATTATAGTTCAGTCAAATCAGTCAATATTGATAGTGTGACAACATTTTGCTCTTTAGCATTAATTAGCATATCAATCACAGAGATTAAATTGAAAATATGTCAATGTGTATAATAGTCATGTGAATACGAAAACCTGAGGTGGAGGCATTCAGTTTTTAGCAGTTCACTCTGGCAGGAACAGCCGGGAATAACATTAATGTTATGAATTAATCTATGCAACCACTTTCTCATGTTGTTTTTATGAATTAATCTATTCATTCATAACACCTTTATCACAATATTGCTGTTTATGAATCTATGAATCTTAATGAATCTACAGCTTAATCTCAATTGAGTTATTTACGATTCAATTCATTGATATCACAATATTGTTTTTTGTGAATCTACACTACAGATTTATCATGATATTGTTCCTTATGAATCTATACAACATCTTTATCCCAATACTGCTATAATTGAATCTGCACAACAGCTATATCACTGTTTTGTTCTTTATGAATCATGCAACATCAATGCATAGCCAATAACCATCAAGTCTCATACCTTATATATGAGACTTATCTCATATAAAAAATGTATGTCCATACTGTGTGTGTGTGTGTCTGGAGCCCTGTGTCTAAAACCACTCTTTATCTAATTGTTGTTTTTTGATCTCCTCTCCCCTAATCATACTTATCCATCCATCTGTATAGATCCATACATTTTTCTCTTAACTTCATCTTCTCCAGTGATCATCTTCTTTCATATATAGATATAGATCAGAATATATGAAGCTCGTGGTTTTTTTCCGACTCTCTCTTTCTCGCTTTCTCTATCTCTCTATCTTTCCTAGAGGTTTCATATAATCTCTCTCTCTCTCTCTCTCTCTCTCTCTCTCAGCCCCTATACACACGTACACACACACACACACACACACACACACAGATAGGTGGGTTTCCTTGGGCTGTGAGGAGCCTGCACAGTACACCAATCGTTCACCAGTGACATTTAGAACCTGTGTGTGTGTGTGTGTGTGTGTGTGTGTGTCTGTGTGTCTGTGTGTGCGCCTGTGGTTGTGTGCGAGAGGGAGAGGAGTAGGATAACGGCTCTAGCCTTTTCACTTCCATATTAATCATCACTGCTTAGACATAGATGGCCCCTCCTTTTCCACACACACACACACACACACACACGCACTCGCATCAAGCGTCTCCATTTCTCCTGACTCCTGAATGTTCTCAGCATGGGGTTGCTAGGGGCAACAGGAAGTCCACTCCGTTTGCCAGTCTTACTGGGAAACGTGTGTGTATGTGCGTGTGTGTCTGCGTACATATTAGGATGTGTGACCTGATGTCGGCTGTGCCGTTTCGTGCGTGTTTGCACACGTCTGTCTACAGCGGCGCGAGGGTAGGCCGGTCCTGGAGAGCGAGGCACTCTGGATGAGGCTGCGTGTGGAAGCCTGAGCCATGCAATCCCTCGCCCGGTGAAGTTTGGTGGTCCGGCGGTTATTTAGGCCTCTGACTTTGCCCCCCTTGTTTTGTGTCAAACGGGACAAGCTCCCGCGGTAAATCGATTCGTGTTCATGGGTCCTTTGGAGCGGGAAGCGACAGGGGCCATGAGAGAGAGAGAGAGAGAGAGAGAGAGAGAGAGAGAGAGAGAGAGCGCGCAAGAGACAGGTTTAGAGCGAGAGAGAGAGAGATCTGTATGTTATGTTATATTGTTACAGGTTGATATATGTACATATTGTTCTGACGTTCTCTATTGTTATTATATGTAATATTTGTAATACTGTAATGCTTTGGCAACACTGTTTGGTTTACCAATAGTCATGCCAATAAAGCTTTTTTGAATTGAATTGAATTGAGAGAGAACGCAAGAGACAGGTTTAGAGTGAGAGAGAGAGAGAGAGAGAGAGAGAGCGCAAGAGAGAAAGAGACAGGTTTAGAGCGAGAGAGAGAGAGAGAGAGAGAGAGCGCAAGAGAGAAAGAGACAGGTTTAGAGCGAGAGAGAGAGAGAGAGAGCGCAAGAGAGAAAGAGACAGGTTTAGAGCAAGAGAGTCACACAGAGGCCAGATCTTCCCTCCTGATGTGCTATCAGTAGATTCCGATCCCTTTGCTGCTTCTGTGGTAGCTTCCCATCTTTCTCCCTCTCTCTTCCCATCCTCTCGCTGTCTCTCTCTCCCTCCCTCCCACTTCCTCCTGCTCCTTGGCTCTGTACTCTCTCTCACTCTCTCTCTTTTTCTTTCTCTTTTTCCCTCCAACTCCTCATCCCTGACTCCTCAAGACTATCTCTCTCTCTTTATACACACACACACACACACACACACACACACACATCCAGCTGTGATCTGGCCGGGCTGTATCCTGCACTACTGCAGTAACACCCAAGAACGCCACATTTATCACACAGCCGTACTTGGAATCACATCGCTCTAGTCATTAATATTCATAACATCAACACCCCAAACATGTGCACACACACTCTGTGCATGTGTGTGTTTAGCAATTAGAAGGATCCATCGATCATTGGATTACATCACAATCGTCTTTGTTTCTTCCCCTGTTATCAGAGTGTCAACAGTTTAGCTTAGCGTAGCACAGGTAGACTTGGAGCGCACGACAACAAGCCTTGTCCCCCAGTTCTTATTGACCTGATTTCAGGCGTCTTATTGACAATGTTAGTGTCTAATGTTATCAATAACGTCAGAAGCTCAAGTCATTGAGCATTACTTCTTGAGCTACAGCAACATAGTCAAAAAGGGGTGTAATTCGTAAAAATGCTTTGCAGGGGATCATTCTGGACAAGTCGGCCAACTATGTAGAAAACCATTTAAAAAAGTGATCTAAAATACCTTTAAAATTTAAAGGAAAATATTAAAGAGAGAGTTAAGCATCAAGGTAAACCATCGACATCAGCTAGACCAAGCATTTATACCTGTTATTCGAGTACAATAGCGCCGGTCTAGAAGTATAGGATCTAGATAAAACCCTGACACATAGCTTATAGAGAGACCGACAAAATTAGGTCATTATGTTAGATTGTGCTTCTTTGGCAGTGTTATCTTCCTGATACGTGCGCACTGGTGTGTGTTGACAGGACACTGTGTTCTCATGCTTGGCAACGGCATACCTCCGTATTAATAGTATACTATAGATAAAGGCATTTTGCGTCAGATATTATGGTTCACAGACGCTTATAGTATTTACAAATCATGGAAATTAAAACCGTCATGAGAACTAGACAGAGAGAAGGGGTGGGAATTCATTAATTTGCAAGGCAGCTTCATAATGATGTCAGGAGGGTAACACTGTTCCCTTGGTTTATGTAAATATGTTGGGATGTGATTTCTATATTATGTCGGTGTTATCATATTTTTTTCTTTCAAAGCGGTAGAGAGTGAAAGGCAATGGCTTATTGTGTGTGTGTATGTCTGTGTCTATGGCCGTGTGTGTGTGTGTGTGTGTGTGTTTGTGTGTGTGCGCGTGTGTGTGTGTGCGTGTGTGTACATACATACATAGTGGTGTTCACACCTACTAAGTACACTCCTTCTTTGATTCACCTGTGGCTGTAATGTCTCTATTATTATCTATTATTATGGATATTATTATTCTAGATATTTTTCACTTGGCATTTAGGGCCGAGACTGTTCTGCAATTCGTGCACGGCAACGTGCGCGGTAACGTGCCATACAATCAGGGAAGGGAGCTGCAGAGGGTGAAATCAGTGTGTGAACATTCTCTAATCCGAGTCAAAGGCGTGTCCTTCCGGTGTGTGTGTGTGTGTGTGTGTGTGTGTGTGTGTGTGTACGTGTGTGTGTGTGT
Source organism: Pollachius pollachius (assembly GCF_949987615.1). NCBI lineage: Eukaryota > Metazoa > Chordata > Actinopteri > Gadiformes > Gadidae > Pollachius > Pollachius pollachius. The sequence continues at coordinate 3,669,204 of NC_136942.1, read as the reverse complement.
GTGTGTGTGTGTGTGTGTGTGTGTGTGTGTGTGTGTGTGTAGTTTCTCCTTCCACTGTGTGTGAAGGTTACAGGTGATGTTGAAATTAACATTTACCAATCCGGAACTTCTTCATACATAATGGATTAGTTTGTGTGTGTGTCTCTGTGTGTGTGTGTGTGTGTGTGTGCGTGTGTGTGTGTGTGTGTGTGTGTGTGTGTAATTAGGCATGTGCGTGAACATAAATGCTGTTTAAAATTGTATTTTGCCATGGACTCTTTTGATTGATGGATTAATGCAGCTCTATGCACCCTTTTTGATGTGCGTGTGTGTGTGTGTGTCTGTCCGTCTGTCTGTGTGTGTGTGTGGAGTACATCATGTTAACTGAAATGACTCACAATGACAATCTCTCTCGCATTAGGCAACACTCACTTCATGGGTAAATACATTAGGTAGAGGGTGTGTGTGTGTTTGTGCCCATGTCTGTGTTTATGTCTCTCTTCCCACTCTCTCTCTTTGACCAAAGCCCCCCTTGCCCTCATACCCCCCCCCTCCTTCTCTGACCTCCTCCTGCTTTATTACACCTGACTGCCTGTGTGTGTGTGTGTGAGTGTGTGCCTGTGTATGTGCACGTGTGCATTTGGTAGGAACTGAGGCTCAGCCAGAAATGGCCAAGATAACAAGCCTCAATTGTGCTGCATGGAGAGAGAGAGAGAGAGAGAGAGAGAGAGAGAGAAAATGATGTGAAAGGAGTGATATCAGTGTGGCGAGACGAGAACAAAGAGGGAGGGAAAGAGAGTTATTGTGCCCTTTTCTTCAATTCTTTCCCGCCCATTATTTCCCTTAAGATGTTCTAGATGTGATCCTTCTTCCTGGCTAGAGCTAGCTTTTATATTATTACCTCCTGATCCACGATCTTGGACCTCCAAATGGGCCTATAGCCACTATCCTGGTTCTAAAGGCGAGTAAGGTGGGGAAGCTGAATGCAGAATTCATTCCACAGATAGTTCCCCCATCCAGCCCATGTTTAGGAACCAAAATGGGCACTATAGGTGGATCTCACCTCTACCTGTTATCAGAATTCTTGCCAGGGAGTGTGGGGATTAATATTAGTGTGGATTACCTTGCCATGAGAACAACGATATGAGGGCTCCATCGTTTTTTGGTTCGTCACAATAACGTGATGATCATAATATAATGATTGTATCATATTTATTATAATATAAATATGATCCCAAACAGAAGCCTCCTGGTTTCGGCCTGTATAGATTACAATCAGTCCACATCTTTAACACAGATAAAAGATTTTCCTCTGAAGCCCAAAGCACACGACTGGATGGGACAGACAAAAAACCTTTTATTTATTTATTTATTTCCGGGTCTAAAATAGACTCAAGTCCTATTTGAGGTGAGGGAAAAAAACAGCCACCCCACATTCGAACCCCATGGGATTTTCTCAGTCAAAACAATATGATACTAATAATTGTTATGCGTCGCGCTACAAATATGAGGTGAATCTCATGCGCTGCATGCTTTGGGCTTTTGGAATTTATTTAGAATACACATGGCAGCCTTCTCCTCCACTCCCAGCGAATACCACTTGATATTTTTCATTTATTTATTCTATTTCTGTCAAATTGGTTATACTAGCTCCCCACTCTCTGCTCTTTCCGTGATCTCGGTAGAAAGCCTTGAGCAACGCGCTGCAGAGTGGGGAGATCAAGGAGTCACTTTTGAGAACAATATTGGATTTTAGGCAGTGCATGATCTCTGTGGATTCTCTGTGGATGAGTATTAGAGTTTTATTGTGTGGCACAGCGGTTAAAAAAGAAAACCATTTCCGTTAACAGTGTGTTTACTTCTATATTTACTCCAGTGTCTCCCCCAGCACTGTATGGTTAAGGCCTTAGCAACAATGGGGCCCCGCCTTGAATACCAATGTATATAAAAAAAAGAATATATATATATAAAAAAAAATTGTATATATATATATATATATATTTTATAATTTTTTTAAAATTATTATGCATTAACAAAGAAAACCAAAAATTCAAAATTAAATCTCCATGAATTGATTGCATTACAAAAAGCAAAGAAAAAATATGGAAATCCTTGTTTAAATATGCCTTTGAGCCCAAACACACTCTCACACACAAACACAAACACACACACACACACACACACACACACACACACACACACACACAACCACACACACATACTCCTACTTTCAGTCCCACTCACCCACTCACTCACTCACTCTCGTGCGTGCGGGTGCACAGTCCACAGTCTAGCTAGCACAAACGGTGGCTTCTGTTTTGAGTCTGAGCGGGGCGACGGGGTCCTGACCAGAGGCCTTGTGTGTCGTTGGCAGTGCTGGGCGGCCGTTACCAGCTGAGACGGAGCCCAGACCACACGCTCCCAGCTCACGCCAAGCAGCTGGCCGAGAAACCTCAAGTTTCAAGGGAATGAAGCCTCCACTCACAGAGAGAAGCAGAAGCTAGGCTACGTGCACGACTGGTGACAGACAGACAGATAGTAAAGAAGCAGAGAGGCAGATTGAGAGGCATGGGTAGACAAGCAGACAGACAGGCAGGCGGACAGATAGTAAAGAAGCAGACAGATTGAAAGACATGGATAGACAAGCAGACAGAGAGGCAGGCGGACAGATGGATGGACATGCTGATGGAGAAACAAACAAGAAGGCAAGCAAACAGAGAGACCAGGGAGAACGGATAGGCAGACCGACAGGCAAACAGGACGACAGACGGACAGACGTGTAGACAGAGAGATAGGCAAACAAACAGAAAGGCAAGAAAACAGACCGACCCCATAGACGGACAGATGGAGGGGTAGGCAGACAGACAGATGGAAGGATAGAGAGGCAGACAGATGGAGGGATAGACAGACAGACAGATGGAGGGATAGACAGACAGATAAACAGTAATCCTCGGGACAAAAACAAACAGCGATCGACAGAAAGAGACAACAGAGGTTACTGCACCTCAAGTGGTCTGAGTCAAACACCCCTGGACACACACACGATAACACACACACACACACACACACCAGCTCCGCACACCCACACACACACACACGGATGCACACACCCACCATTGGGCCGTGGTGCCAAGCTGGGAGCTTAATCTGAGCGGCTGCCATCCTGTGAATTGGTCGTGAACCGAGGGGCCAAGCAATTTACTCTTCACTCAAAGGCCATTCCACACCAGCGAGCACCGTGCACGTCGGTGTGTGTCCGCCTGCTGTGTGTTTGTGTGTGTGCGTCTTTCCGTTCTTGTGTATGTGTGTGCGTGTGCGTTCTTCCATTTGTGTGTGTGTTGGTATATGTGTGATTGTACGTTTCCCTGTTTGTGCGATTGTACGTTTTCCTGTGCGTGCGTGCACGTGCGCGCGGGTGTACCGCTGCCCGTACAAAGGCGGGATGATGGAATTCACACACACACACACACTCCAGTTGTCAAATGGACGAAGGATATGAGGATATATAAATATTTATACCTCTGTCTGCGTTATTAGGGGCTTTTGAGCCAAATCCAAACCAGCACTTAACACATCAACAGGATTCTTGTTGCGCTCGCTGAATACTGCATGCAAGGAGGCGGGAAACTGCTTAGCATGGCACTACACAAAACGGGATGATCCCCAGAGCGGTGATCCAACACCGCGTCTACATCTAGAGATGCAAATGCAGAATTTGAATTCCAAGTTTAAAAAAAACAAAAACGAAGAACCGAGAGAAGAAAACCCCCATTTTTGCGTCATGTTACGGCTTTAGGCCTCTAGGCTTCCATACGGGCGAAACACCAGTCGTGAAATATTTCATTCAGCTCCCATGTTTCCAATTATGTGTCTTTTGTTTTCACTTGCCCCTTTGTTCCAACACTAGATAGTTGACAAAGATTACAGCTTCTGCCGCTAGCGGCTAGCGGTATAGGCTCCATTTGGTCAGATTGGGTTGTTAGCTGTGCGGAGCTGAGCAAAACAATGCTAAGTATAGACTGGTGGCTACTTCCTCCCCAGTGACAGAAAGTATGTTCACACTCACTGGGGAAGGCAAAGTGCTGAGCCCACCTCGCCATGCTTGTCGCTGCGGAGATCTGGTTCTCAGCGGTGAAGCCGTGATGACACCCAGGCCGGCCCTGCCAACGCCACCGCCACCATGGAATGACTGCAGTTTAGCCCCACACACACATGCCCAGTTATAGACGGACGGACACAAACAGATGTACATACACACATGCATACTGATATATAGCAGTGCACTATGCTCCTATCTGAACTCATATAGCGTACAGGCACACGGAGAGAGAGAGAGAGAGAGAGAGAGAGAGATGACACAGAGAGAGAGAGTGAGAGATGATACAGAGAGAGAGAGAGAGAGGGAGGGAGGGAGAGAGAGAGAGGGAGGGAGAGAGAGAGAGAGAGAGAGAGAGAGAGAGATGATACAGAGAGAGAGAGAGAGGGAGGGAGGGAGAGAGAGAGAGGGAGAGGGAGGGAGAGAGCGAGAGAGAGAGAGAGAGAGAGAGGGAGAAAGAGAGAGAGAGAGAGACACATCTGGAATGCAACTGTCCCCTTAAGGGTCCTCAGAATGAGAGTTGAGTGAAATCTGGCAATTCGATGGAAAAGTTCTCTCTGTGAAAGAGGAGGAAATTGCACAGCCGAGACACAGAGGGGTCGGCATATTTTATTCATTTACTTTGTCTGCTAGGTCACTTCAATGTCAAGCTGTGTTCAGCAGAGCATGCTAAACAGTAGGAAATTTAACAACAAACCCACATAATGCATATTCTGTCTAATGCTTCTTTATTCGACTTGAGGGGGGGGGGGGGACGACTCACAACACAAGACAGACAAAATGACATCCGGCCCATGTTGGCAGTGGCTTCCTTCTTCTGATGTCCGTTCTGCATTATTCACACTGGGCCAGCAACAGTCGCTATTTATAAAGTTAGGTGCATAGTTGGGTATATATCCGGCCAGGGCTGTCGCTTCCCATCCGTCCCCCAGACTGCTGTTTGTCGCTTGAACTGATCCTCTCAGACTGTGTTTCGCCGAGACTGTGTTTGTGTTCCCGTCAGGTTTGCGTTGACTTCACGCTGTCCTTGGCCTTTCCCGACCATTTTTAATGACACGCTTTAAGACTTTTTGTGGTCTGCGTTATTCATGAAATAATATGAACTTTATCGTTATCCATCAATTTACTCAACAGTTAAAAAACCCTTTTGTAATCATTGATCGTTTTTCATCTGTTACACCGCGGTACTGCCACCCGTAGACCAGAATACCACTTGTCCCTCTCAGGCTACTGTATTTGCGTACCCTTGAGTCTGCTTTTTGTCCCCGTAGCGTCCTGTACCCTGCTCCTATACGGCCGCCTAAAGCCTCTATGCTTCCTCCTCTCATTCTAATTCTGTCCCCACTAAACACCCACGTGCACTTATGCAATTGATTTTGACATACCCGCCCTTCGTTCTAGTGCCTCTGCTATCCACTGCCGCCATGGCTTACTATATAAAAGGATCGCTCCAACGGTGTCCGTCCGCCTGTCCTCAATAGGTCCTTGTAGGGATGTGCAATTAATCTAATTTTTACCGTGATTTCGATATATATATATTTTTAAGTATATTTATTTTATCCAGAACAGCTGGACACATCTTTGTACATCATTTTCCATTTGAACATTTTGTGTATTTCCCTAAGGGGAATATAGTTTTTAATTCAAACTCAAAAATAATCGTTTGAATAATCTGGGTTTCAATATTGACCAAAATAATCGTGAATATGATTTTTTTCCATAATCGAGCAGCCCTAGGTCCTTCCATACGATGTTTTGTATCAGTGCATTAACACACTTGGCCCGTGGTAGAGGATAACAGGTAGGTTGTTGTATCTTACACTCCTACACTGCTGTCAAATCCATTCTACGACCTATCACAAGCCAAATGTATTCAGCTTACGTTTGTTCATGCAGATCATGTGCATGACGAGGCATCCATCGTGCTATTACGATTGAATAATTGAGCAGACACGTCATTCATCCGAAATGATGTACGGGGAATTCAGAAGCATGTCATTGAGGAGCAGGTAGGGGTTAGACATCTGCTTCAAGGATGGCTATGGTAGGGTGAACAGCCTCTTCTAATGGAGTATGAGGAAACATAAAGGGGGTGGTTTAGATATGTGGACTAAAGACAAGCCATAAACACTGTAACCGAAAAGTGGACAACTTATTATGTTTACGTGTTACTTTTTTTTTTTCTTTGATTTAGCGCTGCAATGCTTAGAAACATGAGTGGGAAGTTGGCTGAAAAGTAGTACCATTGTGTACCTTTTAGCATGCCTGGCACGCTCAACCTTGCTAGGAGTGGCTTCATAAATATATCTATATATATATTTATATACGGTCGGATCAGATGGATCACAGGTGTTCGCGGTGTGTTTGTGTGGGTGTGCCCGGAGAGAGAAGGTGCATTCTGCTAATGTGCGTAACGTGTAGATGTTTGTTTTTGAGAGAGTGAGAGAAAGCGAGAGGAGGGGTTAGGAGATGATTGCTATCTCTTAATGTGGTGAAGTGATGGCTGTTTGAAGATGGAGGGAGGAAACAGGGAGAGAGCGAGAGAGAGAGGCAGAATGATGTTTGTTTTCGGTTTGAATCTGTCGTCTGCTGTTGTGTGTGAAAGAAGCGGTTAGCGTTTTCATTATCCTCCTCGTTATCAAGTTATCTTTTGATGCTTAATCATTTGATTGAACTATTGAATTAACTCCCAGATAATTTGCTGAATTTCCTCGCTCCGTCAGCCAAGCGAAATACAAACACATTTTCTAACGATCTGAAAGAGAGAAGCTGCATTTGCTGCTTGTTTGTAAGCAGCGAATGCTTCTCTGCAGGCGTTCTTCACGCGGATGAATCACACTGTGGATCCATTTCCGTTGATGTGAGATGCCACGTCTCCGAGATGTAACATCCAAGGTAAACTGGGAAAAACACAGGGGGTGTTGGCACACTTCCTCTGTGATGAGACATGGTTTCGATTCCCGGGAAGAGAACCATCCTCTTAGCCCCTGACGTAGGAGCCAGCACTGGCCAACAAGCACACACGCATGCACACCACACTCACACATACACACCAATACACACGCAAACACAGACACCGAGCTGTGGGATGTCCTGTAAGATGGCCCTGAATGCTTGACCGAGAACGATTTTGACCCCCCCCCACAGGAAATGGAGCATTCTTCATGCCATAAGGCGGAAAGCAAGTGTGTGTGTGTGTGTGTGTGTGTGTGTTTGTGTGTGTGTGCCCCATTGTGCCTCTGATTTTGTGTGTTTGTGTGTGTCCTCATTTCTATCTGTGTTTCTGTGTGCCTAGGGAAAAGAAACGCGGGAAAATTAAAACAATACGCTAAACAATCCCTTTTGAAAAAAAATCGAATTTGTTCATGAAATCCAGAAGTGTGACATTTAGCTCTGTGTTCTGCGCTGTGTTGTGGTCCCACCCCCCTGAGAGCCGCTTGTTGGCGTTAATTAGGTCAGGCCACTCATCCAACTCATGTTACAGCGTTATCTCACCAGACCTTACGCAACCAGGGGCCTCCCAGGGACCCCAGCTGGCCGTCAGGTTCCCCTGCGGCCTCGAAATAGGACGACCTGCAGAAGGCTGAGCCCCAACAGTTAAACCACACGAAATAAATAAAAATGCAAAAAAAACAACAACAGAATACCGTTTTCAAAACGTTAACACAATCGCGATATTTACTGAATCGCAATACTTTGAATATCCGCACTCAAAGTTGACGCCATATCCTATTGCGAGGTCCCTCCTGATTCCCGCCACTGTTGGGTCTTCGTCCGTTGGTTCCCATGCAGGATTCAGACCCTCAGCGCTGCGTGGGAATAGTTGGCCACTGTGTGGACGACCCCATGCCCTTGTGGATTGCAAGCAATGCTAAGGTCACACCAACAGGAAGTGTATATATCATGATGCATTGTTGTTGTGTCGAACCTCATCTTGTGGTATGTCAGTGAAAAGGGCATCGGGGCCCCCGACTCCCCCGACAGTCTCCTAGACCTATTTCAAATGTCACATCTCGCTCCTGTTTCCCTCGAACTTTTACTTTTCTTATTTGGCTCCGTATTAGCATAAAGCTCTGGAGACTGTTTGGATATAAGGTCAGCGTAATTCTGTTGTTGTTTTATTGTTGTTTGCAAAATGATAGATTTGTAGATGGACAGACAGAAAACCAGACAGACACAGAAAGATAGATAGATTGGTAGATGGTTGGGTAGATAGATAGATGGAAAGATGGACAGACTGACAGACCGATAGATGGACAGATGGTTGGGTAGATAGATAGATCAATGGTTAGAACGTTAGATGGACAGATAGTTAGATGGATGTTGTTTTAGGAGGCAGTGGATTGTGCCCCTCAAAGCCACAGTGACAGCTGTGTGATTTGTTCAGATGTATTTATACTCTGTTCAAGACCACTCAGAATTTGGAAGAAAATGCTTTGTCTTGCTTGAAAGGAACTAAGTTTATCCAACTCAATATTACAGGTCTGAAATTCAGGTTTGATTTCAGAGTTCCCGCTTGTCCGACATGAGGACAAGTGATGTGTTACGGCACATCAACGCCTTCATCTTTAATAGGAACTAAATGATCATACAAGTGTTTGTTGATGTGTTAACGCATCAATTCATGTATAATCATCAAACAATTATAGTCTGTTTTTATCCTTTACGTTTTGCTCACATTATAGCAAAATGTTGACTTTAACAGCTACGGTACAGATTAAATTAGCTAGCCAGTGTCAGTCTCCTTTAGTCTCCTCTCCAAAAGAAGCATCAATTGCTGCGCGGTACATTTTTGGCATTCAGTAATTAACCACAATATGCTTAACCTTGAATGCAACGATGTCGGAAGTTGGGCTTCAGCATGGAAACCTCAGAGTTTTGATATGCAGTGTAAGACGCAAGTGTGTTGTTTGAGTCGGTGCCATTCATGGTGAGGGTCTATTTGTGTTCTAGATAGTCATATGAGCCGTGAAAAAACATCAGTACTTTCTACTGTGTCCTTGGTAATGGCGGGGAAACTATTAACAGGATTCAGCCGGCTTCATCCTTTAAACAAGAAGACGAGCGGCTTAAAATAGAAAGTACGGCTGAGGCGCACGTGAACTATTCATGTAAACATCTTCAATGGCTAGACATAACAAAAGTGAAGTTGTAATAAGCCGATTATCTCTCGCTCTCTCTCTCTCTCTTGCTCTCTGGCACATACACATCAATACTCTCTCTTGGGTGCACAGTGCACACACAAACACACACACACACACACAGACACGCACATGCACACACACACAAACACTTCATGAGTCATATTTACAAAAGGCTGCATCCCAAAATGTCACTGATAATTGGTATCTCTCTTACTCCCTTATCCCTCTCTTTCCGTCTGTCCCTCACACCCTCTCATTTACTTACTCCTATTTCTCTCCATCTCAGTCTTTTTCTGTCTCTCTGTCCCTCTCACGCACACACAAATACACACGCGCGCGCACGCACACACGCACACACACACACACTATCACTGCATCACTGCTCAGTGATATATGTAGGTACTGAGCAGAACATAAAGGGTGGCGTCAAGCTGTCTTTTGGCGGTGAGTTACTGTTCTCTGTGCTGACGGATTTACTGAGCGGCTGTCTTGTCTGCCCTCTGGTCGCTCCCGCCATCTCCTCTGTTGTTGGAACACGTCTGTCCTACTGTCTGTGGCGCTGCTCCTCAGCGCGGCTGGAGGGCGGGCCGTTGTTGGTCCCTTGTTCTTATTGGTTGTAAGAATTACGATCATCCAATCATGGTCACATTTCCTCTGTTATTTTTTGTTGTTGTATTAACCCTAGTTAATTGTCACTATTGATTGAATATTTAATTAGGGGAAAAGCCCAATTTGAATAACTAAATAACATTTTAGAGAGGTGTTCTGTCTGAGGATTGCCGTGATTTTTTTAAACAAACCCGAGAATTGTATTTTTTTTCTTTTATGCCGAGTCATAACTACTTTAACAGAGACGCACGCACAATGTTCCCGCGGTTATTTTCCCTTCAACATCCATCTCGTCCCCACATCCCCCATAATGTGGGTCAGTTATGTTAGCCTGGCCTTCATGCAAGCTGACATTTTGCTTTCCCGGGGACTTTTTAAATAAATTTCCGTTACTTATCTACGAAGACCGGGAGGAGAGATTTTTTTGTAAAGCGTGCGTGCGATTTATAACCAGCATCCTCGCTTTAGTAAGTCACCCTTTTTTTAACAGCTCAGGTTCCGGTAGTCAATTTCCCATTCATTTTCTCAATTGACTTTTCGTAAAATCATTATATAGAGTGTTTTAAGCCTGGAACCAAGCCAATTGTTCGTCAAGTTAGTCGTGACCGTAAAACGTTCGATTCAGGGCAAAGAAATATTTGGAAAAGGCAAAGGTACATGACTCGACTGTGTACATTCATTTTGTGAATGAGCAATGAAACTACTCCTCCCATAAACCATTGCTAACTTTATTTCCTACCCCCCCCCCCCCCCCCCCCCCCCTCATGTTGTCGTTCTGCCCTCTCCGCATGCGATCCGCTCTTCTCAGATGCATAATTCATAGATGATCATTAAAATTTGATGAACTAAAAATCATTGCAGCGATATCATCGTGTGTACTATCATGTGGCATCATCGTTATCAAACATCAGCTGGTATCTCTCAGCATTGTGCCGTGATGTTGCGACTTAGCCTAAATTGCAGTTCACTCAATTGGTTTCTAATTCAGCGAACCACAGCGCGGCATTCCTGAGCCTGATTTGATTTGAACTGGGAGCTCGCGCGTCATTGAACGGCGTGTGTGCTCACCTTCAATTTCTGTTGATTGCAGGCGCTCGGTAGAAACAAGGCGGGCAGTATGCTTCCGCTCTTAATTGATGACAAACAACCGGAGTTCTGCGTTTAAAGCCCTGAGTGTCAATAGATTGATAATAGATTTATCAAGTCTATTGATTGAAGTGTTCCACACCAGTAGCGTACCAATTCACATGACCGAAGAGTTGAGATACAACTGACTTGGTGCACTGCAAGTTGTTGATATTGTCTGCAATATTTCACAATGAATGCACAGGGGAGGGCTAGCAGTATCTATGACAAAAAAATAAAGGTTATTTTAGTCTATCTACTTGTTATCACTGCAGACGTCAGCAACATATATTAAGCTTGCATGCTAATTAACCTACTCCACTTCTGGTAGATCCCCTATAAAAAGACCTGCTTCCCTTGGGGGACTGCTCTCTCTCTCTCTCTCTCTTTCTCTCTCTCTCTCTCTCCGTCTCTCTCTTTGTTTTGCTTTGTTCCATCTCCTTAAATCAACTTTGACTGAACTCTTTGTAGCCGAATGTCCTATAATGAAGAAGGCCTTGAATAGAAATATGCATTCTAATATTGAGTTAGGAGTGTCTTTATCCGTCCCTCTGTTTATCTATCTGTCTGTCTGTTTGTCTCTCTGTTGTTCTGTCTGTCTGTCTGTCTGTCTGTCTGTCTGTCTGTCTGTCTGTCTGTCTGTCTGTCTGTCTGTCTTTCTGTAAAAGCAATGCTTACTATAAAATGTGGATTTGTTTTGTGTTCATTCTCTATATTTCTACTTCTTCTTAAGATTCATGAAACCCACATAGACACACAAACTCCCACTCGTTCATGATTCATGGACCCTTTGCTTGATCCATCCCGTGTCCCGCAGGTATTCTGTAGAATGTTCGATTGCCTCCAGGGGGCGCCACAAGCAGAGGTAGGTCCTGAAGCATGGAGTGTTTCGCTTTGGTTAAAAAAAGCTGTCCGACTGACCATTCAGACGACAGCACAACAATTAGTTCCGCTTTTTTGATAACCAAACGGAAAGATCTTATTTAATGGTGAAATAACGTTTCTAGTGTTGGTAACAATGTTCCTAATCTTTTTGGCATGAAATAGGAAATAGTAGAGCATTAGAAATGTAGTGACAAAGATAGATAATATCAAAAACAGCACAGTACATGTTTGTTAGGTTGGCAAAGTGTGCAGTGCTCAAGCCTGTGTTTTTGTTAATGCTAGTGTGGGTTTGTGTGTGTATTAACAGAAACAATATAAAAATAACTTGGTTGGTGTGTATTGTTCTAATAATGAGCGCAGGAAAGTTCCCATCATCTATTGTACATATGGATGGGGACTGAAATGAGTTGAAATGAGCTGAATCTCACTGATGCCATCATTTCCCTCCATTGTGTTGTTAAAGAGTACTGTTTTGTGATTACGATGAGGCATTAGGATTTAGGACACTAAACAAGGCGTTGTTGTTGTAGCTACATATGCATCGCACGGAAGAAAGTAAAGTAAAGACTAGATTACAACAAACGATCACTTTTACTGTGGTTTCTTTATGTGCGGTAACAGATTGGCTACAGCTTCAGCAGAGGCGGACCCATCTGTGTGCTATCAATAACATTGATTATTCTGCTCTATTTAGATGTTGTACCAACAGCAACTCAGACTTTGAGACAGGTATCCCCAGCCTGGCATATAAAATGAAGTGTGTGATTTGCAGGTTCATAAATTATCATGGTTTAGGATATAAATAAATACATCTACCCCTGAAATGTAAAATGTGAGGTGCTAAAACATTTCTGCCTGTATCCCCGTTTTAGGGTGTTGTAGGGTTTGCGTTTGAGTTGTGTTTTATTTATTTATGATATTTACCCGATTACTTGGAAGAAAAGTGTTTAACTATTTAAGCTTTTAGTTTTTGGTTTTTGATTTTTTATCGTTTTGGCTCCATACATTATACAACTGGTCCAACCGTTTCATTCATTATTTATTAATCCCAGAGGAGATTGCTCATGTCCCAGTGGCTCCGCTCAAGATAGAAAAATATTACCATTAGAAAGGAATAAATACAAAATAAACAGTTTAAAAAAAAGAGCTTAGGCGGGCATAGGATACACACTTGGTACACAAAGAGTAAAAACATAGCAAGAAAAGAAAAACGCAGGTGTATGTGTGTGTCTCTCAATTTCAAAAAGAGTTGTCTGAGAGACAGACTAAAACAAAACAGAGAGAGAGAGAGAGAGAGAGCTTTACCAGAGGAGACAGCGAGATGTGCTGGTTCTTCAGTGTGTGTGATCTCTCTACAGTGGCAGTCATTGAGATGTCAGTGGCGGCGCTGGCTGTCTGTTGTTAGCTTAAAGACTACAAAGCACTGCCTCTGGCATGTCTTGGATGGATGCGTGTCTGTGTGTGTGTGTGTCTGCAGTCGTTTGTCTGTGTGTGTGTGTGTGTGTGTGTGTCTGCAGGTGGGTGGGTGTGAGAGTGAACGGCTGTGTGTGTGTGTGTGTGTGTGTGTGTGCTCCTCCTCAGGGTTAATCTCCCCTGCTCCGGTGTCCCTCTCTCCCCCACATCGACTGCCCCCTGTGTCCCCCCCCCCCCCCCCCCCACTCTCTGTCTTCCTCACAAGGTGGACAGCATTGCAGACGCCATTGATGATTATTCCTCTATTGATCCATCTAGCTAATTACTCATTTACACATTCAGCAAACGCCGTTTGCTGGATTAAAGGATGGGTTAAAGCGTTTTTTTAATCCAAAGGGTCTTCTTCTGGCCTAAGGATATTGCTTTCAAACACAGCAGAGAATCCACTGATATTATCAAGGGGTTTTTCTTTGGCCCGGTGTCATACTTTCTTTTGCCATTTTGGATTATTTCCAGGGCAATTTTCTAAAATGTTGGGAAAAACCTTATTTTCTCTATGTTGCACGGAAGACCTATATTCAATGACTCCAATGAAAACCAAGGGTACATTTAAATTCCTTATTTTATGGGGGCATTTAAACCCCCCATCATCCTAATGTTGATATTTCTATACATACATACATACATACTATATACTATACCCAACCTTGTTCGTCTATTTCACCTGCCATTGAATGCCGATATCCAGTCCAATGAAAAACGAAAACCATAAAGACGTTGAAATGACTGGTTCTTTAATGGCAGGTTTGTCTTCAATCCATCTCAGACGCAATCAAGATATCCAGCCTGCAATAGCATGCGTATGAGCTACTTAATCATTTTTAACAGATGCTTTGATCCACCTAACAGTGAATTATGATACATGATCCATGATCCATGTTGCTAAGAAGCAGCTAGCTGTCAGGCTACGTGCAGAGGAAGACGGAACACAGAACCTTTGGGTTGGCATTCAACAACCCAAAGCCCCAGAGTCCAGAAGGCTACCATTCCACCTACGCTTTATGTGTTAAAGGCTGGTTGTGGAGAAAGAATATTTAATTCTGACCCTTATAATGCTAACTCTATGCTAATTCTTGGCCCTTTTTTATTGCGGTTCTAAACATGAGCAAATAGTCATTCAAATATCTTGATATTCTACAATTGTTAAGGAACACTCACTGTTCTCTGAGATCACCTATTGATTTTGTGCGGTGAGATAATACTGCTTAATAGCATTGCTGTAGTTATCTTATAAACTCTTCAAAAGCCACAAATTTTTTAATAAATTCAAACATGGACTATTTCTTCTAAACTCTTATCTAGTGGAGTGATTGTCAGGACCGTACACACCCTAATTTACCCAAGCTCAAATTGATGCAGCAGATTCTGCTGTACCGCCGACACACTAAAGTCCTTCCAGACAAAGAATCGTTGGCACAGCACAGCTGGTTTGGACGTTTGCCGATTCGGCAGCCCTAATCCAGCCTGGCATTTACCAAAACAAACAGTTAATTAGAGACTTAGCTTTCATGTGCTGGGTAACAGATTGAGGCATAGGCAGAAATGGAGTCTATGAGTAAAAATATAAATAATGAATGTGAACAAACAATCTCAGTTTGTAACCTAAAGCAGAAGGCGATGCAAAAAACACTGCATTATATATAATAAAATACACTGCCGTGGGTATAGTTCAATATACAAACCCCCTTGTAATAATACACAGCCTCAATAATACAGAAGAAAATAAAAGTGGCAGATTTCAACATTACCTCCCAGTTAGTTTTCTGCATGCTGCATACAAATCAGACAGTGAGTCCTTGCACATAGACGCTTGTTATTGAATAAGTTACATTATTATTGTAATTAATGTGTTATTTATTTGAGCTTAGTGAATGGCTGCAGCTCAGAGCGTCTTAGCTTGCCATTCCCGCTAAGCATTCCTGAGATGGGGGAGGGAAAACCGGACACAACGTGTGTGTGTGTGTGTGTGTGTGTGTGTGTGTGTGTGTGTCTGTGTGTGTCCGCGCCTGTATGTCCGCCCGTCAGCGTTTCTGTCTCCATACCTTTTTATCTACTTTGTCTCTATCTCCCCCTCCTCTCCCTCTGTCTCTCTCTCCGTCTCCGTCTGTCTGATTTCCATCACTCCATCTCTCCTTTCATAAACCTTTCAGCTCCTGCTATTCTGTTTCTTTATCTCTCTCTCACTCCCCCTCTCTCTCTCTTGCTAGCTCTTTCATTCCCTCCAGAGAGTAAGAGAAAATTGTATTTTCTTCTTGCCATATTAATGCTAATCTTTTATTACATTCATTTATCCTTTATTACACACGCACACACACCCGCAAACACACACACACACACGCACACAGACACTGGCATCTTGAGGATGATGCACCAGATACAGTATATTGGAAAAGAGATCGAAGCACAGAGACAGGGAGAGACAGAGAGAGAGAGAGAGAGAGAAATAGCATGAGAGACAGAGAGAGACAGAAACAGACAGCAAGAGACAGAGAGACAGCGAGGGACAGACAGAGACAGAGAGGCAGCGAGAGACAGAGAGAAAGAGCAACAGAGTTTGAGCGACAAGAACAATGAATTAGTGGAAACAGACACTACAAACAGCATACACTGCACGACCCATTGACCACACACACACACACATATGCTACACAACCAGAGACACACATACACACACATAATACCCTAATCTTCTCAGTACGCTCGCATGATTGCCAGATCTGTAGCTGAATCCCAATGTAATATTTACAAAACAGGCACACACACACACACACACACACACACACAAACACCCCCACACACACACACACACAGACACCCACCCACACACATATACACTCACAACAACACACACAGTTACAGGAAATTAAAGTCTGGACACCCTGGTATCCTATTAAACACGGTGATCATCTAGTCTGGTCTGGGCTGCGTATGTAGGCGTCTGTGTTTGATGTGTCTGTGTGTTCCGTGTCGAGGCTTTCTGCCTGGTTGCGAGATCTTATCCTGCTCATGTGTCCCTTTGTGTTTGACGCTGGACAAAGAGCCGACATGGCCTCCGCAGCGCAATGCCCGTGGAATCGGTCTTGTTCCCAGATATAAACAGGTAGCGTTGGAACGGAATCGTCGCAGGTGATTAAATCGACTGCGGGCGTGAGAGTTCAAACGCGATGGACAAAGTGGTAGAAGGATATGGAGAGAGGTACTGGAGGTTGACCTACAGGTTTGAAAATACAATGAATCTCTGGGTTCCCCATATGAAAATTGTGTGTTTTGGTCTATTTTTTCTGTCACACACAACCACAACTATGGGAAAGATAGGAGCGTGCTTCCCTGAGGCGTGTCGCCACTTAAATGTGGAATGAGGAAACTGCTGCTGAGGGTGAACACGAATTTCTGAATTATAAATACACGCACAGACCCACACACCAAAACACACAAACACCCACCCACACGCATGCACATACATAAATACAATCGCACACAAAAGACATACACAGATAATGCATACATACATACCCACATTCACAGGTAATCACACACACACACACACACACACACGCAGATATACACATACATAAAAACACACATAGGCTTGCAAGCATAGAAACACACACAAACACACACACACCTCTCTTAGGGCGTACTGGCTCACTAATGCAGTGTCTGGCTCTGGTTAGAGGTTCTTCATGAGCTCCACAGCGGCCCAGTAGCAGACCCGCTGACCACTAATGACTGACGTCTCAGAGGCCATTTCAGATAGGAAGCGCCGCGAGGCGAGCTCACTGCATGGTGCAGACCAGATGCACCCGGCAGACCCGCAAGACCCAACACACCTACCCAGACCCACCAGACCTACCAGACCCACCAGACCCACCAGACCTACCAGACCCAACACACCGACCAGACCCACCAGACCTACCAGACCCACCAGACCCACCAGACCTACCAGACCCAACACACCGACCAGACCCACCAGACCTACCAGACCTACCAGACCCAACACACCGACCAGACCCACCAGATCCACCAGACCCACCAGACCCACCAGACCCACCAGACCAGCCAGCCAGGGAGGGAGCAGCATTTTGTTGCCGGGACAACCCACACAAACTGCATTCCCAGTGCACCGTGCAGAGGCAACATGGTGTAGTAGTGTATGCCCAAAGGTTTACACTTTACCAGTTGGGAGGTACTGGGTTCGATACCCGATGTCAACAGACTGCTGTTCCTCTCTGTAGCCATGCCTAACCCATATCTGTTCTTTATTGAACTCAATGTGAGTCAATGTGGAGAACAGCATCTGCCTAATGTCTGAAAAGTAGTCAGAGTGACAGAGTATATATGAAAAAGCTGTTTTCGAAATAACAATCATATAGTTTCAGGTAGAAAGACATATATAAATGGAGAAGTCAGGGTCAGTGTCTGCTAATGCTGCTGGATTGGGATTATCGTACGTTCTGGGATGAACGCAGAAGGCAGAGATCAAAATGTAAGCAAAATCGTGATGGAAAGAGGGCCTGGAAGGTGGATGGATGGAAGGAGGGAGGGAGGGAGGGAGGGAGGGAAGGAGGGGGCGATGGTCATGTGTGTCTCCCTGAACCCCATATTATATGCATTCTATATCTCAATCTCCAAACCCGTCTTCAAACCCTTCAACAGCTCTTTGTGTGTGTGTGAGAGAGAGAGAGAGAGAAGCCGTTTGTAGGTCACTGTTACAGAGAGCGCTGTTGTTGAAGATCCTGCCAGAGAGGCAAAAGACTGGGCGACAAATGTTTCAAAGTGCATGTCATTTGTCATCCGCGTGTGAGTGTGTTGAAAGTCTGTATTGTTCGTACATGTGCCAGTGGGTAACTATAGTTGTCCAATTGCGGTGTTTCTGTGTGTGTGTGTACCTGCGTGCATGTGCAAACATTTCAGTGTGTGTGAGTGGATGAGTGTGTGCGTACGTCTAGATTCTACAAACACCATCGGACCCAGCAGCACAAAAGCTTGTCTGTTCTACCAGCGGGAGAGGAACGGGGAGAACAACAGAAAGCTTCATTCTCTAGCCTCGTCCAGGGAGTCAGGCTCTGAACAGCCAGCCTAGGAACACTAGAACCAATCACGACAACAAGCACATCTCAATTGCCTTGAAGGGGTTGAAGTCAAGGTTTCTGATGCTAATATCTGCACCTTGCGTCCGACGAATGCCACAGGGGCAGGACAGGTTATTTTGCTTTTGTGTAGAGTTGTGCTTCATGTTCAGTATCTCTGGTGGAGTGATATTCATACCGGGACATGGGGAGTCCTTTATCGATTCTGTGCTTACCCCTCTATAGTCGAGCCTCATTAATCTGGACCTGTTGAAGTGCCTGATGTTATATATCATATTTCGTCAATACTTCCCGCTGAAGCATATGTGTCTGAAAACATGTAGGTGTTTGTGTGCTTTGTTCTCGCATGCGGGTTGTGTGTGTGTGCATTTGTGTGTGTTTGCTTTGTGTGTGTGTTTCTGTGTGTATTTGTGTGTGTGTGTGTCTGCATGCCTGCATCTACTATGTGTGTATAGGGTTTGGAAATAAGCTGTTGAGCGAGTGAGTATTGGAGCGGGGACAGATTTAATTGAAAAGCGGAGAGACAAAGAGGGAGAATATTAAGTGAGATAAGCAACGAGGATGCTGATCGGGTGCATAATTTGAACCCTTAACCTGTAGAACTGGTTCAATATTAAATAACCACTTGGGTATATAATCAAAGTTCATTTTATTGGCAGGTAAATTGGCGCATAAATTACATAAAGAATTAGAAAATATTAACCCAAACCATAAAATATTATCACTATCACTTTCTTTTCATTCTCACTAAGTTATCAAGAAATCTAAATTATAAATAAAGTTGGCTGTGGAAGGCTTAGAGACAATGAGAAGACCGGAGGCTAGGATTACTCTCATGATTACTGTTTCTGTCTGCATAAATGTGTTTGTGTGTGCGCGTGTGTTTGTGTGTGCGTGTGTGTGAGTTAGCGAGCGTCCTTGATCTGCCTGTTGCTTTAGCAATTTCTGAGACACTGACCATATCTCACAGCCAGGGGGAGAGGGAGGGAGGGAGGGAGAGAGGGAGAGAGAGAGAGAGAGAGCGAGAGAGAGAGAGAGAGACTCACACAAAGTGGGCATGGCCTATTTGCATAAGAAGAGGTCCCTGTACCAATGTCCTGCCTGGGATGGGGAATGCGAGGGGAGGGGAAGCAGGGGGGCGGGGTGCTGTGCAGGAACCGATGGTGTCAGGTTTCCTCGGTCACATTCTTCCCTCTTTTTCCTCAGGCATAGAGCAGGAGAGAGGGAGGGGGGAGAGAGACCTAACGGGGCGAACAGAGAGAGAGAGACAGAGAGAGAGGGAGCGAGAGAGAGAGAGAGAGAGAGGGAGCGAGAGAGAGAGAGAGAGAACAGGAGTTTAGTTCACGGAGGCAGTGGTCTCATTCTTGCTGTGTGAGATCACAGAGGAGACACAATGTGTTAGGATCGGCCCCCGACGACTGGATACAGGACAGAACAAGACGCAAAGAGAGAGAGAGAGAGAGCGGAGAGGTGGAGGCCGGCCAAGGAATCTGGAAGGAAGGACTCGACTGTGACAGCAGCAAGAGAGGTTCACCAGAAAGTACCGCAAAGGGACCGGCGAGAGAGAGAGAGAGAGAGAGAGAGAGAGACAGGGAGAGAGAGACAGGGAGTGAAAGGGGCTGGAAAGTAAGCCGGTGGTAGTTTTAGTCTCTCATGCTTTGGCAGTAGTCCTGGCACTCTTCTCCATTTGAGGAACTCGGGACCACAACCACACTCTCGCAAATTGAATCCACACTCTATCCTGGATTGTACCTGTCCTTCTGTCTGGCTGGCTGGCTGGCTGACGGACTGACTGACTGGCTGACTGTCTGGCTGAGCGGCCAGAGTGCTAGCTGGCTTGTCGGCTAGCTGGCCGGCTGATTGGGTGACTAGCACAGACTCACTGCCACCCTCGGCAATATGAACTACCTGGTGAGTTTGCCTTCATATGTTCTTACAGGTAGACTTTCTCTGGGAGTTTGTGTGTGTGTTTGGTGTGTGTGTGTGTGTGTGTTTGCTTCTGTCTTTCTCTGTGTATGTGTGTGTCTTTGCGAAAGTGTCAGTGATGCTTGACATACACACACACACACACACACACACGCAACCTATTGGTTAGTGTGTGTGTTTGTCATGTCTGTGAGAACACTTTACCCTGACCTGCTAAATGCCCCTGCTGTGATTAAGGGAGGAGGGCATTTTTTTGAGTGTAAAAAATAGCTGGTGGGGTTTGATGGGGTGGGAATGGAGGGGGGGGGAGGGGGGGGGGGGGGGGGAGGGGGGGGCGTCGTAGGTGTAGGGTTCGTCTGGAGTTAAATCTTTATTTTTCTTCTTCTGTGGATTCCGACCTTTTGTCTGTTCACAGCAAGGGTTGGAGGGGGGCTGAATGTCTTTGGGTTTGCCTTGGCCTTGTGTGTGTGTGTGTGTGTGTGTGTGTGTGTGCTTGTGTGTCTGTGTGTGTGTGGGTGTGTGTGCTACGGGGTAGAGTCAACAGACTATGGTGCAGGGTACACTGTTGCTCGTTTGAAGTGTGTGTTATTTGAAGTGTGTATGACTTGAGGTGTGTGTGTCAGCGAGACTTTGAGACAACACCACTAAGTAATCATTAAGCGTTCTGGCTAGAAGCCAGGTCATTGTGTTGCCTTGCTCGCCTTGGAAGAAATAGCATGTGAAAGCTTTGAGAGGAGAAATAAATATCGGAAAATGCGGGAGTGTGTTCTATAGCCTCTAAACTGTATTCTAAGGACCTCGGATTCTGTCTGGACACTTTGTTTGAGAAATCTTGAGTCCCTTTGAAAAGATGTTCTTTCCTTTTCCCCATGGGGTTTTGGAAGTGCTTTAATCCCATATAGATAAGGAAGGGAGGCTGCCACATTCTTTCCCATTTTCTACCGCAGAGAATGTGTGAGTGTGTGTGTTTTGAAGGGATAGTTTGGTGGCTATATCGGACAAAGAGCAGCACCAGACAATACACATTCAGCAGCACTGCAGTCTGCCTCCTCTCTCTTCCCTTCAACTCCCTTGAGTTCAGACCACTCTTTCATTCGTCAGAACCTTTCTGCTGGAATTTCTAACCGTTTCAAAATGTCTTCGATTCCCGAGCTGCTAGAGGTTCTGTACGGGAGTTGGAGAGAAGGAACGAGTGGAAAGGAAGGGAAAGAGGGAGAGAGAGAGAGGGAGAGAGTTGGAGGGAGAGGGGGAGATAGAGGGGGAGAGAGGGAGAGAGAGGTGCTGTTTGGCTGAGACCCTTTTTTTCTGCTGACTCAGAGGAAAGTAGAGAGAGATTAAGATTTTATGGCCAAAAACCGGCTGAGAGACGGACAAAAAGGGGCAAACGGTAAGAAGGAATGTGAGGGAGACAGGGAGAGAGACAGAAAGAGAGAGAGCAAGAGAGAGAGAGAGAGAGAACATGGAGAGAGACAGAGACAAATATTCACAACATTGAGGGGAACAGAGAGAGATAGAGATAGAGAGATATCATGGAAGGAGAGAGAAAGAGAACATGGAGAGATTGAAAGAAACAATTGGAAGAAACAAGGTCAGGAGCTTAGAGAGAGAGCCCTGTGTGTGTGTGTGTGTGTGTGTGTGTGTGTGTGTGTGTGTGTGTGTGTGTGTGTGTGTGTGTGTGTGTGTGTGTGTGTGTGTGTGTGTGTGTGTGAGAGTGAGAGTTTTCTGATCTTGAAAAATTGATTAGCAACACATATGGAAGAAGAGGTTGGGAGGAACCCATCCATCATTACAGGAAATAAAACAGCAGGGCTGGTTTTATATCAGAGCCAAAAGACCCGAAAGTGATGAAAGATACAGACAACGACAAGAAAATAGACAATGGAGAGAGGGAGAAGGGGGAAGGCACGAGAGAGAGAGAGAGAGAGAGAGAGAGAGAGAGAGAGAGAGAGAGAGAGAGAGACATAAGGACTGAGGACGACTGAGGTAGAGAGAGAGAGAGAGAGAGAGAGAGAGCTGGTCACAACAAGGTCTTGGCATTAAAAACCCTTCTCTCCATTGTTTGAAAGCTTGGCCGCTGCTTAAACTGCGATGGGGCAATTCCTATGTGTGTGTGTGCCTGTGTATGTGCGCTTGCCTTTGCATGCATGTATGTCTGTGTGTGTGTGTGTGTGTGTGTGTGTGTGTGTGTGTGTGTGTGTGTGTGTGCCTTTGTCATGTGTGTGTGCGTGCATACGTGACTGTTCGGGTACGCCTGTCACAAGTGCGCTTGCCTGTGTGTGCATGTGCATGTATGCATGTGTGTATCCATGCATGCATGTGTGTGTGAGGTTCTGTGCGGTTATGTGTATGTGTGTATGTGCATGTGTGCGTGTACGTGAACCCCAGGGGTCAAGCTGAGAGAGTGACACAGAGGCTTGGAATGTGACTGACACTGAAACATTGTTGAGGATGTCTCTGATACCCCCTTTCACGCCGACTTTTCCCCCGGCTTGGGAAACTGACCCGGGCTTACGATGGGTTTGAAAGGCTCAACCCCTGCTATACCCGACCCGTGTCTGTGATACCCCACCGCCCACCCGCAACGCCCTAGGACCTACATCTAAAGCAGGGGTCTCAAACTCAACTTACCTGGGGGCTGCTGGAGGTAGAGTCTGGGTCGGGCTGGGCCGCATCAAGTAGTCCACAAAAAAAAGGTGCACAACTGACCCAATCTAAGTTAATGATCGGGCTATAATTAGATCATGTTGGACATTTCATAGCGGTTGGTTGAAACTGGGACATGTTAGCATCCTTTGGCTTTGAACACGCAACTCAAAATTGGGACTGTCCCGGCAAAACCTGGACATCTGGTCACCCTATCACAAGTGATAAAAAAGCGACGCAAGCCACAATGTGCGTTTGACAACAACGCACGGGCCGCACTAACACTAAACTTTGATGTCAAGTAGGGGGCCACAAAATATCATCTCACGGGCCTCAATTGGCCCCCGGGCCGCGAGTTTGACACCCCTGATCTAAAGGCTCAGTTATGGTTCCACGTCGACGCAACGCAATGACCAGGCAGATGCTTCGACGCAGTTGTGAACCTGTTTTGGTTCTGCGTCGGGTTTTAATGAGCAGACCAATCACACCCCTTGCTGCTGCGTCGCCTCGACGGAAGTTTACAATTTTTGGGAGGCGCAGATCAGGCCAGGGCGGTGTACGCAAGGAGGTTCCGCAAGGACGTAATGGGTCCGTAAACCCCCTTGTGTTGCATTAATGTGGAACCATAACTAAGCCTTAACACCCCAACAACGTTACCGGGACTGCACAGCCATCAGTTGCTGGTTCTCACTGTTTTTTATTTAGGACAGAACTGGTTCAAACTTTAGCGTGTTCATCCTCAATAGTTTTGAGTCGATTAGTGGCACACAGATGAAGCGATGATATTCTAGCTCAAGGTTATTCTCTGGTGATACGTAATCTCCATTCAAATGTCATTTTGTGGTTCATAGTGAGTTTGAAATCTCCCAAGAAATGTTATTAATATGGATCAGTCTTGTTTGGCCCAAATCCTGGGATTTACAACACGTGTTTCTACACACAAACACACACACCCACGCACACACACTGTACACACACAGTACAAACAGCACATTCACACACACAGTTAGCTAATAAAATCTGTGTACAAGCGATTTTAAAAAGACAACAGGATCCAGAGCTAAAGAAAGCAAAGCGGTGGTTGTCTTGTCCTGAGAGTGAGCTTGAACAAGCAGAGTCTTTGTGGATGTGGTGGACATTGTTTGTTTTTTTTTAGCTACCGAGGTGTACATCCCACAAAGCAGAAACCCTGCAGAAACCAGACCGAATCCTAACACACAGGCTTTGGTCTGGTCTACTCCACGAGCTCCCTCACAGTAGAACAGACACACAGTCTGAGGACACGCAGGGCTTCGGAGAGAGGAGACGGTGACAGAGGGACATAAGGGGACTTATTTATGGTTCACTGTCAACGATAGGCTATGCAAATAAGAGGTGTCTTGTAAGGAATACAAGCTGCATCTTAACACACCGAATAAAATACGGTGG
>NC_136942.1:3622306-3634806 GCF_949987615.1 Pollachius pollachius | reverse complement strand
CCCAGCCCGCAGAGCCTGTACCAGATCCCCCCGGGGCCGATGGGCTCCGCGCCGCAGCCCCCCAGCAAGGCCCGCGAGCTGGCCCAGAAACAGTACCACATGCACGGGCAGGATATCTACCAGGTGCCCCCGTCTCTAGGCCCCGTGCCGAGCCAGGGCCTTTCCCAGGGATTGCCCCCGACTGGGATGTCAGGGGTCGGGCAGGACGTGTACCAAGTTCCCCCGTCCCTGGAGAAGAAAAGCTGGGATAGCTCCAGCGTATCCAATGCGGGCAAGGTATAGCTGAATACTTTACTTCTGGAGAGAGAGAGAGAGAGAGAGAGAGAGAGAGAGAGAGAGAGAGAGAGAGAGATGTGGAAAGAAGTTTGAATGCATGTAGAAAGTTCTGGTGATGACTATCATGGTAATTGTATCTGTTTGTGTTGGGGATGTTTTTGTATCCTGGAGACGTTTATACTTCCTGCGTCCTGTCCTTGTTGTTAGATAAGTGTGTGTGTGTGTGTGTGTGTGTGTGTGTGTGTGTGTGTGTGTGTGTGTGTGTGCGTGTTCACTTGATTTCCGTTTATTTTTTCAAGGTTGTCACTTTTCTGCCACCAAAAGAGTAACAACGCCGAGAGATCTAAGAAACTATATGAAAGAAAAATAGGTTACGGTATGTGTTGTTAAAGTGGAGCGATAGGAGGAGAAAGAGATTGAGGGAAGGAGGGAGGGAGGGAGGGAGGGAGGGAGAGGCGGAGAGAATAATAAAATGTCATGGGAAGAGCGGAATATAAATGTGTCGGCGAAAGTTCGGGTAGTCGGTGTGTTGGTGTGTGTGTATGCCCACTAGGTCGTGTGTGGGGAGGTGAGGGCAGTTAATAATTCAGGCATGATGTCCTGCTTGGGTGGGTCAGGGTACTCGTGAGGACGTGCCCTGGGCAGACTGATGCTGGCTGACTGGGTGCACCCAGCCATGTAGGTTGCGCACACCCCAGCCAAAAAGGGGATGGGTTTTTAGATGGCCGTGCGTTTGTGTGTGTGAGGGTGTGTCCGTTCATTTGACCGAGCAATTGGAGTTTTCCGACCGGCAGTGACCGTGGATGGCTGGGTTTGATGGTGGCGGTGAATTGAACAATGACGACAAAGATGATGGTGATGATGATGATGATGATGATGATGATGATGATGCTTATGGTGGGGTTGATGGGAGGGAGACATCTGTCGGGGCTCTCCCTCTCTTAACCCCCTGACGTAAATCTTGGCATCTCCTCCCCTCATTGCTCTCGGGGAAAACCTCTCCTCCCTAGAACGTAGTTTCCATCGCGTCACCGTCGGGAGTTACACCCTGCTGGCCTGTCGCTAGCCCGCTAACGCCCGCAACCTCGGCTCTCCATAGCATCCTGAAAATGGCTAGAATTACTATTTATTATTTATTAAAAACAACGATTTCATTTAAAGCTGCTGTATTTTCGATGTTATAGTTGCAAAGAGAGGGGAACAGAAAAGAGCAGAGGAGAAGAAGGGTGCAAGTTTTTGAATCTAAACAACCTTAAAATCGCCCCAAAGCTCTCTGCTCCCTCCCTCTCTACCTTCGAGATGTGTCGCAATCGTACTCATGCTGTGTCGAAGCTATAACATAACATAACTGTGTGTAAGCACATCTGATTGACAAGCCAGATGGATTTCCCCGCACCAATTAGGGCAGAGAGGGCCGTATTGGGCTGAAATAGGCTGGGAGTGGTCAAAATCAAAATTGTGTCATAAAACCAGAACAGATATTCTCATTGAGGATTTCCACACACTAATAGCTGACAGATGGCTCTGACATTCCTGACAAATTACTCAAATAAAATCCCTTGAATCCCAACTAAACAACTCTAGAGTTCAAGTTCTGTTATGTCTGGTTTTAATAGTAGGCCTGCTGATCAGCCATTTCATCCATATAGATATGCCTATATATCATGAGCACCAGAAAGCTACTGGAAAAGTGTCTCGCCAGCAATCTTGAAGCCAAATCAGCATTTGACATTAAGAATAATTACATAGCGGTCTCAAGGTCTCTAACACAGCTGGTACAGCAAAGAGAGACCGAGCAAGAACAGAAAAGAAAAACAAGGTGTTTCAAGGTTCTTAACAATGATATTCACAGGAGGCAGCAGTATTAGCTCGCTAATATTTCTGTCGCTAGCATGGTGGGCCGAGGCTTAAGTCCCTGTGAGATGCTATCAGCGAACCAGGAAGTCTTATTTGTGTGCATTAGCTCATTGAGCTTACCCGCCAAAGCGTGCGGAGAAGCACTTTGCCATTCATGGTAGAGACGGCTAATGCTTTACCACATAGACGCTATCAGCAAGAACGCTCTCCTTCACCCTTACCGTCCCTGCTGTGGCAGCAATTACAAGCTCAACTTAGACCACACAGAAACAGGCACACCAGTACATACACATATACTCATAATATATCCCAGCTGGCCTATATGATATTAGCAGGTATTCATATTTATATATCTATTTATTGGTTTATTCAGATTAAAAAATGACTGACTTGAGGCCATTGAATTGAGCAGAGCGTTTTAAAGAGCTGATTGATTGGCCTTGTATAGCTGTATTCGAGAGGAGTGAATGTAGGCCAAACCCACATACATGATGTGGTATATGGCAGTAGGGTTTGAGCGTGTGTGTGTGTGTATGTGTGTGTGTGTCCGTGTGTATGTGTCCGTGTGTGTGTGTTTGTGTGTCTGTGTGTGCAAAAGACCTGACTGCTCCTAATGTTTACCTTCCTGATGTCCTTCAGTGCTTCCACTCGCCCTTGTGGCTATTCCCTCTCTGCAAACACACAAACACACACACACACACACATACACACAAATACACAATGCACAGCTGCCAGTTCGTCATTTTAAGATAAGGAGTTCTTGTTGAGAGAAGGGATGACTGGCTGTCTCCTTCTTTTCCATACAGACAGACACACACACACACACATACACACACACACACACACACACACACACACACACACACACACACACACACACACACACACACAGATGAACAGTAATTGGAGAGTGATGAAAATGAGGCTATTGTTTAAATGTCTGCAAGAAGAGAATGGGAATGATGGAGCGAGAGACAGAGGGAGAAATAGAGAGAGAGAGAGACACACACACACACACACACACACACACCCACCCAGCCGGAGGGAGGGAGAAAGCAAGAGAGAGAGACTGAGATGCAAGGGGTGGGGCACTCTGCGTTGAGGAGGCGTTGATTCAGTGCATGCAGGGCAGTGGTAAAGGGATGGGGAGTGACCACCACAGAGCGGCCCCGGC
This sequence comes from Pollachius pollachius, assembly GCF_949987615.1. NCBI lineage: Eukaryota > Metazoa > Chordata > Actinopteri > Gadiformes > Gadidae > Pollachius > Pollachius pollachius. The sequence goes on along the minus strand of NC_136942.1, from coordinate 3,631,499 downwards.
CCCGTCCTCTAGGGACCCTACCTGCGGGACCGAGGAGCAGAGGGGGGGGGGGGGAACGAGGAGCATGTCAGCCATGAGGACGGTGCATGGGTGCAGGGGATGGGCAGAGGTCAGAGGGCAGGGCAGCTGCCACAGCTGAGTGCGGCGTGGGGCGGTCAGAGGGTCTCCAGACGATCAGCCGCGCTCCCGGGCCGGGGTGTGGAGACACGCGCCGCCATAAGCCCCGACACATGCCACGCACACACACACACAGACACACAGACAGATACACAGACACACGCACACACACACACAGACACACAGACAGATACACAGACACACGCACACACACACACACACACATAGATAGATACACAGACACACACGCACACACACATAGACAGATACACAGACACACGCACACAGAGAGACACACACACACACACAGACAGATACACAGACACACGCACACACACACACACACACATAGATAGATACACAGACACACACGCACACACACATAGACAGATACACAGACACACGCACACAGAGAGACACACACACACACACAGACAGATACACAGACACACGCACACAGAGAGACACACAGACACACACACATACACATACACACACACACACACACACACAGACAGATACACAGACACACGCACACAGAGAGACACACATATACACACACACACACAGATTTACATACACACAGACATTTACATACAGACATGGACACACAAACACGCACGCAAAGACAGACACACACGCACACACACACACACACACACACACGCCATGCCACACACCACTCATCAAATGTACGCTGATCAAGTCATGAAATATAGCAATGTAAACATAGAAATTACTTCTGGTCCACATTCTTTGACTAGGTTTTAATCAACTCATTCTTCACCCCATTACCCCGCACAGTTAATGGATATTTTTTAATGGAGTTTTAATCTTTTAATCTTAGTCTTATTCGCTGCAAAATAGAATTCCTTAAATTGCCTTATTATTTGGTTTTTGGAGAAATTTGCATTTAGATCAGAGCAAAATACTAGGAACTGTTGCTCATTGTTCGCTAGTGTTAACCTCTCTGAGCACAAGAGTCTGGTGATTAGTGGTTTTCAGAAAGACTCTCAGCAGAAGGGTACTGCGTTTGATTACAATGTCTGCAGCCCAACCTGTAGGAATCCCTAAGTGAGCTCTCTTACCCCTACCTGCTCGTTTAATGACATGTCCCCATTATTAGTAAGTCAATTTGGTTTAAAATGACAAAGTTATTCTACTTATTTGGGCTGCAATATTAGTCACACATGAATCCAAATTGCCATTTTGGCCCCTCAACTTTCAAACCGTTACACTTAACAAATGCTTTATTGTAAGTGGTTCTTATCTGCAATAGGCGTCACAGATTATAAATAGAAACGATAAACCGTAATGAAAAATCACAATCACAATATCAGACATAATTATCACGTTATCATTTTTGTCATAATGGTGCGAGCCGTGATCTAATGAACAGCCACAGAAATCTCTCCATCTATTGGAAGAAGGGTGGCAAGGCCTCAGATTAGCAACGGTGAGAAGTCGAGCACACACACACACACACGCGCGCACACACACACACACACACACACACACACACACACACACACACACTCACACATTGGCTGCTCACACACAAGTTACCCACTTTCTCCTGAGGCCATGCACACCCACACATGCACACGTGCACATGCAACACACACGGCTGCAGTGCCCTAACGAGGCTGTGTTTGGTGCTCCTGCTGAACTGCTGCAGCCTCCAGAGTGCACCGGAGTGCGCATGTGAACGTGCACTTTGTAAGAGCACCGGCTTGGCTCCACACTGGCAGCCATGGGCTTATTCGCATGCAGGCACGCACACACACACACACAGTCACACACACACAAACGTGCAGAAGCACAAGCATACACACAAACAGACGTGAACACACGCAAGCACTTGCACACACACACACACACACACACACATGCACTCGCAGATGCACACACACAAACACCGAGATGCTGGAGGTGGATGAGGATTTGGCAGCTGCTTTGTTCATAGTTCACATAACCGTGGAAGTCGATGGGGGTTTGGACTTGTGTGTGTAGGGGTGTGCGCCTGTTGGTATGCATTGATATCAACTTAATGATGCTAGGCCCTATGTATTGAATGATTGTTGATCTATATACTCTGTGTGTGTGTCTGTGTGTGTGTTTCTGTGTGTGTGGGTGTGTGTATATACACGATGTGCAGTATACACACATATTTTTGTGTGTGCATTTCCTCGTAAGGATTGTTCTTACAGCCCGCAGGTTCTTGGGGGAGGAGAAGAGATGGATGGATGGCGAGAGAGAAAGGAGGAGGAGGAGGTTATTGGTTTTCTGTGAAGGAACGGTAGCTGTGTGTTCGTGTGTGTGTGTGTGTGTGTGTCTCTGTGACTGTGTGTGTGTGGGTGGTACTCTGCTCGACGTTTAGTAGAAAATTAATTACACCAGAAGAGAGATGGTAAAGGAGAAGGAGAGAGGAGTCAATGCATTTGGTACCGCAGCACAGAAACTGCTGGCTAGCACATTTCTCCACCGAACGAATGAATGAACTATTGTTTATTTATTTAGTTATTTGCTTGTTTTTCCTGCTCTGCAAGCCAACATTAGCAGGATGATGCACCACAATGCACTTTTCTATCTCAATTCTTGTCTCAGATTACCACTGCTATGCTTTTTAATTATATGCGAGCATACATTGTAGGCCTGCACCGCTGTTGATTTCCTTCTTATTTCACCTATTGTGCACCACACCACACCCCTCCCCCCAGGTCCTCACCTTGCCTCCCAGGCCCCACTTGGTCACACGCGGTGGGCCTGTGAGGACTCTCAGCCTGTCACTGTGATAACCTGCTACTTCATTAAACTGCACTAACTGGACTTCAGTCCACAGCCACACCCCAAAGGTTTGAGCAGAGATTAGGGGGAGGAGTGAGAGAGGGAGGCCGAGAGACAGAAAGAGGGTGAGGGGGAGGGATAGAGTGAGGGATGGATGGAGATAGAGAGAAAGAGAGGGAGAGGGGGAGATAAAGAAATATAAAGAGAGAGAGAGGTGAAAAAGACTATGGCTTAGAGAGACTAACATCGAGGGACGAGGGAGGGAGAGACAGAGGTAGACGATGCAAGGCAGAGATTCCATTTGTCCTTGCATCACGCCTGGAACAAATGTGCTTTCCCTCACATGCAACAAACACATGAACACATTAACACACAATGCCACATCTGAACAACATCCCTCTTACAAAAAGCTTTGTTCAACAGGTCACGCTTCGATGACAACCGTCCTTGTGTGTGTGTGTGTGTGTTTGTGCCTACATGTTGTGTACGTACACGTGGACACACACACACACATACATGTCGCTTCTTATATTTGTGTACATGTGTGGGTGTACATGGGTTGTGTTCGGTACAGAAAAGTCGTTTTCTGCTCTACTAGTGTGTGAAAGGAGTTTTGGTTGTGTGAGTTCCATATTTGGTCTACACCCGGTACACACATGTGGGTATTACCTATTCATTCATTTTTATGTAGGTGTGTGTGTGTGTGTGTCTGTGTGTGTTTTTGAGTGAGTGCGTGCACAAGCCTGTGCCCGCCTTTTGAGTGGGTGTAGCAGGATTGTAGGTCTGTAGGCCTGTCATTACTTATACACCAACACACACACACACACACACACACACACACACACACACACACACACACACACACACACACACACACACACACACACACACACACACACACACACACACACAAACAAATTGACTCCTCGGTTCCAAACATAAAACACACACTCACACTCACCCTCATGAATCAGGAATCCTTTCAGCATTGTACGATCATGATGGGAGTTGTAGTTCCTTCCGACGGTGTTGTAGTTCACCCTTAAGCACCACATATTTAAGAGGGGAACACTCACATCCGCTCTGCCTGTAAATAGTCCTAACGGGGCGCTGGGTTTAATAGGCTGAGCAGGCACATTTAAACCAAAGCCCTTAAAACGTTCACAGTAATTCTATGTAATTCCACGGTCGGTCAACACAGGTTGGGATCCTATTTGCGGTGTTTGTAGCTCTTGCACTGTACCGACGAACTGACGTGTATATCCAGAAGCTCAGGGAGATTAGCACCCTCCATCTGAGGTGAATTGATGCTAAGTGGATGTCTAATTGGTGACAGAGGAATTGGTACTGTTGGAGACACACACACACACACACACACACACACACATACACTGTCACATATCACAAACGCATACACACACGCCATGTGCAAGTGGAATCTAGTGAACAGTGGTGTGTGTGTGTGTGTGTGTGTGTGTGTGTAAGCAGCTGTACTGGAGACATGCTTCTTCCTTCACTAATCTCTGTTAAGATCCCAGACACGGCTTCTTTGTGTGTGCGTGTGTTTGTGTGGGTGTGTGTGAACATATTTGTGTGTGTGTTTGTGTCTCTTTGAGGGTGCACATGTTGATGTGTGTGTGTGTGTGTGTGTGTGTGTGTGTAGTTTGTGCATGTGCAACATACCCCACTTAGCTGGCATGGTCGGCACAGGCTGTTGTGCACACATTCGGCCGTTCTTTCTTTCTTCTCTTTGTACATTTTCAGCTGCTTTTTGTTTCAGCTCTGATTCGGGTCGTTATTGGATATCATGGTTTATCAGTCCCATTCATGGGTTTGGCTAAGGCTGGTTCCACCCCAGAGGCCAGGGTCATAATGTGCCGTCAGTCCCTGCAGCCTCACTACATAACCGAACACAATGCAGCCTCTTGGTTCAGTTTTGTTGCTGTTACGTCGCTGGTGCTACTATCACTTCTACTGATGTTGCCCTCCCTTACTACTAAATGATACTACTACTCCTACTAGTATTATCACTATTATCACTAAGTAAGAGTACTTTTTCTGCTGCTACTACTTATGCTTCAACTACTAATACTATACTACTATACTTATTCGGAGTAATTGTAGCGTCGCCATGTGTAGTCGTTCGTAGTAGTCGGACTCCTTTACTCCTTTGCAGCTCCTACCATCACAACTACGAGTACATCATTACAACTGCTACGTCTACTGCTGCAAGACAGAAAGACATAATAGTCTGTCTTACATCCAAAACTGACATTCCCTGTGAATGGCTTTGGGATAAAAGTGTTCAAGTGAGTGTTCAAAGTGTTCGAGCGAGGGACGGCCATACGTCTGAGGGGCGAGCGAGGGCACCTCCTTCTGGTCGAGCGAGAGGGACGGCCTTACGTCTGAGGGGCGAGCGAGGGCACCTCCTTCTGGTCGAGCGAGAGGGCGGCCATACGTCTGAGGGGCGAGCGAGGGCACCTCCTTCTGGTCGAGCGAGAGGGACGGCCATACGTCTGAGGGGCGAGCGAGGGCACCTCCTTCTGGTCGAGAGAGAGGGACGGCCACACGTCTGAGGGGCGAGCGAGGGCACCTCCTTCTGGTCGAGAGAGAGGGACGGCCACACGTCTGAGGGGCGAGCGAGGAAGGGCTTCATGTGGTCGCGGCGCGGTCGCCTTCAACCTCGGCCCTCGCCGAACGGGTCGGCCCTGGAGGAAAGCGGAGCGGTCATGAGACCCGACGCCGCGGCTCTCATTACCGCCGTGACCGTGCTGGTCAGCAGCGTGGACGACAGGGCCGTTCTCATCAGGGGCGTGCACGCCAAAGCTGAGCTCATCAGGGGCGTGCACGACAGGGCCGTGCTTGTCAGGAGTGTGGATACTGCTACTATACTGGCTACTGTCAGGAGACTGCATGAGAGCACCGTGCAACACAGTGCCATGCCTGGAAGAAGCACGCCGGGCCGGGGCGTACAGAGAGGGCAGGAGGCTCGCTGGAGCCTCGCCGTATCTCTCCTTCTTCTTCTTATGAGAATTGAGAAAAGAAGCAGCTTGTTTTCTCCCTTTTTTGTATTGCAGCAATATAAAGAAAGGAAGGAAGATAGAAGGGAGAATAGACCCACAGACGGACAGACGTGAATAAAGAGAGGAAATAATACCTATGTAGAGAATGGCGTTGATTGAGACGAGCGAGAGAGGCGAGGAGGTGATGGAGGACGGAAGGGGGGGGGGGGGGGGGGGGGGGATGTCGCTTGAGGGTTAGAGGGGAGAAGGTCGTCTGGTTAACAATGACTTCTGCATGCCAGTGTGTCGCGTGCTCTCTCTCTTTCCAACCCAGACACACACACCACACGCACACACACACACACACACACACACACACACACACACACACACACACACACACACACACACACACACACACAAAGCTTAATAGAGGGCCATCTGTGGCACAAGCTGGGACATTCAGCCTTTTGTGTGTGTTATTTTGTGTGTGTTTGTGTCTATGTGTGTCTGTGTGTGTGCACACGTGCATATTGTGTATGCAGGAATCCTTGTGCGTCATTGACCTCCTTTAAATGCCACATAAATAAGTGCATGTGAAGGCATTTCCTTGTTGCTTGCTTGTAGCTATGTCCTCTCTTTCTCTCCCTCTCTCTCTCTCTCTCTCTCTCTCTCTCTCTCTCTCTCTCTTTCTCTCACTCTCTCTCTCTCACACCCTCTCACCCTCTCGCTCTCTCTCCCTCTCCCCCTGTCTTCCTCAAAGCTGAAATGCCGACTCTTCCTCTCAGGTAGATTGATGGTGTGTGTGTGTGTGTGTTTATTTGTTTGGACAGGAAACACACACACACACACACACACACACACACATTAACGAACAGCTCTATCAACAAACAGTGGGGAGGATTTGACATGCAGTGAAGTCACTGCTGATTTTCCAACACACACGACTTTTAAAGCAGTTTCACTGAACCCGCAGAATTGATCCTGTAACGTCCTGTTCTGCCTCCCCCTTCAGCTGTCTTGTGCTAGAGACAATCTTTGTACTACTCATGTCATATTTAATATATCACCATCGTAGTCACCGTATTTACAACATGGTTTCTAATCCCCAGAGCCAACGTGGCGGTGAGCTCTTTTTGGCTGGCATTTCGCTCTGCTCCCCGGTGTTTATTCACACTCGATTGGCTGGGTTTGAGTGGATGCACCGTAGAGTGTCCAATCAGACTGGGCTCGAGGCCCTTGGCCCGTACTTGTCTGTTCTGCGTCCTTCCTACAGTGTTAACAGCAAATGGGGGTGGAGAAGATGCAGCTTAGGTCATTCAACCCAACATGCAGCTTGGGTTGTACTTACATGTATTACATGATACAGTGTGTAGTTTTTATGTGTATTACTTGATACCGTTTTTAGTATTAACATGTATTACATGGTGCAGTTTGTAGTATTTATGTGTATTACATGGTGCAGCTTGTAGTATTAACATGTATTACATGGTGCAGTGTGAAGTATTTACGTGTATCACATGATACAGTGTGTAGTATTTGCATGTATTACATGGTGCAGCTTGTAGTATTTACATGTATTACATGGTGCAGTGTGAAGTATTTACGTGTATTACATGGTGCAGCTTGTAGTATTAACATGTATTACATGGTGCAGTGTTAAGTATTTACGTGTATTACATGATACAGTGTGTAGTATTTGAATTTATTACATGGTACAGCTTGTAGTATTTACATACATGATGCAGTGTGTAGTATTTACATGTATAACATAATGATAATAAGTTTGTTTTCGTATAGCGCCTTTCTCACACTCAAGGTTGCCTCTCAGTGTCATGAACACATGATACAGTGTGTAGTATTACATGGTGCTGCCTGTGCACCCCTACCATGGCAACATCATTCATGCCATCATCATCATCAATCTTTTTTTTGACTGAATGGTATGTTAATGAAATGATGCAATTCACGTTTATCTGTTTAATTAGTAATCAATGTTTCGTTATTACGTCATTCAAACAAGAAGACTGAAGAAGACAAGAAGACATACACACACAATCACACTCACACACACACACACACACACACACACAAAGACACACTACTAATGATACTAAATGAGCCAGCAGATATCCATCAATATTTAGTTGTGACTGGGACACACACACACACACGCACACACAGATGGCAGTGAGAAATGTCTATCAGTTACCAGCAGTGACTATTGATTGGTTGCTCTGTGATCACCTAAAAGGATTAAATGGCTTGGTAGCTTGGTAAGCAGGTCTTCTGTGTGTGTGTGTGTGTGTGTGTGTGTGTGTGTGTGTGTGGGGGGGGGGGGGGGGGGGGCGTGTCTGTGTGTGTACGTGCCTGTGTGCATGTTTGTGCATGTGTGTGTGTGTGTGTGTCTGTACGTGCTTGTGTGTGTGTGTGTGTGTGCTGCCTGGGTTCACTTGGTGTGATAGAGCTGATCAATCGCATGAATTATCAAAGTGACATGTCCGTGTGTGTGTGTGTGTGTGTCCGTGTGCATGTGTCTGTGTGTGTGTGTGTTTCTTTGTCTGTGCGTTTGTTAGTGTGTCTGTGTCTGTGTCTATGTGTGTGTGTCTGTGTGCGTGTGAGAGTGTGTGTTTGTGTATAAGCGGGCACATCTGGCTTCTGCCCTGGTGTTGTCATTACTGCTGAAAGGTTTCTGTCAATGAGATGGGGGTGGTTGGAGAGGGCGGGACAGCTAAGTGCTCAAGCACCGCGAGCTGTGCTACAACGCTATCCCGATAGCGTAGCGTAGCATGGCGTCCGATACCTACTGTGCGAATGCTTCAGTTTGACCCGACAGCCTAAGTACACCGTGACTGTGAGTGTCTATACTGTGCTACAATGATATGACAATAGCGTAGCGTAGCATCCAAAAGCTACTGGGCTAATTGTTACGTTTGTCTTGATGCAATCCAGAGGGGCACCAGAGTGAATGTGATTGACCGTCTCCCTGCTGCCTCTCTCTGACCGGGGGGGGGGGGGGCGTAATATCACTTGAGATGATTGCTAGAGTGAATTCATCCCCCCCATAATGTATGGCGCTGGAATCCCTGCTCATTGGTTAGGCTTCAGGGTTCCAAACAAAGCTTGGAGTCTCCTGCTATCGTAATCTATTTGTTTTATTTTTCTAAGAATGAAAGATATGGTAAAGTTAATCAAACATACATTTTGCATATTATTTTAAAAAGTAGGGATTATTATTAATACTACCGTTATTCACTAAACACGCGGTACAAAAAGAGAAATAATGT
>NC_136942.1:3597306-3619806 GCF_949987615.1 Pollachius pollachius | reverse complement strand
TGTGTGTGTGTGTGTTTGTTTGTGATAATGCGTATTGTGTTGAGAGAACACTGAATATGTATAAATGTCTAGGCCAACCGAGCATATATTTTTTTAAAAAGGACAAACTCTCACTCTCTCGTTCTCTCTCGTCCCCCTCTCTCTCTCTCTCTCGTCCCCTCTCTCTCTCTCTCTCTCTCGCTCTCTCTCTTTCTCTCTCTCGCCCCTCTAGGTGGTGGTCCCGACCCGGGTAGGCCAGGTTTACGTGTACGACACTCTGAAGTCGGAGCAGGACGAGTACGACGTCGTCCCCCCGAGACACCAGGACATATACGATGTCCCGCCCACCCGCCAGCAGTACAACACACAGGTGAGTGACAGCGAGGCACAGCCAGTCATAGCACAGGAGACGAGGCCACCGGAAAAGCTAGTGCTTAACGGCTGCTTCTAGCCGGTTTCTGTGTTTTTTGATTTCCATTGGATTTTTTTGAGACGTCTCTAAATACTCCTCTGACTGAGCATCGCACATTTTAGGGTTCGGAAAAATCTTTTACGTCTGTTCTTCAATGTTCCCTATAAATTATACATTCAATGTTGTGCACAGACTGCATTCATCTAACACACACATCTAGTGTGTGTCTGTGTGTGTGTCTGTGTGTGTGTCTGTGTGTGCGTGTATGTGCGTGAGTGCTACAGCTGGGTTCCAGAAAGTGAGAGTGTGTGAGAGAGAGAGAGAGAGAGAGAGAGAGAGAGCGAGAGAGAGAGAGAGAGAGTGAGAGTGTGTGAGAGAGAGAGAGAGAGAGAGAGAGAGAGAGCCCTATAGCTGGGTACGCTGGGGTTGTGTGTCTGAGCATGTGCCTGCGTCTTCGTTTGTGAGGAAAGGGAAAGGTCAAAGGGCCACGGAGACAGGATGTCTGCAGAAAGACACAGAGAGCATGAGAATAAAGACTTACATTGAGAGACAGACACAGAGAGAGACAGAGACTGAGGGAGAACATTCTCTGGAAGGCTCTCCTGATGGAACCATACCAAAGAGTGTGGAAGATTGAGAACCCTAAAACATTATCTCTTCATGTAGAGACAAATGGACAAATCTTATTATTTTAATTTAATTTGAACAACCCTGCGTTGCATTTCTCCCATACACATGCGGTGACCCGCGGACCAGGTTTGCTCAAACACTGTTCCTTAGCATTAGCGATAGCCTGCGACTGCCTTCTTCTCGCCTCCCTTATTCTCTCCTCATTTATGACTCGTCCTTCGTTTCGTTTCTCTTCCACCTCCCTTGGTTCTCCCTGCATGATTAATCTCGCCCCCCCCCCCCCTCTCTCTCTCTCTCTCTCTGTCTCTCTCTCTCTCTTTCTCTCTCTCGCTCTCTCTCTCTCTCTCTCTCTCCTTCTCAGACTCTCTCTCTCTCGCTCTCTCTCAGACTAACTCTCTCTCTTTTCATAATTCACTTCAAATTCATTGTTTCGCCCTCCTCCTCCTCCTTCTCCTCCTTCTCCTCCCTCCTTCTCTTTGTTCTCTCCGTTCTCTCCTCTTTCTCTCCACCCTCCATCCTCTCTCCCCGGTTACGGTTTCTGTGCCCAGACAAATGGCCGTGGACTTAATGCACTAAACCACCCAAAGCCTAATTGAATTACTCACTTTACGCACCACCACTGTGTGTGTGTGTGTGTTTGTGTGCACGTGATCATTGGTGTGTGTGTAATGTCCCTTTTTTCAAGCATAGATTAGCCCTCCACTCCCTAATGTCAGATATGTTCTGAGTGTGTGTGTGTGTGTGTGTGTGTGTGTGTGTGTGTGTGTGTGCGTACATGTGGGCTTGCATGTGGCTGTGTGGCGTTGTATGTTCATGGTTATTGGTGTATAAACATCACATTATACACAACTCATAGATGTTTTACACGAATGAAGTCAACCTAACCCGGCACGATTTACATCGAAATATCACTCTTACCTAGCGATATCTTTAATGGCTCCTGTTGTTTTCTGCACATACACATGCACCCGTGTTCTGTATTCACTTATTCAACCTTATCATGAACCATTGCCTTGTTGTGACTCCCCCTCTGCCAGTCTGCTCACCTCCTCTCTCTCTCTCTCTCTCTAGGTGTACGACACTCCACCCATGGTGGCCAAGGGCCCCTCTAGTGGCCACGACATTTATGACACCCCTCCCAGCACAGACAAGAGCACACTCCTTTCACAGCAATCGGTACTGCAATCGTGTGTGTGTGTGTGTGTGTGTGTGTGTGTGTGTGTGTGTGTGTGTGTGTGTGTGTGTGTGTGTGAGAGACATGTATTTTAAATCACTGTTACTTTACAAGTTACTTAAGATATAAGTGACTGCTAAATAACTGAATCATGAATCCTTTTCGAGGTCTATATGTGATAAGGTTGCCCATCTTGCAACTGCGGACTAAAACAGATATTACTTGTAAAAATAATAATCAAATGTAATCCTAAAACTGTGACAGAGACCTGAACTCACTCTGTCTCTCTCTCTCTCTCTCTCTCTCTCTCTCTCTCTCCCCAGGTGTATGACTTCCCGCCCTCCGTGAGCAAAGACGTTCCCGACGGGGGTCCGGCGCTCCGGGACGAGACCTATGACGTTCCGCCGCACTTCGCCAAACTCAAGGCCCACCAGGGCTCGGGCCCCGGTTACCACGGCGACCACCTCAACGAGGACGACGACGAGCCCCCCATCCCCGAGGACGTGTACGATGTCCCGCCCCCCGCCCTGGTGGAGAAGCGTTTCCACGGCGACCGGAGCGGCGGCGGCGGCGGCGGCGGCGGCGGAGGAGGAGGTGGAGGAGGTGGAGGAGGAGGAGGAGGAGGTCAGGACATCTACGACATCCCCGCTAGCTTGCGGTCGGCAGGAGGTCACATGACCCAGGACATCTACGACTTCCCCCGCGAGAGGCTGGAGAAGGAGGAGGAGAGGGGCGGGGACTACATCTACGACATTCCGCCGCAGGTAGGGGGCGCCGCACCTGGCAGCACACACAACGGCTCAGAACCTTAGAAGAAGAGCTGGTCAAATGATAAGATCAAAGGTGACATATTGTACCACCAGGTGTGAGTGTGATCAGCCGTTACAAGCCGTTTTGAAAATCGGCCTCTTCTGACATCACTAGTGGGCGTGTCCTCCTAGATGTGTGCTGGATAGATCAGTCTACCAGCCCACCCAGTGGATTGAAGCAAACGTTGCCCATCCCTCCGTCGTACATCTAGGTGGACACCCCCGCTTGTGATGTCAGAAGAGGCAGATTTTCAAAATGGGCTACCGGCTAATCACACTCACACCTGGTGGTATAATATGTCGCCTTTAATTATAATGATATTTATTCTAAGATGCATGCACTTTCGGTTTATATTAACAAAGAACATATCTATAGGTGCATCGGTCAACACCTTTATAACTTTTCATACTTAGATGAGATGGGGAATAAATGTTCCCTTTTTTTTTTTTTTTTACTTTGCAAATCCTTTATACGGAAGAGGATTAGGGCCACACAAAGAAATAAATTAAGTTCTGACTTTATTCTCAGAATTCTGACTTTAAACTCAGAATTCTGACATTAATCTCAGAATTCTGAGAATAATAGAATGAAAAAAACCGGCACTGAAACAACACACGTTCCAGTTTCACTCACCTTTTGGTGAGTGAAGCTGGAACATCTTCTGGAACCCCTCGAACCCCAAGAAGTCGCTAAGGGAAGACATCTTGGCACCAGTAGGCTAGGGCTACTGGCCACTCTGCCCGTGGTTTCCTCCAACTGCATAAAGCAAAGTGTCTCTCCCACGGAGGTCGGTCCTTACAGGTAGTTCTGACTTTAATGTCAGAATTCTGAGAATAAAGTCAGAACTTTATTTATTTTTTATGAGTGGCCCTAATCCTCTTCCGTACCTTTAAGTGTCATAAAAAAGATGTGCTTCCTGCCTACGTAAAGCACTCAGTGTTTGGAGGCCACTGTATCAACAGGGACCACAATGGAAATAAGCCCGTGGGCTTTTTTGTGTCATCCTTTCGACCTGACGTTCCTGTGTATGCTTACTTACGCTCATGTGTCAATAAAGAATTGAACATCAATCAATCAACAAGCGTGTCCCTCCGTCTCAGGTGGTCCGGGACCCCCACCTCCCCGGCGACGACCTCACCGTGTCCTTCAAGAGGCTGTCGGCGTCCAGCACCGGCAGCAACCGCAGCACCCACTCCAGCTGCTCCCTGGACCTGGTGCCGGTGCGCGACTCCGCCGCCCCCGCAGGGCTCCCCGGGACGCCCCTGGTGCTGGCCCTGGAGCAGGCCATGGAGCGGTTGTCCCGGCTGCAGCAGGCCGTGGAGTCCAGCGTCTCCCTGCTCATGTCCTTCATCGTGGGCGGCTGGCGGCGCCCCGGCAACCTGGAGGGCAACCTCCCCGCCGTGCGGCAGGCCTCGGAGCGCGTGCGCAACGCCGTGCGGGACTTCCTGGAGTTCGCGCGGGGCGCGGTGGCCAACGCCGGCCAGGCCACTGACCGCTCGCTGCAGGCCAAGCTCGGCCGGCAGGTGGGCAAGATGGAGGAGGTGTTTCAGAGCCTGGTCGGCAGCGGGCAGGGCCTGGACGCGCTGGGCTGGGCGCCCGCCGCGCTGGTGGTGGGCTCGGGGCCGACCCCCGGGGGCGGCGGCCCCGACGACCTGGACCGGCTCATCCTGACGGCCCGCGGCGTTCCGGACGACACCAAGCAGCTGGCGTCGTTCCTGCACGGCAACGCCTCGCTGCTCTTCAAGCGCTCGGGGCGGCTGCAGCAGCAGCAGCAGCAGCAGCAGCAGCTGCCGCTCCCGCCCATACCCGGGGAGGTCGGAGGTCACCCGGGCTCGGGCGGCCCGGCCTATCAGGGAGGGGAGAGGGTGAACATTCAGGCCAGGCCCCTCCCCTCGCCGCCCAAGTTCACCCCGGCGGAGGAGGAGGGGGGCGGGCCCTACGAGACCACCGAGGAGGGCTGGATGGAGGACTACGACTACGTGCACCTGCAGGTACGTGCACGGGCACACCCGTACACGTGCACACACCGGGATACGTGCACACAGCCGGATACGTGCACACACCGGGATACGTGCACACAACCGGACACGTGCACACACCCGGACACGTGCACACACCTGGACAACCTACGAACAAGCAATAGATCATCTGTTTGGTTTTTTACCACCTATGGCCTCATTATAATGAAAATGTAATTGAAATTGAAATTGAAATAATAATGAAGTGTAATACCGTCTATATATTCGAAGACGTTACATTTCATTCATTTAACATGAATAAAAGACGATGATCATTATGTGATACAGTATTAAAATGTTTAACCCACACACAGTCATGAGGAGCCTAGCTCTCTTTGAAGACAACACTGCCGTCCGCCATTAAAAGACCTGTTCAATGATGAATGCAGAGATTTTATTCCCCGGGTGTTAACGTGTTCTCCCCAATCCCCAGGGAAAGGAAGAGTTTGAGAAGAACCAAAAACAGCTTCTTGAAAAAGGCAACATCATTCGTCAGAGCAAGGCGCAGCTGGAACAGCAGCAGGTAAGGGCACGTTTGTGTGTGTTAGTGTTATTTTAGTGTGTAACTTGTGTTGTTTTTAGTGCAGCGTTTTGTTAGTCTGTCCTAGTAGTGTAATAGTGTTATTGTAGTGTTGTTAGTGGAGCAGTGAATTCCAGAGGTTTATCGTATCATCCTCTCTCCCTCTCTACTCTCCCTCCCTCTCTGTACTCTCCCTCCCTTCCTCTCTCTACTCTACTCTCCCTCCCTCCCTCCCTCCTTCCTTCCCTCCCTCTCTCCCACTCTCTTCTCACTCCCTCCCTCTCTCCCTCTCTCTCCCCCGCCCCCTTCCCGGGGGCGGCAGTAGCTTAAGAGGTAGAGGGTTACCGGCCAACTACGGGGTTGGCTGGTAACCGCAAGGTTTCTAGTTCGATCCCCGGCTCCTCCTAGTGTCCGGGTGTCGAGGTGTCCCTGAGCGAAGGCACCTCACCCTGACTGCTCCCGACGAGCCGGCCGTCGGCTTGCGTGGTCGACACCGCCGTCGGTGTGCGAATGGGTGCACGAATGGCTGAATGTCGGGCGACGTTGTACAGCGCCTCGGACAAAAGCGCTACGTGATTGCAGTCCATTTACCATTTACCATTTGACCACCAGATCAAGCAGTTTGAGCGGCTGGAGCACGAGGTCAGCCAGCCCATCAACAACGACATGTCGGGCTGGGTCCCGCACCCCCACGCGCCCGCTGCCTCCGCGCCGCCCTCCCGCGGCGGAGCGGCCTCCAAGCTGTGCACGGGCGACCGGCAGCTGCTTCTCTTCTACCAGGAGCAGTGCGAGCACAACGTCACCACGGTGACCAACGCGGTGGACGCCTTCTTCGCCGCCGTGGGCGCCAACCAGCCGCCCAAGATCTTCGTGGCGCACAGCAAGTTCGTCATCCTCAGCGCGCACAAGCTGGTGTTCATCGGCGACACGCTGTCGCGGCAGGCGCGCTCGCCGGACGTGCGCGCCCGCGTGGCGGCGACCAGCAACGCGCTGTGCGACAAGCTGAAGGAGATTGTGCTGAGCACCAAGACGGCGGCGCTGCAGTACCCGGCGGCGGGCTCCGGCCGCGACATGGTGGAGCGCGTGCGTGAGCTCGCGGGCTGCACGCAGCAGTTCAGGATGGTCCTGGGACAGCTGGTCGCCATGTGAACCGGGGGAGGAAGGATGTAGAGGACGAGGACGAGGAGGGAAGGGACATCCTAAGGATGCTTGGACGTGTGTGTGTGTGTGTGGGGGGGGGGAGGGGCTTGTGTGTGTGTGTGTGTGTGGGGGCTTGTGTGTGTGTGTGTGTGTGTGGGCTTGTGTGTGTGTGTGTGTTCTCGTCAGACCATAATTTGGGGATGTCTGTATTTTGGGGTCTCTCCTTCCTCTTCCAACTTTGCACACCTGATATTTCTAATAATAACACTGATGGTCTGAACCCTGATTGGTCGAGCCAGGTGTGCATGTGCTGGGTTGGATGGATAACGGTGCATGACACATAGGGCACGCTAGTGTGTGTGCTTGTGTGTGTGTGTCATGTGTGTGTTTGTGTATGTGTGCGTGCGTGCATGTGTGTGCCCTGTTGTGAGACCGACCAAAGGCAGCAGGATATATTATACACAGAACACAGGACCAATGACCCTGTGGACCAATCAGTGTGCAGTGGGCGGGATGAACTCGGTCAGCCAGGACTGGACTTGATAGCCTCCTGCAGGACCTTTAATGAGCATAAAGTACTCCGACCAATCGCCATCTCTCTCTCTGGAACAAGCCCCACCCACCTTGGGGCCCTCCTTCCCTTCGTCCCTCAACCTGCTTTTTATTCTACAGAAGAAGAAACCACAAAGACTTTATCTTCGACGGGCTGGGCCAATGGTTGTAAAATAATCATTGTAAATATTTAAGTTACCTATTTAGCCAGAATAAAACAAAATAAATCCGAAGGGAAGTTAACAACTTCCATTATATAAATATAAATATATATATATTTGTTTTTTGTTTTTTGGGGGGGATTTTTTTTGAAGAAAGAAAAGAGGAGAACTTTGAAATGTAGGTTTTAGACAATATCCAATATTATTATTGTTATTGTTATTATAATTATTGCGAATACTTAAGTCTATGGCTGTTGAGCGTTGTCCTCTGGGGGGCGCCAGATGTGCTCCTAGATGTGTGAACTCCACAGCGGGCCTTGCGCGGCATTGGATGATGCTCCTCCCCCCAGCTGATCACTATGGAAACCAACCGGGCCACACATTATCCGACTAACATTCATGACAGAATCTAAAGATGATGCAGATGCTGGCCTTCTGGAGTAGTCCCTCGACGCTGAGAGCCCCTCGACGGCTGGTGAAGAGCAGACTGGGACCTTGAGAGGGTTGCAGTCGGTGGGTGTTTTACTCCCATCCTGATCGCCGGAGAACGCATGCCATGTGCAAAACAACTGTATTCGATTTCCTCAAAGCACGACGCCGCTGACCTGTCTATACATCTGGGTTCAGCTGGCGTGACTGCTCGCCACGGTTGATACACAATGTCTATTCAGCAAAGAGTCATTACTAAGTGTTTCACTATCTCCCATGGCAGGGTGTGTTGGTCACGCAGTGCTATAATGGGTTATCACAAAGCAATGAAAGAGAATGGACTCTTGGTTCACTTCTGCCTAATATTGGCATTCATGGCACGGCGGGGAGTAGGTAATGGCCGGTTTTTATTTTATTTGAACTGTTTCTTTGACCCTCCATTCTGTTTACGGGAGTTATTTCTAAATCTTTCCCTCCGCAAACCCATGAATAAAAAGAAAAGCCTGTGCAATGTGTGGCTGTTATGGGAGGGTCACAGGTGAATCTCAAGGGGAAGAGGCTTTTTAAATAAATGTGTTCATGGTAGATTTGTACAATGAATGAATGGATGTGAGGGAAGGAGTTTAAAACGTTGTGAATGATGAAATTGAAACATGAAATTAAACTTGTTTTTTCGTCTTTTCTTCGAATGTGTTCTTGTTTTTTGATTGCTTGTGTGGGCTGTTGCTAACACACATCTAAATTGTTAAAAAGTGAGGTAGCCTACATTTTTGATGTTGGGTTTTTTTTGGCTCAGAAAAAATCAAGCAGAGTTTAAATGTTGTTAAGTTTTCTCAAATTAAATCCTTCAGTCTTCGTCGACTGGAAAGAGCCCATGGGACCTATGAGATCGAAAAATATGAATGGGTTTCAATGGAGAGAAAGTAATTATTTTCTGGTCCCAGTCTTTATATGCCCTGGATTACACATATGTTGTTTTTGGATTTAACTGATCATTTTTCATGCAAAGAAAACTAAGAAATTTCGCGAAGAAGTTTGATAATGTTAGGTTTTGTGTGAGGCCGCTTTGTGAACTACAACCCCTTGCTGCCACTGACGCGAATGATATACGTCACCACCACTCTGGTACAGACATGGCGATCTCTCTGCTCCACTTCACCGCTTTTTTCCAAGGGGAGGATAACAGCATCGGAGGTGAAAACCATTATAAGTCGGGGCATGTTGAGAGTTTCAGTTATGCCGATGGGGAAATTGTCGGTCTTGTCCACGCCAGTCGCAGGGAGCGTGACGTCACATACGAGACGTGTAGTCTTATTGTGTTTTCTCTACAGCCTTTAACTGAACAATTGCACAATTGCACATACGAGACGTGTAGTCTTATTGTTTTCTCTACAGCCTTTAACTGAACAATTGCACAATAAACGGTCAAACTCTTGACATGAAAAATTATAATTTAAATCCACACACAACATATGTGTTATCCAGGGCATATAAAGACTGGGACCAGAAAATAATTACTTTCTCTCCATCGAAAACCATTCATATTTTTCGATCTCATGGGCTCTACCGGAAAGGGCGTGACTTCGCCACTCTATGACGATGGTCTAGGGCAGTGAAATCCAGCTTTTGCCTCTGGCGCCACCTGCTGTACAGTTGGATGTTGACTAAAATCGAAATAAGGATAAACCCTTTTCAAAAGACGCCACATTTCAAATGAAATGTTTTTAATCTGAATTTAACTTAAATATTTATGTCACTTAACATAAAATGTAATTTAACTAAAATGTAAGTGCACTTAAATGAAAGTAGTTTATTGTTGTATGCATTTCATAAACTTGACAGCCCCAAGTGGTCCCCAATGCTCTCACTTGACGGGACAGACTGAAACGGCTCGTTGCTCTTCTCAAAGTAAAAGTTCTGGGACAGTTTATACTGACCAGTATTAGTCAATATTAAATAGTATTCCCTAAAGAATGTTAGTTATTTTTTAATTGAAGTCTATTATAACTATAACTAGGATATCTACTATTATTAAATGTATTAATTAGGAATTGCAAGTGACAAGTCTGTAGTCAAGTCGCAAGTGTGATCAAATCGCTGCAGAAAGGGACTCAGTTTGATAAACAATGTTTGCTTGCTAGACCTTAACTATTACGGATAACAGTAACTTGAATTACTGGCAAGAGACACAATATATTTTTAGTATACTAAAGAACTGAACTGTGATATTCTCGTGACCAGTGTGTTTGACACACAACACAAATGTATTACGTGTGTCCCCCACATAGGCGTCGATTACGCCGGGGACGCGTCTCCAACAGATTTAGTCAAGATTCATTTTGTACCCACCACTTGTAAAAAATAAATAAATAAATTGAGTTTAATAATTATGGATTATTACACGGGTCTTCTTAATGCCGTGGAATGCTCCGTTCACTTACATGGGCTCTTCATAACTTCCGCGGTGAATTATATTTGATAATTCACCAAGTATAATTGGCCGCTGTCAAGGCGAACAAAGGAATTTTTGCCTCTAATGACGTCTTTGGTATCACTCCTCAAGTACTCCGGTAACTTGTCAACCCCAGCGTCTTCGGTTGCTAAGCGTCGTCAACGTCTTTGGCGGACTATTTCTCAGCTGATCAACCCTACGAATGCTGGTAACAAATAAATTGTAAAAAGACAAACCATGTGAAGTTATTTTTTCGTTTTGGAAAGTAGCCGTGTAATAAGCGGGATAATGTATAGAACGTCGCCGGTCATTATCGAAAATAAGCCCGAAGCCGATGCAAGACACCTCCGCTGCGCGTCGGTGTCCGGTTCCCCCTGTCGGGGCTTATTTTCCCGACAATGACCGGCGTTCTATACATTATCCCTTACTTATTACACGGCTCTTCTCAATGCTGTAGACTGCTCCATTCACTTGCATGGGCCTTCCTAACGTTCAGCTGTCAATTATTTTTGTTTATTACACGGCTCTTCTCAATGCAGTGGAACGCTCACGTCCAGCATATTTGACCGCTGTCAAGGAAAGTGGGTTTTTTTTTGCCTCTGATTCACGTCATTTGTATCCCTCCGCAGTCCGGTAACTTATCAACCCAAGCGTATTCGTTTGCTAAGCGACGTCAACGACTTCTGCAAACTATTTCTCTGCTGATCAACGCTACGAATGATAACAAATACATTGGAAAAAGACACACCGTGTGAAGTTATTTTTTTCGATTTGGCAAGTAGCCATTACTAATAATAAAAATACTCTGGCTGGGATAATGAGGCATCAGACAATCAAGTCATTTTAGCCTGAATACATAGGTTAAAAGCACCAGAGCAGGTTGCTATCACCATGGACAGTATCAGAAGGATAACCTGTTGAACTAAATGGATGTGGTAGGCTACACCACGGGATGCATCTACAGACCACTGCCACATAAATAAAGGTAAGACGCGATATTTATTGCTTAAGATTTGCTGGTGCTGTGGCGAGGTCTTTTGTGTTTTTTGCACTCAAGTTGTTCGGCTGTTTTAACTTGCAATTGATAGTCTGTGGAGTCAGTCTCTTGTTGACACAAAGTGACTTTTGGTCATTCTTGCTTTGCTTGAATTCTGGAATAATTGTGGGGGGGAGTGCATGAGCTTTGGTCAGAATGCCTCATGTAGGCTAGTTTTGATGGAATGCGTGTTGTGAATTGAGAACAGCCAGCTCATGATGTGATACAGCGTTCAGCTGTGCAACAAATATTTCTTTCTTTTTCAATCTTGACGACTTTTGTAGTGCTGTGTGTGGCCACACGTTTGGCCCTTCTGAACTTAAACACGCAGTGGATTTCCCTTCCAAGCTCCTCTTGTTTATGTTGTTAGCTTAGCCATGTCATGTCACGTTGTCAATTTTGGATACATGGAGCCGAACATAGTGGGTCATATGTCCGATGCTTTTTGGAAACGTTTTCTTCACAAAACGTGCCAGACAGATTTTGTATACATTTTATTCCTTAGTAGTTAGCTACATGGGTATGCCGTCTTTCAGAACCTTTCATTACCGGCACTCAAGAGAGAAAAAAGAGTGCATCCTCATTGTACCCAGCACTTCTGAAAATGCACTTCCGAATGCGTCTCTGTCCCCAGCATATTTCAAACTAAACTGACGCCCATGGTCCCCCACTAATAAAAGTATTCTAGTACCTATGTGAACTTATGTACTTTAAGTGTACTTAAATTGGAATGCACTTTACAGACTAAAATGTCAACGGGACTTAAATATGAAGTGCACTTACAATTATTTACTCCTAATGCCTCAAAGGCATAATGTCATGGGTGTGACAGTAACCAGTATTATCAGGATAATTCCTTACAAACTTTCTGTTTGAAGTCAAATGGCCCAGCTGCTATAGACAATAGGCTATAACTTTTCCAGGCAACAAATAAAAATCACACCTCATAGGCAGAAGGCTCTGGGTTCAAGCAAGCCAGTGGTCTGCTCCTTTGAGATCATGCAAACAATATTTGTTTTCCTTTGTCCGGTGGTGCACTCCGTGTGAGAATATTCAACATTCTAAGTTCAATATAGGTTGCCTCTGTTTGCCTCTGCCACTGTTTTTCATGATAAGCCTTTTTATTATGTTCTTGTTTCCAGGGTGGAACGCCCAGGGCTGAACATGTTGGGCTGTTCTGACAGGTGCTGGCAGGTAGAAGTGGCACAAGGCCAAGGCTAATGCTGCTCTTCTATAGTTCCAATGCTGGCTCCGACCCAGGTCTATGGGCCTCAGAGGAAGTTCCACCACTATGGCGGAGAAGGTCAGACTGGATATGTACGGGTAGTATTTTAAGGTTGTGTTTTCCAACAAAACACTGCTGCTTTCTCTATTGAGGTCTTCGCTTCATCTCAGCTGCTGAGGGGGCTGCAGTCTCCCCCCAACCAACCCGATCCTCACAGAGGAAACGTCTTCCTTTCCATAGTCAGATGTGTACACTGCTCATGGACTGTGTTCTCGTTACACAAACCGTGGGAAAGGGTTAGGGGTGAGGGTTCTCACTTAAAGATGCCACGGGTCACTGGACAGTAGACTGTCACAACTCATTGGATATCCTGTATCAAACAACTGCCAAATTATTATTTTTCCCATTACCTAGCCTAGTTGAAGCTCATTTAGTTTGGAAAATATCAACTAATTACTTCAGTTTCAAACACAACAGCATACTGCCATATGCCATAATAAGTTAGAGGTATGAATGTGTGTGGAGATAGGCTCCACCCTCCCCACAAAGTTATATTTGAATACAGTTGCGAACATTCTCTTTTTCTTTGTTAGCACTTTATCCAGCATAAAGATATGATTGTTGTTCTTGCTGTGTTTCAGTATATAAATTATGTTAAACACCTTTTACAGAATAGGAATGTTGTTTACCCAAAACAGAAACATCCACAAAATAGCAGCCAACAGTTCTAATACAAATAACTTTTATCTTTTTTTGAGGCTTTAACTAAAATCTGCCTATTGACTTTAGAATCAATACATTTTACTTGAAGTGAAGAACATCAAATATATTAGGAGGCCTTAACACTGAAGAGCATTGTGAGAAATAACTGTTTGACGTTGGAAATGTTTTATTAAGTAACTCCTTTTATTCTAAATTTATTTTATTTCGTCAACATTTTTTTTACTTTTCCCCTCCTACCTTCCACCTTGGAATGACCCAAAATATGGCCTATGGGTATAAAATTATTATTTTTTTTAATATAATATTCATGGATGTATTTTTATTTTCCTTTTGAGCTTTCTTTATTGGTTCTTCAGGAAAGACTAAACTTCGGTTAAAATGTACATTCCATATACTGTATATTCGTAGGCCTATTTGAATAGTGGAAATCCCGGAAGATGGTGAAAGATTTGCATAAGTGGTGGGAAAGATATGACATGTACACATACTCTCAAACTGGCAACTGCAGATTTCAGACACCATGTAAAGCAGACATGTTGAGAGCTGCTAGTGAACTATAGACCAGTGTTTAGAAAATGATGGCATGTGTTTATTTGCATTAATCTTAGATAGTTCAAAAAAATAATGAGCGTACACATAACAGGTTTGAAAACCATTGCTTTAGCCTCCTCAAGTTCTGAGCCTTTCTCTGAGCAGATGAGTGCTATGATGAGCATTAATTATATGTTTTGGTTCGCATACTTTAACCAACACAGTTGAGCTAATATATGGTAGGACAGCTGAGGCAATTGTGCTCCTCTCTAGAGTATTCCAAAGACAGGTCAACTTATCAATTGAAGCAACACTCGGCGCTCCCCCATTCAATAATGCACATTCAGTTTAAACAAATTTTAACTGGCTCAATGAGTCTGACCCAATCACATGCCCTTCTAGGTTGTATCAGCACACTGCAAAGATAACACAACCTCATAGTTTGGTAGTGATCACTTCTCGGTCTGTACTCGGTCTGTCCAATTATGACATTTCCTTTTTTGCTCACCCAACTTTGATTTATTTTTTTGGCTCAATTGAATAAAAGGTAGCAAAACCATGGCAATTTTTTCCTGTCCCTTTGACAGCAGTTGTGCCATTGAGCGCTCTAGGGGTAAAACGTTTCCTGTATTTACCCTGGTGTAATCATCAGGATCATCAGAACTTTGGAGTGACCACTTCCATCTTATCCTTTTGATGTTCAGTCCATGATACCCATTTTAAAAAAATGAGTAAATAAAAGAAAAAAATACACAGGCCATAATTTCAATGTAAAAATACATATATTTCCTTGTGTTCTGAGATAAACATAGGAATGTACTTTTCAACCTGGTAGTGTGTTTACAAAGTCCAGAACACATCTTCATCATCATACATACACGGATACAAGTCATAAACAATTTCATGCGCGGATAACATCTCAAAATAGCAAGGTTTCCATCACCTGTCATCCATTACAAAAGCTCTATTTTTGTACCCAAGGCCTTGAATAAATCTAACGATAATCAATAAACTAAGGCTTCATTGTTATTTTTATTTTTGCGTTTTTTTCTTTATATTCCACGGCAGTTATATTTTTTTTATCTTTCATCCACTTCCACGCTCACATTACCTCGTAATGCCAAACACTACTGGCCAAATCTGCACACTCTCTATTATACAGCAGGTGTATAGAACCACCTGTATCATTTGATCCAAAAATACAAAATAAAAGTCCTTCTCTCTTTTAGCTTAATCTTTGTACTGCCAAGCAGACCAACGTCTGGTTCTTCAGTGGCGTCTGCGATGCGGCTGGCATCGATGTCTTCGTTCTTCCTCTTCTTCGTCGTTTTCTTCGTTTTACCAGTCCATATGGCTATTGTTTTTTCTAACACACATAGTTCAAACTGCTCGCATGGATAAATAGGAGAAACTCATGACAGAGGAGGATGACCTCTCTCTCGGACTCTATAATTCCATAACATAACTTTTTGTTAACATATATTTGTCTTTGCGGTGGCTCTTTTAGGGAGTGGCGAGAACGGAGAGAGGTTGTAGCAAAACAATTTAGCGAATCCTTTCCCTGCACTTTTACGTGTGCCTGAGATAGAAAAGATTAACCTAGTTTTAGAAGTCCAAACGTCTCTCTCTATCCCTCTCTTCTTCTCCCAATGATCCGTATCCGTGGAAACTCTGTCACTGAGAGACGGCATCCAATCAGATGTTGACGTCCCGGACGTCGGTGGGCGTGGCCGAAAGCTCCTGGCTCTCCCCGTCCATCACTCCCTTGGTTGCCGTGGTTCCCGAGTGGGGCTGCTGAGTCTGTAGTTGGGCCTGGCATAGGCTCATTTCAAACAGCGACTCGATTTGTTCTTGACATGCCCTCAAACAGTCCTTCAGAGAGAGAGAGAGAGAGAGGGAGAGATTTAGTATAATTCACCAGTAACCAGGTCAAGCTCCATTAATATGTAAATTAGTTCGAGAAATATATTGGAATATGATAACGCTTTCTTTTAAAATAAGCACACTCCACATACTCTTCTGAGCTTAGTGATATCAAGAAGTTTGAAACCTTGAACCATGGACATTGAAGTAAGAAGGTGCTGCTTTATTTGATAAAAAAAAAGGTAATTTTTAAAGGGCTTGAGTAATAGTATGGTAAAGAAAGAACTCACATAAAACGCTCCCTAAATGTACATGTAATAATAATATGTTAACGTGAGGACTCATCTTGGTTAAATGTAAGAAAAAAAAACTTGCTATTGCGCTGCATGCATTCATGTTCTTTAGCTTTATCTTCATCTTGATTGGCTTTGTATAGTAAGTCTTTAAGTAGTAGGCGGGTCCACTTTGACAAAAAAACCGACCAACTGTGCTTCACTCACCGGATCACTTCTGATGATCTGCGCCAGGTTCTCTGTCAGATTCTGTGCTGTCATGGCATTACCCACAATCCTCATCTGCAAGCCCTTCACTGATGCCACCAGGCTGCCCGCAGCAACCATGGAGGGGGGGCTGGCGATGAACTTGACATCTGGAATGAGGAGAACGGTATGAATAACCATACATCTGGATGACATCGTCTGTTTATTTAACAAATGATGTCCCCCGTGTTAAACCCGTTCATTTTCTCTATAAATGTAATAAAATTATATTCAAGGTTTATACATAATACTATATATACTATATTCTTTATAATAAGGAATCTTCTTATATTGATATCAATACTATGCTAATATTTAAGCACTAGCCAGAGGGGCCAGGTTGAAAAAATAAAGAGCATGAAACAGAAAAATATGAAAATGGGTCGAGAAAAAAAGAAGACAGTTGGCCCAATAAACACATTGCATTCTGGGTTCTTACCGGTAGCGCAGAGGGCCACAAAGGTCTGAGCGTGCTTCCTGAGAATGGGCCGGTTCTCTGTTCTGATTGGCAGCCGGGACATGAAGAGATCGAGGAAATCCAGTGGCGTCACAGAAGCCAGGTCCCACTTCAGTTTGGTCAGAACCAGCAGCTCCATTTGCTAGGAGAGGAATGAACACAGAGTGGGTGTGAGTAAAGGTAGCAGCCAAAGAGAGAAGTTCTGCTACATGCAGAGACATGCTGTGAACACTAGAGGGCCTGATGCTCTCTGTCCAATAGGCTTTCAGGGTATTCATCACAACCCCCTTCCCCTGGTGAAGAGGCGATTTAACTTAGCATGGCTAGGTGGTTGTCTTCAAAGTGTCATTGTAGTTCATTTTGTAGATTGACATTGACAAAATGCAATAAATATACAGTTATGCTTTATATGTCGCACCTTCTATTGCTTCCTGGCACCAACATACCAAGACGATTTTCATGTCGGGGGGGGGGTAACTGTCATGATAATACATCACGTTCTGGGTCTATGGACTAAATAGACTCTTGTCCCCCCCATCCACCTCATTCCCACCCATGCTACACATTCAAGCCACCCGGCCTGCTTATAACGCATCTTACAATGCTATGTGGGTTGTGCTACAGATTGAACAGATAATGTCGGCTGCTTCAAACTGCAGCGGCAATGTTTAAAGTTCGGTGTTGAAATTTACGACCCGAAATGCCATACACTTAAAGTGAAACAGAATGTGGCCTGGTTTCCTGTGTAGATTTCAACCTATAGCTGTGCACTATGGCGCTCTCTATAGAGTTAAACATGCATTAAGCATCAGTTCAATTTGGTTTATGGGATATTCGGGGATAAGGCAAATTATGGAATAGCAACACGGCAGTATGAATAGTTTGCGAAGTGGTGGAGACGACTCCGAGGGCAACCGACATGTATATACTTTATACATATACGTTATACGCGTATACGCCAACTGGTGAACCATGATCTATTTTTTGAAATCTTTTTTTTTTTACTGTATACTTATACTACTTAGTATATTTAGTACTATTCAACAGACTGATTTTATCCACGGGAAGTCACTGAGACGAAATGTCCCTCAGGAGCACAGCTTCTGCGAGCTGAACCGATGCATGCGACGGGTACGGCGTTTGGAACCTACCCGCAGCTGCCCGGGCGAGATAGAGTTGTCTGTGTATATGCAGAGCTTCTCGGCGGTCAGGGGGATGGTTTCCCTCATCTTGGAGGCCAGGAACATGCAGGCGGCTGCCAGCAGCTGTAGGTGTCCCTTTTTGGTGGGTTCCACAGAGAGGAAGCGGTCCAAGTAGTTCATAGCCAGCGGGAAGACATCCTCCTCGCACTTCTGCTCCTCACACACCTGCCGGAAGAACAAGAAGAAGGAGGTAGTAAAATACCTGTTGATTGTTGCTCCTAGTGTGTGCGGTAAGAGATTGAGGAACTCTGAAAACCTGTTAATATTTACAATGTTTGCCCTTGCAGAAGACCAGTACTTATTGACCTGAAGAGAACATGTTGCAAGTTGAATCGGTTCAAAACGGTTTCGAACTTGTCTTAGTCAATGGTGATCGTTTAAAATGGACCATGTGGTGCAGATCCCTGTTCTGCATAATGGAAATTATACGTGATTAAATATATATATTTTTCTCCCCACAAAGGAAACGCCGTAGTATTTGCTGCCATCTACAGGTGGTCGTTCACTGGCCATGTTGCTCCTGCTGCTCATTCAAACAAAAGTCTGTTAAAAAAGGTTGTGCCTTTTGGTGGCAGCAAACTAAACCCTGACCAAAGCCGTAGCTGCCTAGTGTGGAGCTAGGCTGAAAAAAATGCAGTCTTTGGGGCAATATAGATCAGTGATAATTGACTTTGTCCATAAAGTGCTTTTGGGGCTTGACTAGATGGTAAAAGCAGAGGTGAGAGAATGTGAACGAGACTAGCAAGGTCTGACATCCTTCCATGGAAGTGTATGCTAATTGGCCAGAACTAAAACCACTTTGCTTCAGGCCTATGTACTGAATCTGGATGACCTGTATACAAACGTGAGACTAAAGTACCTTTTGTTTGTTTAGATTTTCTTCAATACAACCAGTAGTGAACTTGAGTCAACAACAACACTTTTATTAACTATTTATCAGAAGGTAATAATTATATTGCCAAGAGATGACACTTTACTATTTATTATTTAAAATAATCAGATATTAAAATTTATTCATCTGCTATAAAAGGCTCCGACGCTGTTTGTCTGATAAATATGTCATAAAACCAATAATAAAATGAGTAACTGGACCCATATAAGTTTTGTTTTATTGTTTCGCTGCTAGTTGAATCAGTTCTCTTTCATGTTACCAAATGTTTACAATGTGTAACAAAAGATGATATAATAAGATAAGGTGTTTTATTATATTATTATAAGACACCAGATGTTGAACGAATCACACGACGAGATTTAGCCGTGGTGGCATATGTTTTGCTACCACGCCGTTGTGTGATCAAGCGATAGGCCTGATAGGCCCTGCTGCTCTTCGAGGAAGAGAACATAAAGTTGAGAATGGACTGGCTCGCGCAGGCGTCTTCATGAATGAACACACAAAGGCTTGCAGCGCGTGGTCTCGAGGAAGAAGGGAAAAAAAAAAAACACCACGGTAGCTTCGAGCTTCAGCGTGTTAAAAGTCTCGAATGGACTTTCAAACAAACGTGTGGACCTTTACTGTTTGGCAAACCATACTGACATCTTACCTTAACGATTGAATAAATGAAGTGAGCTTAAAACATGACATTACATTTATTGAAATGTCTATAAAATGCTGCCAAGCGTTTAATGTCATTTCATTGATTTAAGAGTCCTACCTCTTTGGTTTATAGTTGTTTACACAAAAAAAAACAAGAATATTGCCTAAGAATAACGTATTGGGTTATTTGACATCACTGTGCATCAACAGGATCACAATTGGAGACATGCATACATTCCTAGATAGCGTTCTACTTAGTCCACTGTGTCCCAACTCACCTCCAACATCCATGTCGAAACTATTCTTCTCATGTACGGTGCGATTTCTTTTTGGACGCATTTGAAATAGTTGGTGGCTGGTAGATAGTAGTCCTCTGCTCGTAACAACGCGTGTAGAACTCTATCATTGAGCAAGTTGCTGTCGAGGTAGGCCCTTCGAAAACTATCCACTTCACAGCAAATCAACTGCGGTTCCATTTCCGTTCGGCTCAATCGCTTCAGTCCTGCTTTAAAGTTTCACTCTGTCTGTTTGGCAGAAGCTTTAATAACCCTCATATATTGGAGTTCGACATTATTTTATGCTAAATATATTGCTAGTTAATCTTTCATAGACTGAACCGCGACTCTGTTTCTGCCTTTTGAGGACTTGTAAATAAATAAAGTAGCCCGAACTATTCCCTATTATCATCCGTTATTTCTCTTCTTCGGGATGGCTTTGTATCGTTGTTCCCGATGGTGGGTCTTATTCTGTTTCAGTGGTGCCGGTTCGCCAGATCTTTACGAGAGCATGAGGTTGCAGTATGCCGTTTTCCGAGTCCTTCCTACTGCTCTCTCTCTCTCTCTCTCTCTCTCTAGCTCTCTCTCTCTCTCTCTCTCTCTCTCTCTCTAGCTCTCTCTCTCTCTCTCTCTCTCTCTCTCTCTCTCTCTCTAGCTCTCTCTCTCTAGCTCTCTCTCTCTCTCTACAACGAGACAAGTTTAGTGCAAGGCCACACACCACTAGTCGTACACCTCCTCTCACCCCTCCTCCAAACTATCTAACTATCTCCACTCCCTGTCTTAAAGCCCCTTATCTGCCTGGCCCCACACATAGCCCATGAGACGCCTGCCCTTTACAGTAGGCTACGGAGAATAAAAAGGAAGCCGGGAAGGATTGATGCTTGTTTAATGCATTAACGTCCACGTATAAGGAATTGGGAGACTAGAAGTCCGATAACAACCACTGTCAACAAAGGCCTAAGACAAAAAAAATGCAGTGACTTAAAGCGAAAGTACAGAAAGAACTGTCAGCTTTAAAACACAGACATAGGCCTAATCTATGAATGTAATTTACATGTTCGTCTCTCTATATTAATTATGGATAAGGCCTTTTTTGGTCAATTAGGATTAGGCAAATAGCCTACAATGTGTCTTGGAAGAAGAACGGTATGGAATAAGAAACGTGCTTTACTAACGCTTTACGAACACATTATGTTACGTTGTATGCTTAGGCTATGCAAATTCTTTTGGTGTTAGGTTTGCATTGAAACGCAAACCTAATTTGCATTGCAAAACCTTACCTAACTGTACAGGGCTTGTACAGAATGCACGGGATGTTTTCTGTTGAGAGAACTACATATCGAGAGGACTGAAGATAGCTGTAAGTTAGTGGGACGTATGTAATACCGTATATCAACGAGCTTGACCAAGGCTAATGAAAACTTTGTTTGGCACGTCTCGCATGGGTAACGTAACGCTGTAGCACTTTTCAACACAACAGGTCTCCCCATCATAAAAATCAATTGAACGATTAATAACTAAATTATGATCAAATAAAATATTATTACTAATGTCATATCTGATATTGCAATGCTGCTATGCTTCTTAAATGCAGGCGTCCTTGTGCTTTGACGTCGCAATGTACACGCCACAACTTACAAGGTAACCTACGACATTTTTACAATATCAACGAGAAAACGATGTCAAAGTAACAGTTACTATAGCGTTATAATCATATTGCAATGGGTTCAAGACAGCTAGCCTGTTTTAGTCAGTCAATTAGGCATTCATGTTTAGCTGGATGGAGCCTATCTATGTAGGCAAGCTTTAACATTTGAAAAGTAATTCTATATACCATTAATTAATGGGTATGTTGCAAGATATTGCAGGTGATGGCACTTATGTCAAGCCATTCCTTAAAATGAATAGATAGTTGGTTGTCCAGATGGCCAACTATTTAATTGCCTGCTGTAGGATATTATACATAATCTGATTGCAAACTCGAGTGCACATAATTAAGAAAATCTACATGCATCAAACTATTATGTGCCTACAATTATGAACTGTGTGGCCATGTTTACGCTATTAGGTTGTACTATGACACAGGATGTGTCTTTTGGGTTGGAAGTGGGCCCTACACAGATGCCTTTTGGACCATTAAAACTCCAACTGGTCTGATCACTTAGGCAGGTATTTTTCCCTTAACAATAATCACTGATATGTAGTTATTACCGTTACCAAAGCACATATTCATGAATATTACCACTTAAACGGTCTGGCATTAAACCCTGAACACATGGATTTCAGACTACAAATGTGTGCTTATTTTACCATCATTCAGCCGTCATTCAGCCATCTTGAATGAAACTATTCTATGTTGGGGCCAACGGATGCAATGCGAATAGGAATGGCCATCCTGAATTTCCAATGGACTAAAGCTTCTGGCCCAGCAAAACATACATTCTTTAGCTTTAAGTGCTGGACCCACAGAATGTTCAGCAAACTAGTACTGCGACAAGTCAAGCCGCTGTTTGATGTTAGCTCTCTTCAACTGAAAATTTGGTTGGTATGTGTTAGGCTGCTATACCAACAACATCTAGCAGGATCAAAGTTGGATTAATGCTAAGCATGTTTATATGCTAACCATATACCACATTGCCTACTGAGTTCACGTTACAATTAAATGGATACATATTCCTGTATTCACTTACACGCAATAGTGAATGCAATGTTAAGTCATGCCGGCCGCCATCTTACGAGACAGAACCAACAGGTTATATTTTTCTTTTATATTTACTCATTCTCTTTTATGTGTTTATTCACTGTATTCTGTATTTGCCTGAAGGTTTTCAGTACGAC
>NC_136942.1:3352306-3592306 GCF_949987615.1 Pollachius pollachius | reverse complement strand
CTGTCAGTCAGTCCGTCTTTCTGTCAGTGTGTCAGACGGTCTGTCAGTCTGCCTGCCTGTCTGTCCGTCCGTCTGTCTGTCTGTCTACCCATCTATCTATCTGTCTGTCTGTCTTCATGTGTTGGTCTATCCGTCTATCTATCTATCTTTCTGTCTTTCCATCAATCTATAAATATCGATCTATCGCTATACCACAAATGAGAAAAACAAGGTCCCGGGTCAACAGTCCTATGAGTCTTTTGTGAGTTGACATATATGCACAACAAACCACACAGACTCATTTATATAAGAGCACCTATGTTATAAAAGTAGAAGAAGGCAAAAAAAAAAGTTGAAAAAAAAGTTGGACCTGAGTAACAATAATAGCGTTGAGGCAGACCTCAGATGTTCCGGCGGTTTCCTCCCCCAGGGCATCGACCCTAAAAGCAGCGTCCCCCTGCGTTGGTTCAAACCCTGGGAACAGTAGGCAGGCGGTCTTAGGCCCTGTTGACCTGAGAGTGGGTTTGGAACACAGAAGCAGAATAACTAGGAGCTATTTCAACCCCCCTGGCTCCCCTCCCCCACACCAGGCCACGGCCACACACTCATTGAGTATCCGTCGCACCGGGGTAGCCTTAGAGGGGCAGAACATCGGACCGTACCATTCATGTCCATCCCTTTTTCTCCAAAAAACGGTTTCCATTCCTAACCATACCTTTTAGTACTTTTGTCTGCGGTTCGGTTTCTACTTTTGTGCTTTTTTAAGTCTCCCCTCGAAGGTCCACAGCATGCCCTACTAACAGCTTAGTCAAATGCTAGATGACCCTTGACCCTGGCGGCACCCTGGCGGCCTCTCCTGGGTCTTCAACAAGCGCGCTGACCGGGGGTATGCGCATAGTAAACCAGAGGCCCACCAACAGGCACAGGGCCAACTTTCCTGACTTTCCGTTGAATTGAATGGAAATGAATATGCGATAGGTTCGTCCAAAATCACCCTGTTAATTATTCAACAAACTACATTGGTAACTACTCTATTTGGTAGTATTTTTGACTTAAGAAACTGTAGACTGGGTCTGGAGTGAAAGTAAATCAGTCACCAGGCTGTTATTAAGGTGAACCATTTGAAAAATAACCAAGTTGTTGTTTTTTACCCCAACTGGATAGACAAGGCTTGTTGCAAAGAGAATGTCATTATATAAGTATTAAATTATGTTGTCTTTTAAAAATGTATATCTTTTTTTTTTTTGCAATTGAGTGACCTTTTTATGTGAGTTATATAATGCGCTATAATCATGACAGCTGTAACTGCAGAGCCCTTCTAAAACAGGAGAGCCTAAGTGAAAGCGAAACAATCTGTTAAGAAAGAACATATAAAACCGAGATAGCGACCTTAGTTAACTATTCCTCTTATTTAATTGTAACAGTTATACAGCTTGCCAAATAATTTACTTTTAACTTTTTAGTTCATGCCAGAAGCGGAACCTGCCACCTGATCAAACATAGACCATTCCAGAAACACACACACAGACACACACAGACACACACTCACACAGACACACACACACACATGATACAGTTTCTGTAAGAATAATCCACTCTTGTTCTGACTTAATGGTCCGTGATAAATGCTGCAAATATTCTGCGTCTTATCAAGACTGACTGTAAGCACCGCACAACTGCATGGGAAATAGCAGCAGTCATGCACACACAATGTGTGTGTGTGTGTGTGTGCGTGTGTGTGTGTGTGTGTGGGGGGGGGGGGGGGGAGTGTCCCTTTAAAACAAACAGTAAGCAACTCATTAAACTAGGATCCAACAAATCTCAACAACAGCTTACAATATAAATCAATATCACTATAAAGACAGGTTGTTATAAAGTATAAGTAAAGAACACTCACACACATAGACACACACACACATACACACACACACATACAAACAAACTTAGCCAGCATACCTGATAAAAATCTGATCTATGAATCTGATTTATGAATCTAATCTATAAAGCCAAATGAAAGTTAAGCAATCTGGCAATACTTCAAAGAGTTGCATGTGAGTTGTATATTATCCATATAACAATACAACTACGATAGAGGGTTGTTTTATCATGGGTTTATCATGGGTTTGTACGGCCTGAAAGGTCCACCCACATTGTGGGATTTCTTGTAAATCCCCAGCTGCGTCTGCTTTCACTTTCTGAGTCACTCTCTTTGACCAACCCTTATATTCCACTGACCTGAAACACTGATTCACCGCTAAAATTTTCTACCAGTATCCGGACCAAATGCTGTCGGCCTACTGCCAATTCAGTCGGAAATCCTTACGCGTTTCACCAGAATTCTTACTGATTCAGTGTTCGAATAAATTTGTAGAATTTGTTTTTAATATAATTAGACTTTTCACACCATAGGCTCCAACAAGCGAAAGGGTTGGGGTCTGTCTTTACTTAACCTCTAGATGCGATTACTACTAGATTCGTATGACTGATCTGACGCCAGCAATTGATGTGACATGATTTGACAAATCACACAATGGACTGTAACCCAACAACTCTACAAATAGCTCTGAATTGATGGTGTCACTATATCCTCACAGACTTCAGGGTTAAAAGAAGATCTTTGGAGGTAGGGCTGTTTTTTTTTTGTGCCATCCCACGGGTCATCCTGGGTGTCAGCCAGCTGATGTGACTGATGTGTGCGGTCACCATGGTTACGAAATGGCATAGGAATTCTAACGCATATTGATAGCCACTGATGGCCGGCAGCATCAAACTGGGGGGTCCCACCATGAACTAAGGGGTTAAAATAAAAGATGATATAATAAAACAATTGGAAAACAAAAGTTTACTTTTCTTCAAAGGCAAAGATTGGTTTACTTTTTTGGCCCTGTATAACATATTTCTCCTTTTCTTTCCCGAAAGGTGCAGTTTGAGTGGATTGATAGTAAATGATGTCACGATGTCATATGTTTCAATGTATACAGACATCTAGGAAAAACTACTACTATGTATGAAACACATGTGATCATTTGTAATGAAATGCAGAAAACGATGGTAATGGCAACTAGGATTTCTCAATTGCTTCAGTGTTACGTTCAAACATTATCATTCATCATACAATACATGTATCTCATATATCACATTATTTACTCTCACCACAATTGGAATTGGCGTTATAAACCAACAAAAAAAAGAATGGATGAAGTTGCAGTTACATTCAGATTGACAATCAGGTTGGAAGGCTGAAAACAAAAGTTTACTTTGGTTCAATGGTAAAGATTGGTTTAATATTTTGGCCTTGTATTACATATTTCTCCTTTTTTTTCCTGAAAGGTGCAGTTTGAGTGGATTTTACTATATGTTAATGCTGCATGTTGCAACAAACCAATTGCAGCAACACACTTTTTGGATGAAAAATTATAAAAGATGTAAAAACAAAAAGGTTGGACCAATAAATATTTTGAAAGTGTTGCACGCAGATCTACAAATTTACTGTATTCATCACACATACTTTTTACAATCAAATTACAATCAGGTGATTTTTAAAATCTTTTACAGAAACTTCCCTACCTGACCTTTGACCTATAATTGTTATTGACCGCTGTTGACCTTCTGTGTCATTGATGAGAGCAGAGAGCCATTGTCGACTGCCAGCAATGTCAATTGATTAGTCAAGCAATATATGCTGCTTTACTTATAGGCTTGTCTCAGTCTTGTACAAAGCCATTATTGTTTGATTAGATTGTGTTTGATGTTGGGATGAAACGGATTACATTTGATGTGTGATTTTTATTGGGACATATCTGATTATGGCTTTATAGTGATGCTATATTTCTATGTGATAACATAAATAATATTTTTTAATCGTTTGACAGACCTGAAATACATTTGGTCAGAATGTCAGTGAGTGTTGTTTCTCTTTAAGAGTTTGCATCTTTGAGTGTAATGTAGCAAAGGCTGGGCAAATTATTTGTACTCTAGGTATACACCAGTGTGCTATAGGGTAGGAACTCTTCACTCTTCCGAGTTAGCGTGTCCCCTTTCTAAATTAGCATTCTACTCTTCCGGGTTAGCATGTTTCTCCTCTTATAGTTTGCATGTTGCTCTTCTGATTGTTAGTATGTTTCCCTTCTAAGTTAGCATCTTCACCTTCAGACAGTTGGTAACCCTTTACAATGAGTATCATTAATGAACCAATTGCCATTTAAGAATTTATGCAAATAAAAACAAACTACCTAGGGAACATGCTAACAACCAGAAGGTAAACATGCTAACTGTCGGGAGAGGAACATGTTAATTTAGAAGCAGAACATGCTAATTATCAGGAGAGTTACATGGTACCTTTCGGTAGAGAAACATGTAAATTTTGCAGCCAAACATCTTAATGGTCCCATGGCATGAAAATCTCACTTTATGAGGTTTTCTTACATAAATATGAGTTCTCCTAGCCTGCCTATGGTCCCCCAGTGGCTAAAACTTGTGTTCGGTGTAAAACGAGCACTAGTTGTTCTGCTCGCCTTTGAAAAAACGGAGGCTCAAGCGCGCTGATTTGGAATGTGGTCCCATATGTCGTCAAAAAGGATCTAAGCTCCTCCCCTTTCTCTGCCTTGCCCGCCCACAATATTTGGCCCGCTTATGAGACACGACCGTGCGAGCGCCATATGTGTGTGTGTGTGATTACACACACTGTAACGCAAGTGTTTGCTGTTGGTGTTATGGTGCATATCACGTCGGCTCTTTGACGTCTCTTGTATTTCCACAACAAGACTGTAGTTGGGGTTATCTCAGCCATGGTTGAGAAGGAACTTTGGCTTTGACTCCCTGAAGTACATGAACTGCGACATGCTGCCTGCCGCCGGTTGCCGCGAGGCACCACCGCCGCCGCGAAGCAGCACCGCCCGGCAGCGGGCAGCCGGCAGCAGGCAGCGCGCGGTTCAGTCTACTTCAGATTGATGTGGAAGTGGAAGAACCAGAGAGTTCTAGTACCAGAAGTTGTTTGTGTTTCATAATATCGTCTGGAGGCGCACACAGCTTTTGGCCATGATAATATGTCTTATATGATATAGACATCTATGTATTATATGATATTATTTCGATATAGAGCTCCAGGACTGTAACGCAAGTGTTGTACACTTCCTTGTTATTTGGATAACCGTTCTGCTGTTGGTGTTATGGCGCATAACACGTCGGACTCTCGTCTCTGGTATTTCCACAACGAGACTCGTAGTGGGGGTTATCCCAGCCATGGTTGAGAATGAATTGGGGGAAAGAAACTTTGGCTTTGACTCCCTGAAGTACATGAACCACGACGTGGAGGAGAAAGGGATTGTTGGCTGTGAATGTCTCCCGCTTGAGGCCCGCTTCCCGCTGCCGAGGGACCACCGCCTCGGCGCTACGGGAGGCGGTGGTGCCTAAGCGCTGACCGCTGCCGAGGCGGTGGTCCCTCAGCAGTGAGGCTCCGGCAGGAGACAATTGCGGTCAACAATCGCTTTTCTCCTCCTTGTTGTGGTTCAGTCTACTTCAGATTGATGTGGACTTGGAAGAACCAGAAACGTTGGAGAACCCGACGCGGTCCTTTGAGATTCATAATATCGTTTGGAGGCTCACAAAGCCTTGGGCCGAGATAATATATATTATACGATATAGATATCTATGTATAATATGATATTATTTAGATATAGAGCTCCAGGACTCCCTTGTGTTTTAGAATATTTACAGAACACGGCTAAAGGCTGTGTGCACCTCGCCATTGCGATACATCCACTTTAAACAGAGCGCATCGTACCGTGGCTGCAAGCTGCTCAGGGCCACACCCCCACCCTCCTCCTTGACCCGCCTCTCTCCTCCTCATTTGCATTAAAGCTACAGACACCGAAACGGCGCATTTGGGGAAATCTCAATGTGCGACTGGCTCGTAGTGGCTGTAATTCTGCACCACGGCTGAATTTCGGGAACGTCTTCAAATACTGTGTTTGGGGCCCACTAATATCTATATTAAAGCATCCATAAAGTAGCATGCCTTGGGACCTTTAACTATCAGAAGAGTGACTATTACAAGGGGAACATGCTAACTCAGAAGTGGACTGTGTGCCAACTCAGAAGAGGAACATGTTAACTATCAGAGCATGCTAATCATCCACACGTGCTAACTACAGGAAGGGGAACATGATAACAATCCGAAAAGGAACATGTTAACTATCAGAAGGTGGGCCGTGAATACGGCTAATTATAAAGGATTCAGAAGAACCTGTGAGCGGCCTTGCCGCCCCACTCGCAGCTCTGAGGTTCAGTGGATTATACTGTGCCAGCATTTTGTATCAGCATCGTATCAGAAGCCCATTTGGACCATCATCCAAAATTGTGCGCGCTGCACTGAGAGAGTAACTGAAATGCTGATGGGCCCTTTGACCGATCCCTTCGATTCGGAACGCGCCTTGATTATCGGAGTCCTGGATGGGATGTGAGAAACGGACACCATTCAAGCAAATTAAAACAATGAAATTGAACAGAATGATCCACATGACTCATCGCCTTCCCGCCACATGGCATCAGGTCATTGGAGTTACGTAATAGTCGGGGCCGTGTCTCACGTGTGGTCCTAATCCCTATGAGGAAATAGAAAGGATATAACCACTGAATTAACATGAGACGCCATATGCTGCATATGCCATGTGAACACACACACACACAAACACACAGACACGCACACGGACACACCATGAACTCACACAGACACACACACGTAATCGCACAAATGCATACACACATATATGCACACAATCACAAGCATGCACACAATCGTCGCGCACACTTACATACCAACACACACACACACACACACACACACACACACACACACACACACACACACACACACACAGGCGTGCAAAAGCACACAATCATGCCAACGAGGAAAATGCACAGGCGTGTGCGCACACACGCACACACACACACACACACACACATACACATACACATACACATACACACACATACACAAGTGGTGGTAGAGAAGGTGCCATTGTCTCGCTGGTTCACTAAGCAGATGAGCGGGTCTCTCTTGGCCTAGTTACGGAACAAAGAGGCACACAAAAGGTCACCCGCACCGAACTGTGGGAAGACATGAGAGGAGGAGGAGGAGGAGAGGAGTAGGGAAAGGAGGAATGAGGAAGAGGAGGTGAAGAAAGAGAGGGAAGTTGAGAGGAAGAAGGCGAGGAGGAGAGGCAGAATGAGGAGAGGGAGAAGGAGAAGGAGTGGGAGGTGGAGGAGAAAGGAGGAGGGTAAATACAAACAAGTAGAAGTAGTACGAGTAAAAGGAGAAGGTGGAAAGATGGAGAGAAAAGGTTCACCACTATGATGTAAATCAAAAGTATCAACATATGGATACATGAGTGAAATGAGGAAATAAATGATATGTGCATCGTTTGGGGGTCCAATTCCCAATTATTTATTACTAATATGTAGTTATTGTTAAATCTGACTGTTTAATGTGGATTAAGAGAGAGAGAGAGAGAGAGAGAGAGAGAGAGAGAGAGAGAGAGAGAGAGAGAGAGAGAGAGAGAGAGAGAGAGAGAGAGAGAGAGAGAGAGAGAGAGAGAGAGAGAGAGAGAGAGAGAGAGAGAGAGAGAGCAGAACTGAAGGACGGAAGGAAGTAGAGCGGCACACACAACCACAAACATAGTCAAACAACCACACATACACACACACACACACACAATCACAAAAACACACATACATGCGCACGTTAATACACAAATGCACCCATCCTCACACACACCCAAAACCTTGACATGGTGCATATATTCACACTCACACTCACCCACACAGACACAGACACACCGAGTCCATCGCGAGCGGGCCGTCACTGGTCCGTGCAGTAAGACAGAGTGACAGGTGGGTGCCTGCTGTGTCTGGGTTGCCATGGCGAAGGGACCGACGGCAGATAACAAGCATTGGCTGACATAAAGGTTGAAGACTCAGGAAGGGGATGCAGCTAAATGCACACACATGAACACACAAGTAATTACATGCACACACAGACACACAACCACAAACACACGGCCAACACAGATACACATACACACACACCAAACAAAGACACACACACACACACACACGCACGCGCACACGCACACACAAACACACCCTGAGGTTCAATTTATCTATTTTAGGTCGAGTACCATAACCAAACACTATTCTTTTCATTTTTAAAGACCCCCCTCCATCTTCTAACTAGCTCTGCTCACATTGCACTCTGAAGACTAAGACATTGAGCACATTATACAAAGCATAACGCTTAAAAAGAAAATTCCCATTAAGGCCTCTTGTCCACCCTATCTGAAAAGCCCCGTCTCATGTTGCTGTGCGTGGAGACCGGCAGAAAACATTTCAGCTGAAGTCATCTGGGCATGCCAGATGAGAGAACCCTATGCATCTGCCCAGCTCAGAGCTGTGGGTACAGCTGTGACTACGCAAAGGCAGCAGCCTTCTGCAGCAATGAATGCCATTGTGCAGAATTCATAAGACATGCCATGCAGAGGTGAAGATTAGTACAAGGGCCAAATTACAAGATTTCTTTACAGCAGAAGGTCGTGGCATATTTCATAACACAGGGCAGCCTCATTCAGGCTATCATGAGATTACAAAATGATGACACATGGTTTTTATTTACAAGTATAAAAAAACCTTTGAAAGTTGGTGACTATGAAGCCGGTGTTCTCTCATGTATGTGTGAGAGAGAGTGTGTGAGAGAGTGTTCTCTGGGAAAGAGGAAACGTTTGTACACACCCTAAGCAATTCATATCATTAATCTAACACACCTTTCTCCCTCACGACATAACAAACAGAATATGTGAATGGCGTGTGTGTGCATGTGTTTGTGTGTGCGTTTGTGTGTTGGGTGTGTGTGTGTGTGTACTTGTGAGTTCATGTCTGTGCGTTACGGTGTGTGTGTGTGTGCGTGGGTATGCAGGGTGTGTGTGCGTGTGTGTGTATGTGTGTGATTGTATGTGTGTGTGTGTGTGAAGAGTGTGTTTGTGTATGTGTGTGTGTAGGTTATGTGTGTGTACGTGCCCCGTGAAGTGTGTTTGTGTGTCAGTGTGTCTGTTTAGTATGGTGTGTGTGTGTGTGTAGGTGTGTGTGTGTGTGTGTGTGTGTGTGTTGCGGGGAGCAGTTTGGCTTAGTTAAACATTCCTTTCAAAGCTCACCGA
Source organism: Pollachius pollachius (assembly GCF_949987615.1). Lineage (NCBI taxonomy): Eukaryota > Metazoa > Chordata > Actinopteri > Gadiformes > Gadidae > Pollachius > Pollachius pollachius. The sequence goes on along the minus strand of NC_136942.1, from coordinate 3,583,121 downwards.
TGACAGTTTGCTTCCGGTTTGTGATATGAGGCCCAAATATGGAGTGGATCAAACAGTTCAGTTCCTTTGAGCTTTGCCGCTTCTTAAAAGACAGGAAGCTAAACTTTCTCCACACCAACACTGTTACGTTTGATAAAGCAATCAGTGAACGATGAAGAATTAATGAAGGTACCTTAAACATGCCACCTTCCCTTGGTTAAACTAAAGGAAAGTGTGTTGTTGGATACAGGCTGGCTACCTTCCAGGGAAATCTATCTGCTGGCAGGATCTGGGACACACACATGCCGGAACAACTTAAAAGCAGTGAGTGGGAGTTCCTATCTATTTACACAATAGATAACATGCAGACGGCCTTAAGCACACACAGACAGACACACACACACACACACACACACACACACACACACAGAAACACACACACGCACACACACACAGAAACACACACACAGGGAGGGGTGAAATTTGCTTAACCCATGTGGATGTAGATTGAAAATATGTAAGCAAATTCTTTGATAAAAAAAAGTGGCACCCAGGGTCTAAAGTGTGAACAGAAAAAAACGTGTGGTTTCCGGAATGGCGAGTTTTCACCTGTACCAGAGGTCCTGTCGAGGTCAACTGGTGGAGCTGGGCGTCGACGCGGCTGGGGCTAGCAGCTGCCAGGGTGATTCTCACTAGAGGCCCCCTGTGCTTGCAACGCCTTTCACGCAGTATTCCTGTGTTATCTCAGAATGAATATGCTTTTATTCAAAGCATTCATTTCCAGTTTCAAATCCAATCAGCAGAGACCAGAGATACCATCTATATCGTTTATACGACATTGAATTGAGACACACGTCATTGTTGAGGAGGAAGCGGTAAGGCGTCATGCTCAGGAATGCTCAAACCAGCTACCGGAATGATGAGGAATGATCGTTTAGAAGCCTGTTCGAAGAAGTGTGTGGTTGGAGCCCAGGATCTTGGACTCTAGCCACTAGGATATACTGCCCCTGAAGGGTAGCCTCAGATTTCACTTCTTATGTAGGTGTATATCACAGCAGCTCTTTTAAGCAACATGAGCTGCATTCCCATTGACTGTCTATCGTGATTACCTCGCGTTTCCGGCTAAATTCCCAGCTGTTTTTCGTTGATCTCCAATGCAACACATTGTTACAATTCAAATACTCGGCAGGAAACTGAATCGGCTAGGGGACAGAGGATACATCAGTGTGTCATTACGGAAAGTGTTCACATGATTCTTCGCGTCGTCAACCTTTTTCACCACCGTTGTATGCATGGCCGCTATCAAACCACACGATTTGCTACAGAGTCTGAGGGTTGTGATTGGTCAGATCAATGTCGCCCCTAATGTTCCGAATCAGCATCACTCCTTTATGGCGTTACAGCCGGATTGATGGAGCCCCGGCGTTAGGAAAGAGTGTTGGAACGGACCCATGGTGTTGTGGCGGCACTGGTGTTTTCTTCCTTGGGAACAACTCATCAGCTCGGCATTCAGCCCTTTATGCACGAGTTGTACAGGGGATGTGCAGCATTCAAACAGCTGAAAAAGTGTGCGGAGTAGCATAGAGAGAGGAGGGAGAGAGAGAATGGGGGAGAGAGGGGTGAGGTGGGAGGGGGAACTTTTCCTCCCTTGTGAGACGAAGGAGAGTGCGCTTTTATATCGCCACCCATGATGCCAGCTGCCTCTTTGGCGTTTGGCCTGGCTTGTGGCGGGTAATGTTTGTGTGTGTGTGTGTGTGTGTGTGTGTGTGTGTGTGTGTGTGTCTGTGTGTGTGTGTGTGTTTGTGTGTATATGTTTGTCTGTGTGTGAGTGTGTGTGTGTGTGTGTGTGTGTTTGTGCAGTATGTGTGTGTGTGTTGGGCTCGAGGGCTGGGGTGGGTTGGGGTGTTTACAGAGAGGTCCATTTCATTCCAGCTGGCTATATCCCGTTCTGGAACAGGAAGCTCATTGTGAATTAAAGAATACGCGCACAAATCGGACGCTGTATTTTCACAAAACCCTTATTGGTAACAGCAGTAACTTTATGCCTCCAAATGAATGTCTCCACCCATGGCTGAGATTCATCCCGGGGCTATCCTGAAACACAGAGCTTCATACAGCAGAAGGCAAACAATAGTGCACAATAATACATACGATTTAAGGAATTAATATGAGAAAAAAAGGATACACATATAGTTTAATATATTCAAGTCTTAACCATCGCTTGAAATGAAATAGTCAAAGTAAAGTAAACAAATATAATGTTTGCTATATAAGTATAATATGTTATTTCCTAAATCCTAATGAACAATTGACCCTTTGCCTTTATTTCCTTACTTTGTTTTTTCCTGTAACTCATGATCAAATCTAGATGTCAATATTCAAAAGAGGTATTTCAGCACTAAATGTATCCAAACATATATACAGATTCATCTCCAGCTGCAATACGACTGAAAAGAATCAAAGCATACAATCAAAATGGCTGCTTCTTCCACATTTAGGCCGTGTTCACATCTAGCGTTTTTCTAAATCTGCCAGCACTTGTTTTTTTCATTATATTCCTATGGAGCAGAGCGTTTCTGGAAAAAGTCCCGTCCGTTTTTTTAAACGCCTCTCCCAGTGTTTTTTTCTGCCATACGGAGCGTTGAAAAAAGTTCAACTTTCAGGAAGAAAGCGGCCGACGTCAGGCGTCTTTTTGGGAACTGACCAATCAAAGCGGAGCATTGACGCTTCGTCACGAAGGAAACTCTCAACTTTCAAAACAAGAAACAATGGTGGACAAATCACTCTGGAAAGTGCCGGTGGAGCGATTCAGTTTTAATTACAGAACATGTCGATATCTACGACATGTCTAATGGGCTCTAGCCTGGATACGTAGTAGGCGAGTAACGTTGGGTCTAGAATGGGTTCGTTGCTAGGCGATAGAAAAAACGCTCTCGGCGCTTTTGGGACAAAAAACGCTGCCAGCTTTTTTTGTTTGTTGAAAAAGCGGTCGGCTCAACTTTTCCCTATTACAAAAAACGCTAGATGTGAACACGGCCCTAGGTGCTGCCAAACCTGCAGAAAGTTCCCCTCAAAAACAAGTATATTCAAGCCCAAAAGGAACTCTGATCTTCCTGATGTTGTAAGGAATGAAATTCTAAGATCGAATGCACAGATGCCACCAGATGCATCCCACATACTAGCAAACATTATAAGGATGGATGTCAAGCTGAACATGTGTCGGAAGGAAGGGCTTACCGGGATCCAATTCTTGGACAGGCTCAGCATTTCCAGAAGGAGACGTCTGAGGAGCAAGTACGTGCCTCAAGATCAAGATCCCAGTGAGGATGTGTATAGTATGAAGAGAAAGGGGCCAGGAAATGACCCCTGTGGCACCTCGGATTTATACGGATGTGACTAAGACGCCTCTCCATGACACCCTAGTAGACCTTTCAGACAGGTTCGGTGCTACCGAGTTCAGAGAGAGCGGACAAGAGAACCTAATTTTTTGCTGTGTCACTCTTCCAAGCTGCTATTATAAGCTAAGTCAGGTGCCAACACTCACACTGTTTGTTGCCATGTCTAGTGATTTGGCAGTTGGATGGATCAGTTAATTCGGTAAGCCATCAGTTCTCCCACTATTCAACTTTTGTAAAGGGCCCTCATAAAGTAACAAAATAGTCTTAATGGTCCAAACTACAGATCCCTAATACTCTATATAGGAAATACTAATTAAAATATGAATATAAATCATTGCAACAATAATAATGTATGAATAATGTATGTTACAGCAAATGAAGACACTGGTCATTATAGAACCACAGCTGTCTATATTGGGGATCAAAGCAAGGTCCTTTAGGCTAGGGGTCAAACTCTTATAGCCACGATACCGTCCTGCTTACTCTTAGATGAATTATTTATTTTCCATTCGTCCATCCGAATAAGACCACGTTGCTTTCTATTTATGATGCCCCCTTTTTTCCACCTCTCCTTCTATCTCTCTCTCTCTCTCTCTTTCTCTTTGCTCTCTATCTCTTCCCGATTCTCTTGGCACTCTCTCTCATCATGCGAGTCATATGGCGGAGCAGATTTATTGTCATTGGAAACAGAGCGCTAACAGGTCCTGACAGCCTGCCAAAGAGCTCCTTCGATCAGTGGGACGAGCAAGGGCCTTAAAACAATGGACGCCCGGCAACAATGCTTCATACCCGTGAGTGTGTGTGTGTGTGTGTGTGTGTGTGTTTGTGTTTGTGCACATCGGAGACAATGGCTCTGAGCTGTATTTAATGTCAATAGCTAGACCCCTGTTGCTGCCAGGCTCAAGTAGAGCAGCTTCCCCCAGCAGGCCCGGCCAATAACTGTCTCAGACCCCGGGGCGACCTCGGAGCCCACTCTGCGTTCTCCGGGGGGCGGGGGGGGATTGCACTGCACACACGTGTTGCATCTCCTGCTTGACATGTGCTAACGTCAACGGTGTTAGACGGCATGTGATTGAGTAGCACCTTATTGGAGCATATCCAAAAGTGCGACAGCACCCTAGACCGATGTTAAACAGATATAGGAAGGAAAATGGGTGTCTGCTGTTGAAGACACAATTTGTGTATGTTTCCATTTATTTGTCGGTCTCTCTTTCTGCCTCTTTCTCTTTTGCTGTCATTATTTCTCTTTTGCTAGGGTTTGGGTTGGACAGACTTGTCGGTTTTTCTGTCTTGATTCATGCATTCTGAAATACAATGTGAGTATTAAGTGCGTGAAACATAAAAAAGAAACTTGAAATGGGTTCTAAAAGACTCTGTTGTGTGTCAGTGTGTTTGTGTGTGTGTGGGGGGTGTGTGTGTGTGTGCGCGCGTGTGTGCGTGCGTGCGTGCGTGCGTGCGTGTGTGTGTGTGTGTGTGTGTGTGTGTGTGAAATGCAAAGAAGTAGAATTGGATGAACAATGCTCGGGCTCTCAGGCCTGCGTCAATTACCAAGCATGTGCACTCTCTTTGTCTGTGGGTCTGTCTGTTCTGCGCGCATGTGTGTGTGTGTGTGTGTCTTTCAGGCCCGCTTTCGCCCATCAGCCTGCGCATCTTCTGAGCGCGTGCGAGTGATCATGTGTGTGGCTGTCAGAGTAATTAGGAGATGGGATGTGGTGAGACAATGGAAAGAGTTCACCGAAACCAATGAACGGCAAACGGGTCCCAGGGAACCCCTGCTGGGAGTGGGTTACTTATACACACTACTTCACACACACATTACACACACACACACACACACACACACACACACACACACACACACACACACACACACACACATTACACATACACATTACACACACACACACACAAATTACACATACACACACGCACACACACACATTATACACGCACACACACACACATTACACATACACACACATACACATTGCACACACACATTACACATACACACACGCACACACACACACACACACAGACACACACATTATACACACACACACACACATTACAGACACAAATACACACACATTACACACAATTACACACACACATACAAACACACATTATACACACACATGACACACACAAACACACATTATACACACACATTACACACAAACACACCACATCATACACTATTGTCATTGAGAACTGTCTGGCCTGCTTTGTGCCTGTGTGGATAGCATTGTCTCCCGTATTGTTTAAGACGGTGCGTTTATGCAGGGTTGCTGCGTGCCTTGGTCGCAACGCTCCTGGAGGAGTCGGGGGTGGGGGGGGTAATGTGTCGGCTCCGTGGAAGCGGAGGATGATGAGACAAAGGAGGATGCGGGGCTTGGGTCTGGCAGACTTGGGGGGGGGGGTGTGTTTGGGGGGGGGAGTCCGGACACGTAAATAAAAAAAGAAATATATGGGGCGAGTGGTGAGATGACGAGAGTATGAGAAAGTTACCGGGGAAAGGGAAGTTATGGAAGGAGACGGCGAGAGAGGGTTGAACGTGGGCTGGATGGAGGGATGGAGGGAGGGATGGACGGATGGATGGAGGGAGGGATGGAGGGATGGAGGGATGGACGGATGGATGGAGGGAGGGATGGAGGGATGGATGGAGGGATGGAGGGAGGGATGGAGGGATGGATGGAGGGAGGGATGGAGGGATGGAGGGAGGGATGGAGGGAGGGATGGAGGGATGGATGGATGGATGGAGGGAGGGAGGGAGGGATGGACGGATGGATGGAGGGAGGGATGGACGGATGGATGGACGGAGGGATGGAGGGATGGAGGGATGGAGGGATGGAGGGAGGGATGGAGGGATGGAGGGATGGAGGGAGGGATGGAGGGATGGAGGGATGGATGGAGGGATGAGAGATTTGTTGCCTGGAACCAAACATTGTAATTTTCCTGAACGACAAAAGATGAAGAAAGAAGATACTGACTGAGATAAAGATGAGGAAAATGATGGAGCTAGCAATGACACTGTGGACAATCTTGACAATGTTGTGAAGCTAATCGACGAAAAGGAAAAGAAGTAGGGATGATAGAGGAGGCCCCAACCATGTTTCAGGTTCATGTATTAATTTTGTTATAAGATAGTTAGACAGACAGGTCTATGGACATAGAGACAAGTGTGTGTGTATGAGAGAGAGAGAGAGAGAGAGAGAGAGAGAGAGAGAGAGAGACAGAGAGAGAGAGAGAGAGAGAGAGAGAGAGAGAGGTTTTCAGGGACCTAGCAGGGGGTGGGTAGCTATGCCCAGATTAATAATAACATGAATACTTGAATAATGTCATCACAAATTAATGTTTTCCCATCACGTATATACTGGGAGCATTGTGACGACCAAGCGCCCCTGTTTCCCATGATGCTCATGTTATTCCTCATTAGTTCCAGATTATTGTCTTTTCATACACATAGCCGCCATTTCAGACACTCAAGATTTGACATGGTCATCCTAACGAGACATGGTTAATATTCATATATATTCATGTGAGATCATGCGTACATAAAATCAATCAAATGAGCAAACTGCCTAAAGTGCTAAATTTGAACCGCTATGCGATAGACAAATGACGGAATTCAAAACAATAATATGTTCTGACACTTTTGTCAAAGCGACAGATATCTGCTTTCATATAAATGAAATTAAGGAGCAGGTAGGGGTTAGACCTCGTTCTCAGGGAGGCCTTCAGGTAGACCTACTGTAGACCAACAATGCCCAGTACCCTATCCTGGCCCTGATAGGCATGTTAGCCCAATGAATCACATCCAGGGATGAGCATGCTAGGTGTAATAGTCATGCTAGCCCTACGAATCAAATCCATAGCAATGATGAGCATCCTAGCTGTAATAGTCATTCTAGCCCTAGGAATCACATCCATATCAATGATGAGCATGCTAGCTGTAATAGTCATGTTAGCCCTAGGAATCACATGCCTAGCAAGATGAGCATGCTAGCTGTAATAGCCATGCTAGCCCAATGAATCACATCCAGAACAACGATGAGCATGCTAGCTGTAATAGTCATGCTAGCTCTATGAATAAATTTCATAGCAAGATGAGAATTCTAGCCGTAATAGTCATGCTAGCCCTAGGAATCACATCCATAGCAATGATGAGCATGCTAGCTGTAATAGTCATGCTAGGCCTAGGAATCACATGCCTAGCAAGAGGGGGTCGTCCCTATGTTCCCCAGGTCCTATGTTCCCCGGGTGCAAAGGGTTAGGGTTAGGTTTAGGGTTATGGTTAGGGTTAGGGTGAGGGTTAACCCTAAACCTAACCCTAACCATAACCAATCGGAGGAGAGCCATTCTAACCAATCACAGGCGAATCAGAGGCGAAAAAGGCGGTACTTGCCCCTACCATCCCACGAAAAAAAGATTTGCTCACAGGGTCCTATGTTCACGGTCACATACAAAGCGGGGAACATAGGACCCGGGGAACATAGAACCCGGGGAACATAGGTACGCTCCCAAGATGAGCATGCTAGCTGTAATAGTCATGTTAGCTTCATGAATAATTTCCATAGTAATGATGAGCATGCTGGATTTAATAGACATGCTAGCCCTGTGAATTACATCCAAAGCAATGATGAGCATGCTAGCTGTAATAGTTATGTTAGCTTTATGGATAATTTCCACAGGAATGATGAACTTTATGAATCATTTCCATAGCAATGATGAGCGTGCTGGCTTTAATAAGCATGCTAGTCCTGTGAATCACATCCATAGCAATGATGAGCATGCTGGTTGTAATAGGTACCTTCCAGTCACTTCCGTTATCATGTCATTTAGCAGTGGATGGTCAGAAGGCCATTGTATTGTTGAACAACACTGTTGAATGTTTTAACTCTAGCTATCTTCTATTCACTCTCTTTAACACACTGCCCTTTTGTTTTTTACTGGGAAGCTTAAAAAAAACAAAAGAGCTCTCTTCACTCATCTTAAATGACTTGTCTGCTCCTAACTTACTTACCACAACACACACTTCTCTTTCTCGACATGACTACACACACACACACACACACACACACACACACACACACACACACACACACAAACACACATAAAAACACATACACGCACACACACACACTTATACATACACATGTACAAACACACACACTCACAGACACACACACACACAGACGTACACACACACACACACAAACAAGTGCACACACTTGCACACACACACATAAAAACACATACACGCACACACACACACTCATACATGCACATGTACACACACACACACTCACACACGTACACAAAAAACACATGCACACACACACACACACACACACACACACACACACACACACACACACACACACTAGTCCCAAAGGGATTGTAGCATTGTAGCTAACCCTTGAGTCAAATAAAATAATACTGTTTGTGAGTGAACATTAGCCAATTAACGGTCAAAAGAAAAAAATAAAATAAGAAAATCCTTTATAAATCCCACAGTGAGGAAATTTGTAGAACTTTGGTCGGTTGGGAGGACAGGTCATAATTAACCACAGAGTTGATTAATTCAAAAGTGTATCAACCTATCCGTTGACTTTGGCATTGAGGACATATTGTTGTGTTGTGGCTAAGGGCAGACACCATCATCAAAACCGGTGGTTTTCATACTGTGTGTCTCCAACCGTGAATAAGACCCAGCAGGGAACCAAATGAGTGGATGGGCACAACCCATGGCACCATTTATATAATATTTCACAAGTATGTTTGAAGAGTGAAAGGGGGAATGCTGTGTTGAATGTTCACGGACAAACGCAAGTTGTTCACTTTTCCTGACACGTTAATAAGAATGTATTGCTTATTTAACCACACAAACACAAGGTGTTGGGGGGGTGGTGGTGGTGGTGATAAGAGTACCTCCACAGGTGGGTCAGGGCATGAAAAAGCATAGGCTCCCCCGATCTATAATCCACAGAAATCAGCTCTCGTCTATGAAAGAAAAAAAAGTCATGCATGAAGGTCCCCAATGGCAACGCTTCATCATCATCACAGCTACAGTAATTCATCCGCTGCACACGAAAAAAAAAAAACATGAATATGCATGGCTGAATATCATATGCATACATCATGCAATATCCCCTGAATGTACCAGGCGGGCAGTGGCGGGAGCGAGTGTCCGCAGACAGTGGGATATGTCATCTTCAGGCGGCCCCCTGCTGGGGCTCGGAGGAGCGGCCGGCCCGGGGTTTTGAACCAGCAGCTGCTGTGCACAGTGTCAGATACCATGCCACACTTTGGGTTTCAATGATGCACCTGCTGGCGCTGACGCAGGGGCCCGTGAGAGGGGGGGGGCACCCCCACAGGCAGCTGTCAGAGAGCACTCTATTCACTGAATCAGGCCAGCTTATGGTCACCGCTACTGCTGCCGCCGCCGCCGCCCCCCACCGAACCCCTCTACCCCGAACCCGGCCCCGACACCGCCTGCCCGCGTCCTGTCACAAAAGGCTTTTTCAGATGGATCACTTTCATGGTTACATCGGAAAATGTAGTATGCTACATTGAGTTGAATGTCGCGAATGAGAAAGTACCCGTGCATGTGTTTGTGTGCGTGTATTCTTGTGTATAAGTGTGTGTTTGTGTTCTTTTGTGTGTGAGGGAGTGTTTGTGTGTGTGTGTGTTCTTGTGTATAAGTGTGTGTTTGTGTTCTCCTGTGTGTGTGTGTGTGTGTGTGTGTGTGTGTGTGTGTATGTGTGCGTGTGGTGTGTGTGTCCTATACACGCTCAAGAATGTAGCAGATTCACACTACTAGATCAACTTCATTCAGTTGAAAATTACTCACACACACTAGAGGCTCGAAATGTTGTGTAGCAGCCCTACATACACACACACACACGCAGGCATGCTCTTCCTTCCTGTGTGTGTGTGTGTCTCTCTCTCAAACACACACTCACACACAGAAGGCAGATAAGAAAGCATAAGCTAGAGCCCCCTTCTGGCAGTCTTAACACTGACAGCTTACATTAATCCACCCAACGAGAGAGAGAGAGAGAGAGAGAGAGAGAGAGAGAGAGAGAGAGAGAGAGAGAGAGAGAGAGAGAGAGAGAGAGAGAGAGAGAGAGATGTGTCGTTTGTAAACTTTATTGTCTGAGATCAGAGGATGATGGAGCAGGTAGATACAATGCCAATAATCCATTGTGGAAAAGTACCGTGTCTGTACTTTTTATTTGTTTTGCACGACAACCTTATACCATGGGCTAAAATCCCAAGCCTGACAATCTGATTTGACAGTATTTTGTGAATAAAAGAAGTCATCGTATACTCGCCTATTAAAACATTTCCAATAATTTGAGATTTCCATTTTTCTTATGATTATGATGGATGTCGTTTGATGTATTTATTTTGGATACACAAAGACCTTTGTGTAACTGATCAGTTAAACAGAGGACCCATTCAAAAAACACCCTGAATACACCCTAACCAACTAAGCAGTCTTTGTGGTTGCTTGAAGAGTCCCAAAAAACTTTGTATATTCCAACGACAATTCATTTTCAACCAAGCATCTTAAACCCCTGTTTTCTATTTCTTTGGGCGATTTAATTCAACTACAGTATGAACTAAGATGGGACGTACGGTGAATCCAGGCCCAGGACATGCAGCAGCACCATAAGGAGCTAGGCATCTGTCCCCAAGGAAACCCAATGGTCACATTTGGGGCAAATCCAGAAATCATTGGCCAAAAGACAAATGCCCGAACCACTAGTCCATCCTCCTGGCCTGACAAGTCTTTCTTCCGTCTCAAAGAGCTCTCTTCTTCCTCAACTCCCTCGCTCTTCTGCTCTGTTGGTGACGGCTGAGTGGCTTACATATGCTGTGCTAAAGGCTGCTAGCTTGGCTAAGCTAATGTGTGGAGAGGCTTTTCAGCAGGGCCATATGGTCACTGTCAACAACAGCAGGTAGGATTTTTGAAGTTACCCGTCTGAGCGTAAAGGTAAAGTCTGTCCTCCCTTTATCAGCCCATTGGGAGATTTATTTTAAGGAGGCGTGTGGAGGATGTCTGCCGTTTGTCTGCTGCTCCACCCAATGCACAGGGAAACCGGATTTCCCCGTTCATGTAAACACACTCATTGTGTTCGTTTTCAACATAGCCAGTCTGATTATTTATTTGTTGACATTGGGCGTGCCACAAGGCTAATACGCATCACGTCACTTTTTTCCTGTATTCATTCATGGTCAACCTCAAAACTTCCGCAGTACACTGACATTACTGCAAGCTGCAAGTCTATGCCTGACGTAGCTCAAATTGTTATTTCTAGACACATGAACACATTTTTATGGAAACATTGGGTCTCTGACCGGGCCTCTGACACTTCCTTTAAGCCTCATCGATTTCATCGTTATATAAAGTCAAACTGACGTCCGAGAGCAGTCTGCCAGCAATCATTTAACTTTGCGTTTCCCGCTTCAGGGGAGACCTATTCCACGCTTCAGGTGAGAAACCGCTGGTACGACCGGGTCTTTGCGCATCATGACAGCTTTGGAACAAATCTTCCTCCTTGGCCTTTGATCAGTTCCTCTTGTATTACTGGGCAGTCAATGTACTATTTTATATTTCTGAGATTACTGTGATTCCATGTCTCCATGGCCCATGTCTGACATATCTGTCTTCTGCGTACAGTTTGTGTTGTGTTTGTGTCTGTTTGTTGGTTTTCTTTTCACACCAGACTCTTTTTGTCTTCATGTGTTCATCAGGGTGGAACCTATCTGTTCTGGGTCTGTGCGTACCTCCCAGGGGATAGAAAGATGGGGTTTTGTAAAAGTTAACAAAGTGGTGTGGATGGCCGAGAGCCTGGTGGTGCTTGCGGTGAGGAGAGGTGTAGCAGAGAAACGACCAGATTGGAGAGGCTGAAAGTTATCACCTTGGGGAGTCTTTAGAGTCTGGAGCACGGTGCTTCATAAGCTCTGTAAACATGTGGGTTAAGTGTGCAAGTGGTATAGATGTGGACCATGAGAACATTGAACCTTACCAAGACACAGGAAAAGTTCACATGCACACACGCACGCACGCACACACACACACACACACAGACACACAGACACACACACACACACACACACACACACACACACACACACACACACACACACACACACAACCCCTAAAGGTGTTATCAGTAGCCAGATGCTGTACCTTCCTAGTGCGAGGAACAGTGGAGAAGAAGGAAAAGCAAAGAGAAATTGAAAGGATATTTTGAGGGAGAGTGTGAGAGAGAGAGAGCGAGTGTGAGAGAGCGAGAATAATAATGAGCCAGGGAGAAAGAGAGTATTAAAAAGGCCCATTCTTGGCAGCTGGCGTAATTACAGAGCAACCAGTGGAGAGACAGAAAAGAAAGAGGAAGGAGGGGGGGTGGGAGAAAAGACAAAAAGTTTTCAAAGTTCTTGCGGCTGTCTCCACCTCTCTCCGGCCCACAGTCTCCACCCTCTCCTGTGTTCCCCGTCTCCAGCACCTGGCCCCCAGCTGGAGGGACTCTCACCCCGGGACTAAAGCCTGCTTCGGTTACCTCACCTCTGCTAGCGCACCCCCTTCCCTGCCACCGACACCACCACCACCACCCACCAACTCACACCTAGTCTCAGGATCCAGTCATAGCGCTTAAAGACGTTTGGCATTCGGGTCATTCATTGTTTCCTACAAAAGAAGATGGATGAATTAAAACTATCAGATTTTTTTTAAGCAAAATAGACTAAAATGTTTTTCTTTATATAATATTGGGATTATAAAGAAACATTGAAAGACTCACTTTATATGGGGGAACATTAAAGATTTCAGAAGGAAAAGTTGAAAATCTGTTTCAGACGTTTTTTTCCCTTTTGGGAGATGCTTCCATCCAAAGCAAATTACAGAGACAATAGAGACTTAGATTGGTCAGTAAGGAGCATCTTACATATAGTAGGAGAAAGAGCAGTCGCCCTACCCCCAGCGATTATTATTAAGAAGAAGACATTATGGGTCCATAAGGCAATACCAGTTGAGCTAAACAGGACCATGCATCAAAAGGAGGGAAAAGCACCAAATCTTTGTGGATTATAATAGGGATATAATAATGTGTTTCCAAAGTTGTGCTTTCTAGCTCAACTGGTAGTTCTTAGCATCAACAATATCAAGCTCAGTGATTGTTTCCTACTGGCCTCAGGACACTTAAAACAAATATGAAAACTGTCTTTGGATTACTTTTTATCGATTACTTTATTTAATACCTTTTTTAAACTACTTTTTAGATTATATTTGTTGATACAAAAAAATAACCTGACTGCTTGTTTTCCTTATATTTGCAGAGTGATCCCATCTGGCTCAACTGGTGGACTGCCAAGGCCAGTGGTTCCATTCCCTCTGTATATCTGACACTACAAAGTCTCTGCCCAACTACTGTCTTTGTCATCAGTCACATTTATATGCAATGAGGTTTGAAACAAAATACTTTTTGGTCTGAAGAGGTACAGATCAACCCCTGACTATGTGCGCTTTTCGTCTTTCTGAGGACATTTCCTGAACAGCTCAGGTAATGACCACACTACCATGGTTAGTAGTTAGCTTCACTCTTTCTTAATGACACTGACAAGCATCCACCTAATCATACCTGTACCACAAAAATGATAGGAGGATCCTTTCAATAGCAATAGGACTACAGATATTAGGCATTCACTCTGTGAATACCTAATAATAATTAATTTGATTTATATTGATAGTCTAGTGATGGCGAGTGCTTGTTCTAAGAACTGGTTGTGTAATGTGTAGTCGTTGGGTTAGCTAGTGGTTGTGCTAGCCAATTGTTCTAGCTAGTGCTTTTGCTAGGTAGCACTTGTGCTAGTAAGTAATGGCTAACTGGTGGTTGTGTAATGTAGTCGTTGGGTTAGCTCGTGGTTGTGCTAGGGGGGGTGACAAGACATACCAGTTGTTGTGGGGCAGTCCCTGTTTCTGTTATTTGGAGTGCCAAGCTACAAATGTCCGGGTTTTTAATTTCAGAAATCTGCTCGCCTTACCTAGGAGGTACTTCTGCTAGGTAGTGCTTGTGCTATGTAATGGTTGTGCTAGTAAGTGGTTGCGCTAGCTAGTGGTAATGCTTGCTTTTACTTGCGCTAATGCTTGCTTTTACTTGCGCTAGTTAGTTCTTGTCCTAACTGGAGCTTGTGCAAGGAAAAGTGCTAGCTAGCGCTTGTGCTCTGTAGGCCTAGTGGTTGTTTCAGGTAGTGCTTGTGCTATGCAGTTCTTGTGCCAGCTAGTGAGATAGTGATTGTACCCTTTCTTCAATGGCTTTTCATCTGAGGCACCACCTTGTGCCACCTGTGATATTTATTATGTATGATGGGAGTTTAATGTCATTTGTCATTTTAATCAATGTAATATTATTGAAAATAAAAGCCAAAGAGTATCATTATTGAACATAAAAGCGTATGAACTGATGATCGACCGTACCATTACTTATCAGAGTGCTAACATTATTTAATTCAGACATCTTATAACTCTTTAGCCTCAGCCACATTCAGCTGGATTATCATTTTGGAATGGAATAGCTGGTAAGATCTTAAGTGCAGCCTTCTCATCATATACAATGAGAGCATTCACCCCTTCATTTTACTGATAAGGAGACTAAGGGAGGTTGTGTTGGGGGCTGGGTTGAAATAGAGATGGAATGTGCAGTATGGGGCGAGAGAGAGAGAGAGAGAGAAAGAGAGAGAGGATGAATGAAAGAGAGAGTCTCTTGTTCAGCGTTTTCTGCCCCATGCGGCAGAGAGTTGAGTCGCAAGCATGCGGACACCGATACATGCGATTAGAGAAACTGTATATGGTCCAAACGGAAACATTCAGGCTTTTTCCCACCACTTGCACACAAAGGATCCTGTCTTTGAAATTTTAATTTCTATCTTTCATCTTTGCCGTCTCTCTCGTTCTCTATCATTCCTACATTTTTTCCTTCCTTTAACAAAGCGACTTACCTCTCTCCTTTTGTCCTCTCTAGTCTTATCATCCCATTCACGACTACTGTTTTAATGAATAGTTTACTATATGCGTAATCTGGGATCCCGCAGTCCTACTATGTTATAGCAGAACTTCCTGGGTGAGAGGGCTCAAAGCCTGTGCCGGATGCTAGAAAACGCAAGGGGTGGAGTTAGGCCTTGTTTCCTGTTTCATTATGCAGATGATCTACTGAAGAAAACAAATTTGCGCATGTGAATGAAGCTACCAGAAGGGGATTTGTGTATTGGTACAAGGTGTTGATTTGAAACCTTTAGAGACATTTTCTCACAGGTTACTACTGCTGGCCGACCTGACTCCAGGAACATGCTTGGTCAACACAAGTATGAGGCGAAAGAAAGTGAAACGCCCCCAGATTTGAGCTCTTCTGCAATCAGACTTCAGATATCGATCTAAAGCCTGATTTGTGAAACTATTGTGATTGTAACTGGTGCTAATCATTAGTCAAGTTAGACCCGGAAAAAATATCAATGTAATGCTACAAATTCAACATAGGCCTAGAGTATTCCTTTATATTGAAGTCCAACTCAGATTCTCATCATAATTAATTTAAACTAATCACTTAGACTTTGTTAAGTCACCTTGGTATCAAGTGGCTATCTATCAAATATAGTACAATTTGGTTGCCATATGTCAATGTTTAACATAAATTAAACCAAATAGCCTCTCATGCATGTGAAAAGGGGTCGTAAAGCAAACAAAACCCATGATCAAAACTAAAGTTGTGTACATTTCAATGTATCCCACATTGCAGCCCCTCAAATAAGATGAACGCAGATTGTTCCATAAAAGTCAAAGTCATTACTGTGCACCCCTAGGCAGGGGCTTCACATCGGGAATATTATGAGCTATATTTACTTGCGTCTCAAGGTACACCTGATGCTGTACCACGGAGTTACTCTCTACAATGTCGCAGTACACAATGCGGGTATCTGGTTTCAGACCACAATACCAAGGCAATATAATACAACGGCGGGGCAGGTATTTTAGCAGAACCTGGAAATCGCTGTTATCCTCAGTGTCACAAATGCACAAAAGGTCTGAACCAGAGCAGATAGAAGATCACAGAAAGGTCATAGTTCAGGTGAGTGTGTGTCACTGTGAGTCGGGAGTGTGGTCCACCTACACAAGTGAGAATACTACAGTTCACATGCTGAAATTAAAGCCGGGGGAATTGAGGTATGCCCCAGACAAAGAGACATGGTCCTTTTCCGTTCACTCGGGGGGGGAGTGGATGACAAGGGGAATTCCACTCGCCCCCACAAGTAATGCTATTAGTCAAAGTTTGTTTATAGTCAGGTCCGTAATGAAGGGATGATTAATGAATGGATAACATTGAGGAAGCAGTGCTTTGGGCCGTAAAGAGGTTAGTAGCTGTACATGTCAGCCTGGTTGTTTACTGTGTTTACTCTGTGTGCCTGTGTGATAGCCATCCACTGGGCTAGGGGCTGGTATAAAACAATGAATGGGACCTCGACTAAAGCAATTCTGATTTGCTGAATGAGCTGCGGGGGCGATTGCAGGATACTTTTTTATTGAAGATGCACAGGGGGCACCAAGAACCATTCAAGGGGTGGAGGGGGGGAGCGATTGACAGTGCTCTGATCCAATGACACTGGGCATTGTGAGATTGACAGATCTCTAGCCCAATGGCATTTCATTTTGGAAGGGGGAATCATATTTCGGAATGTTCCCCCCTTTAAGACCCGCTCTTGATGAGCTGATAAGCTAATCAGAAGGAGATGAGTGGACTCTCCAGTGTTTGGTTAATAAATTCAGAGTCTACAGTCCAGAGTCAGCAGGAAGGAAGTAGGCGATAGGAGGTAGGAGGAAGTGAGACTAAAACTGCAGAAGTATGGTGCGATCGGGACAGAGAGTAACTTCAGAAACAGAACAACAGATCATCGAAAAAAGGCATAGTTCTCAAGTTGAAAGAATAGAAACGTGGGAACAGACTGTAGCAATAGCCGTGACATATTTCCAAACCAATGAAGAACTACAATTTCCAAAGTATTTTAAATTGTTCTTCAGGATGAAATCAGTACCCACAAATGGAGCAATAAACATGAAACTTCGGAAACATCAGAGGTGAACGAGATGTAATTGATGCTATAAAGATGAGGTTGAACTGCGTAAGTGACACTTAGCTGTGGAAAGCTTTTCACACATATAAAGACAACAGACGCCACGAAGAAGAGATCACACATAGAAGGCTAATGCCGGCGGTAAACCAGCGACAAGACTTCACGCCACGGCCAAGCAGAAAGAAGGTACACCGGGGGAGTATAGATGGCGTTCTCACCACCTCCGGGCAGGGAACTGAGCTCAGAATGCATTCAGAGGGGCAGGCCATAGGATCAGTTAGGAGTTACTGTACATTATTTATGTTAAATAACAGCCACAGCGAAATCCTACTTTAATTTAAAGTTAAAATGATGAGCTCAATACAACTACTAATTCAAAGATACTAAATCCCTGGGTTGTGTGTAAGCTTTATCATATCTGGTGGCATACTACTCATGCAACTATGAGTCAGGCTTCAAGGCCGGATTAACCAGATGGGCAACTGGGGCGCTAAGCAACAAGTTAAGTAAAACCACATTTTATTTAGCTGTCAACCGATTATGCAAAACCCATTACCTGCCAATCGTTGCGAAAATCTCCCCATGCACTCAACCATATATATATATATCACTCACTCAGACACATGATCCCGGCAGACGTGCAGAGATAACAACCCACATGCATCAATTCAGCCAAACCATCGCGGTTCATCATGCTGAGGATACATTTCCACTGGGCTTGACTGACACAATTAAATACAAGGAAAGGTCAGGAATTACATTGGAGACACTCAGTAATCAGTATTCCACGCCTATCCCCTTCCCCCACAGGACAAACCTATGTTGGTCCGCCTGCCATTGTTGGCGGAGGACCCTGGAGTCCCTGACGGGACACTTAAACAACCGCAACTTCCACATCTATGGCCTGGAGAAGACCAATGGGGAGTGTGGAGGAGTCGTCAATCAGGTGGTCCAATCAGAGGAGGGTATCATCGATTTCAGACCTGAGGGGGAGGGTTGAGGCTCAAATGCTAGCCCCTGATTGGTCACCTATGGCCTATTGCTCATTTATGCCCGATCAGTTATAGATAAGGTGTTGACGATGGGTTAAACAGACTCAGTAAGATTGTGTATTTTACTTCAGGTGGCAATTATTACAATGTAAAATCAATGATTGACCATAAGTTGATTGGTAATAAGTTAATTGGTAATAAGTTATTGTTAATAAGGTGGTTGATTTCTATTTCACTGTTAAAGTGTACCTCTTTTACATCAGCTTTTAATTTTCTTTTTATTATGGATTTACATTTGTATTTTCACCACAAAAGTATATATCCAGTCATAATTGGCCAAATATATGACCTTGCTTGAATCTGAATGAAAGTGTAAAGAAATCTTGAAAAATCATCAAATTTTGTTTATTAAGGTTCATCGTTTTCATGCATTGAATGTGTGTGTTAGGTAGGTTGCAATGTCAAACCAACCTTCATAAGCTATAAATGCACTGCAGATGTAATGTCGATAGACGATCACTAGAGGGTGGTTATGCCGAGTGTTTCATTCACACAAACCAATGAAACGCTTTTGTGTCCCACAATGACGTCAATTAACCTAAAAACAACCACACGCAAGGCGACAGTGTCCTCTAGTGGACAATATGATACCTTCTGAATAGTGTTTCTCTCTTCTCTCCTATGAATTAATAGATGGATTGTAACAGAATCCATGCCACAGACGTGCCCCATGCAGTGTGGTACCTCACCACGCAGGCAGTGCCCGGACTGATCCACGACTCCACCAGTGAAGGATCACCGCCCGCGCACGCTTTTGCGTCCGTGCGTGCGTGTGTGTCTGTGCAACAAGCAGCATTTACAGCATCAACAATTTACAATTGCAGTTAGATTATAACCATAATGTGGTCATCATTAATTCACTCATTCATTATTTGCATGTTCATATTCATATTCAACCCTCCCTTTCATCCGTATAGAAGTAAATGTAAATGGACTGCGTTTATATAGGCTAGCGCATTTCTAACCATTGACATGCAATGGTTAGAAACGCGACAAAACTTGGGCAACAACGCGAACGGGCGACAAATGTGTCTTGCATTCACACCATAGGCCACATTTGTTGCCCGTTTGCGTTGTCGGCGAAGTTTTGTCGCAGGACAAATCATAATCTGTCGCTGTGCAAGTTTTGTCAGGCGAATTAAAAAAAAAAAAAAAGATAACATTATTGAATTACAAAAATATATAAATTATTTATGAAGAGGCCCACCGTTGTTTTTTCTTAATTGTATAACCTATCACCCAGGGCCGGGGCTCAGTGCCCCGCCCCCCCCACCGCTCGGAAGTCCTGTCCAGGGCACAATTTAATGTCGAGTCGCCTAGGGCAGTGGTTCCCAACCTGGGGTCCGCGCCCCCTACTGGGGGGCGCGGACCCCAGGTTGGGAACCACTGGCCTAGGGCACCGAAACGGCCTGCACCGGCCCTGTCTCTTTATTCTGTTTGGATGGTGACATACAAACTGTGCCAACCACCAGCAACTGCATTCATGTTCAGACCTCCAGCCTAGATAGATTTATTTGCCTCAAATACATACATACATTCTACATAAAACACGTGATCGTATAGCGGATAATTTATGTAACACCATGCGAATCCCGTATTTATGAAAGCCCACCTGTTTGGATGGCGACACACAAACTGTGTCAACCACCAGCAACTGCATTCATGTTCAGACCTGTGAAACAAAAAGTAACAATTATAATCCAAAATAAAAACCAAACATAACCGAGAGCCCGCTAGCGAGCCCACAGCTAGCTAATTAGCTTTAGCTCAACATGCGGTCGGGAGTACTACTTTAATTATAATAGTCATTCCTGCACATAAATGTCTGTTACTTTCCTATTACATACAGGTAATATTTACATTCAAAATACACAACATTGGTCGGTACAGAACGAGCCAAAACCATTAAACATATTAATACTGTTGGCCACATCGCTCACGCATACTCACCTCCAGCCTAGATAGATTTATCTGCGGAGGCATGTACGGCGTGCGAAAAATAGACAATCAATGCATTTGCGCCATTCAGTCGCTAGGTGGCAATAAAACGACACATCTTCATTATAAACATTAATTTTGTAGTAATTCAAACTAAGGGTATTTCTAACCCTGTTACACATAGCAACGCCGGTAAACAAACCCTGCAAAGCCCAATCTCTACGAGAGCTCCCTGCGCTACGGCCATCCGGAGGCGCACAGAGCTTTTGGCCGTAATATTATATATACAATTATATTATATTATATACTATTATATATAGAGCTTCGGAAGTCGCAAACGGCAACAATCACTTTCTCCTCCATGCTGCGGTTCCCGGTCCCTCTTGGGGAGGCGGGGTTACCCCAGAATTCTTTAACAAGAATCCCCAGCGCTGGTAGCCCCTGGACTTCTGTGGACGAGCGGTGTGCATGCTACGGGCAACTTTAAATGCTAAATGTTCATGTTATGGAGTCTAGATAATTCTCCCTAAATCCTGCGATCCCCATGTAACTCGAATACTCTCCTACATGGCTCTCCCCTGGGGGGGGGTTGTTTAGGTGAAACCTGTGGACAGAGACTACAGAGAACTTCAAATATGGCAGTGGGGGAACTAAAACATGAGGTGGAGTAAAAGGACTCCAAATATGGTGGTGGGGAAACTACACATTTATCAAAGCCTAAAAGCTCCACAGAGCCCTTATCTGTACTGCTGGAATATGTGGTATTCTATGGCATAGGGCCACCACTCACTTACAGTAGAACACACTCTCTATCTGTCTCCTTTGTGCTATAACCAGTGTTGGGAACGTTACTTTAAACGAGTAGTTAGTTATAGTTACTCACTACTTGTTCCAAAAATTAACTGAGTTAGTAACTGAATTACTCTATAATAAAAGTAACTAGTTACCAGGGAAAGTAACTATTTGCGTTAATGTAAAAAAAGAAAGATGCTATGTGGCAAAGAATTTGCAGTTTTCACTTGGCCTTAATGTGTTAAATGATTGAACTGCCCATACAAGGCCCTGATATACTTTCAACTAAATTTGAATTTGCTTGGTTGCAAAAGCTGTGGAACATCTGCCGAATACTACTGAAAATGCCAACCTTTCATCGGAATGCTTCAGACTCGCCATTTCTGCTGCTTCATCGAATTTGTTTGGTGTGTGCGTGTTCGTGTGTGTGTGTGTGTGTGTGTGTGTGTGTGTGTGTGTGTGTGTGTGTGTGTGTGTGTGTGTGTGTGTGTGGCGCGCGCGTGTCCTGGCTTGTGTGTAAAAACAATGGCTCAGATTGGCTACCATGAAACATGACTCTGCCTTAGCCAATCATAATCGCTTATCTCGTTGTTAACCCACCCGGTCTCCTCACTAGCAGTTTGGGTTTGGAGCCAGGGGTGCGTTCGGATTACGCAGTTTATTCAATCAATTCATAGTAACGCACCGCATTAAACGCACAGTAACGGTAACGGCGTTGTAACGACGGAAACAGTAATAAGTTAGATTACCCCGTTACTGAAAAAATAACGGCGTTATCTAACGCCGTTCTTTTAAACGGCGTTATTACAAACACTGGCTATAACTCGGTCAAATTTCAACCGTTTATCTTCGTTTAAACTGTAATGACAGGTTGTGACCACTGGAGGTCAGTGTCATAGCCTAGGGCAGTGATTCCCAACCGGGGGTACGCGGACCCCTAGGGGTACGTGAGGGTATTGCAGGGGGAACGCAGAAAGATTATAAATTAGCCTACAGCATCCAAAAGAAAATTATATATATTATGAATTTTTAATAAGCCCATAAGTCTACTTTCGCATCCGCGATCAACAGTTCTTCCTCAGTGATTGTAACACTACAATGCACATCATATGAAAAGTGGTGACATCAGGCCTATGCGTCAGACGTCTGTAGTTCACGTTTGCGCTTTAAAAAAAAGGTTCACGTTCTTGATGCGGTTGCGCTCGAAGCTAGCAAACTTTAGCCGCAAACCGACTGTAAACATGGATGCATGGCTAGGCAGGAGTAAACGTCCAGCTACCGCTGCTGCTACCGTCACCCCGGATGAGGGCACAGGGGATCCAAGTGAAAAAAGGAATAAAGAGACCACTACCAAACACCGGCAGCACAAAGAGAAATACATTTTGTATGGATTTAATTGTACATCGTCTGATCCACCTCAGCCTCAGTGCTTTTTTTGCGGTGAAGTCCTGTCAAATGATTCAATGAAACCAGCCCATCTGCAGCAGCACCAGAGCACCAAACACACGGGAAATGTAGGTAAGACCGAGGACTTTTTCAAACGAAAAATGTCTGAATTCAAGTCAAGCCAGACTACACTAAAGAAAGCAGCAAATGTGTCAAACAGCACTGGAGGCCTCCTATGCTGTGTCATTACTTGTGGCTAAGTCAAAAAAAACACATTAAATTCCCGAAGATCTGATTCTCCCTGCCGCTATACTTTTGGTTGAAACTATGCTGGACAAGAAAGCAGCAGATGCGCTGAAAACCGTTCCATTATCAAACAACAGAGTCTGTCGTCGGATCGATGATATGGCCACTAATATTGTTGAGCAGGTGGTCAATAAAATGATCAGAGCAGGTCAGTTCGCTTTGCAGTTAGATGTGAGTGGGGAGGCTCAGCTCTTGGCCTTTGTGCGCTATAAAGAAGAGTCGGACATACGTGAGCATATTCTGTTTTGCAAGAAGCTGACGGGACAGACAACCGGCGAAGGAATATTTCAGTTGATTGACAGCCTTTTTAAAGCTAACAATCTGGAATGGAAGTCATGCAGTCACATCTGCACTGATGGCGCGGCTGCAATGACAGGGAAAGTGCGTGGGCTGCATGGGCGTGTCATGATGGTGAACCCCGAAATCAAGTGGAATCACTGTATTATCCACCGGGAGGCTCTCGCAAGCAAAAGGGTGAGCCCTGAGTTAAGTGCTGTTATGGATGACCCAGTTAAGGTGATTAATTACATTCAGTCCAGGCCTATGAATCATTGATTGTTTCAGAGCCTTTGTCAAGCCAACGGGGCAGAGCACGATCAGCTGCTGCTTCACGAGGACGTTTGCTGGTTGTCTCGCGGCAAAAACCTACAGAGGCTTTTTCGAACTTGAGCCGAGTTGTCTGCTTTCTTGAAAGAGCACTTGCACCCTCTTGCGGTTGTTTTTGAGAACGCAGGCTGGGTTGCAGGCCTTGCATATCTTGCCGATGTCTTCTTCAAGCTGAATGAACTCAACCTGTCACTTCAAGGCAAGGACTCACACATACTTAACATGTATGACAAAGTGAATGGATTCATACATAAAGTCACCTTGTGGGAGAAGAAAAGGGACAATGGAGATGTGAGCTGTCTTCCACTCGTTTTCCACTCGCCCATCTTGCCACCACTGATGCTGAAAAAAATCCTATATTCAAAATCATGAGAACACATCTCTCCAAACTCAAAACTGACTTCAACCAGTACTTCCATGACATCGAAGAAAAGTCAGAGCAACTGGACTGGGTGAGGAACCCCTTCAGAGGGACTGAGGGCAGCGGCAGCCTTCCTGCCAGACTGCAGGAAAACCTGGTGGATTCGTCCTTTGATCGTGTGCAAAGATGGCACATGCTGAAAAGTCACTGACTGAGTTTTGGTGTGAAGTTGAAAAGGAAGATTCTGAGCTGGGGTTAATTATTGCCTTTTGGATCAACTAACATGTGTGAAGTGACCTTCTCAGCCCTGACTCACATCAAAACCAAGCAGAGAAACCGACTGAATGTGGAGAGCAGCTTGGTGGCGGCTGTTGCCACACTGCCCCCAGAACTGTCAAAGCTTTTGAAAGACAAGCAAGCGCAAGTGTCGCATTAAACTGAATAAAAGTTTTTTTTTCTTCACTCACTTTAATTGTAGATGGTATTACTTAAATGAGCAGTTGGATTAGATATAAAGACAAAGGGTTAAATATAAGAACACATTAGGGCGAATAATCACACATGAGAGAGGGGGTACTTTTAACGTGGAAACCAGCGCAAGGGGTACACTGGTCAAAAAGGTTGGGAACCACTGGCCTAGGGCATTGTTCTGTGCCAAGTAGGAGAAGAAGGATACACATTAATGCATTGCGTTGTTCCGTTTGGCAGTTCTGAATTAAACCGAACACTGAGAACCCACATGTAGTCGTGTCCAAATATATATGCCTGTTAGTAGTTCGCTACAGACATTACACAAACCATTTAACAAATCTACACACTTGTATCTTCAATAATATCTAAACGGAATTTCGATATCATTTAAACTTTCTTCAGAATCACAGTTTTAGTTTCAAACCGTCATCTTCTACAGTTGGTCCCATTGAAGCCGTCTGCCAATTCTGACACTTAAATTACTTAAGACATCGTAACTCGGTTTAATTTCAACCTTTTACCCAGGGGCGGCTGGCCCATAGTGGGCGATAGTGCACCGCCCTCCCTAAGCCAAACGGAGAAAAAGAGAGCGAAAAGAGTTTATTTTGCCGGTCTAAGTCTTAATAGTATAGTCCAAACAGCAGCCTGAATATCGCTGCGACAATCAGCAGCCTGGATGTCACTGTCCAACCAGTAGCCCCGCCCCCTTGGGGCGATATCAGTCAGATTGAAAATAGCCCCTGGCGCTCTCATAGACTAACATGTTGAGACTCTTTTTTTCAAAATTGGACCGATACAATGCATTTCTATGGGCTCCGGGGGGGCTTGCCAATGTGAATTCGTCATACGCACTGATGCGTGCTCGGACGTACAGCGCACGCGTCCGGCGGAGACCGCTGAATCATCATGGCTGGCAACTGCAACTCCATCGTTTCCCTGAGGGAATTACCGTTCAGTCGTCGAAGCAATGCAGATAAATTGGCTGTTAAAGAATTGGGACCACCCAGACCAAATTTAAACATAAAGCAGGTGTCAACAAAAGCGGGGAAAACATACAGTAGTGGATTTTCCCGGAGCTGGTACAAGCGGAAAACATGGCTAGCAGGTTGTGAAGTGGCTAACGCTCTGTTTTGCTACCCCTGTGTGCTAACGGATGCAAACACTGACACCGCCTGGACAAAGACGGGTTTTACTGATATGCACCACCTCTCAGAAAAGGTGAAGAAACACGAAGCATCGAAGATGCATATGGGCAGCTGCCTAAAACTGTCGGCATTTGGGAGAGTGAACATTGCCACACAGCTGGATGAGAGCTACAGGATAGCCGTGCGCCATCACAACGATGAGGTGAGCAAGAACCGGCACATCCTAGGCCGCCTTATCGACTGTGTGAAATTCTGTGGCGTGTTTGAGTTAGCTCTGCGAGGCAAGGATGAGAGTGAGAGGTCCAGCAACCCGGGGATTTTTCGTGGACTGGTTGATTTAGTGGCGTCGCTGGACGAGGTGTTTGAGGAGCACTTAAGAACGGCCACAGTCTTTAAGGGCACATCAAAGATGGTGCAGAATGAGCTGCTGGATTGCATGGCATCTGTCATCAGAGAGCGTATCGTGGAGGAGGTGAGATCAGCAAGATTCGTGTCAATCCAAACAGATGAAACCACTGACGTCTCTACACAGACTCAGTTGGTGCTGGTGCTGAGATACGTAGATGGAAAACACGCTGTGCAAGAACGGTTCTTTGAATTTGTCCCCATCTTGTCAGCAACGGCCAGCTCCATTGCCGATGCAATTTTGGAGAGACTGAACAGCGTTTTCACTGATGATAAGTGTAAACTCATTGCGCAAGCCTACGACGGTGCCAGTGTGATGAGAGGAGAGAGAGCTGGTGTGCACGAGAAGAGAACAAAAATGCCCATTATTTGCATTGTTACGCACACCAGCTGAATTTGATCATGCAGCAGGCCACTTCACACATCTCAGCAGTGAGAGTTTTTTTCTCTGACCTTGGTGGGATTTCCAGTTTTTTTACCCGGTCACCCAAACACACAGCCCTTCTCGACCAGATTGTTGCACGAAGGCTGCCTAGAGCATCATCCACAAGATGGAACTTCAACAGCAGGATCGTGAGCACTGTCTATGAGAACCTGGGCGACCTCATAGAGTGTTTTGAGACCATCAGGTCAGACAGCACCTTTGACAGCACCACGGTGAGGGAGGCGTCTGGCTTCCTGAGGATGCTGCAGGATGAAGATTTTGTTTTTTTCCTGCAGCAGTTTCATCAAATCATGCCTCATGTTGACATGATGTACCAACAGCTGCAGAAGAGGGACATTGACATGGTGTTCATCAAACGTGCCCTGCAGAACTTCACCAGCAGTATTCAGGCCATCAGGTAAGATAATTTTTTTTTAAAGATAGTTATTATTGATAATATCACTGACATACTGTCTCATTCATATTCTAACACCTTTGATCTGTCTCCCTTCAGGGACCAAAGCTCCTCTCAACAGCAGCAGCAAGAAGCCCCAGGTACCACAAGATCAAGGAGAGCCTTGGGAGAACAAGAGAAGCAGAGCAGTCAAAAGAGGTATCTGCATTCATTACTGACCAATGATGTAGGCATACTCAAGTGTTGGAACCAAGTGATAAAGTCACAGCCTCTGTTTTTACAGTTGGATTCAGTAATTACTCACCCATTACTTGTCCATTATAAGCACACAAGGATACAGTAATAAGTCTGCATGAATAACAAAATAAATACTTTGGAACTGTGAGACAGTAGATACAGTAGATCATGGCCACATTCATGCCATCACTAGTAGATTTTTCTTTTCTTTTTTTTTTAACAATTGTGTGTTACTGACTATACATTTTTATAATTTTAACAGATCTGTGACACAATCCTGGGCCATGCCAAAGCCAGGTTCGCCTTCACCAGCCACCTTGTGAGTGCCGTGCTGCTAGAGGCAGAGCTGTTTGACCAGCATCGGACAACATTCCCTGAAGAGGCTCTGAATACCACCGTGAGGGCATACCCCATGCTACACAAGGAGAGGCTCAGGACTGAGCTTTCTCTCATCTATGAAAGTCCAGACTTCAGGGGCAGCTACGGTGCACTGGCTCTGTACCAGGTTATACAGAGCTACAACCTCCAGGAAACCTTCTCTGAGACTGTGGCGCTGTTGAACATCCTCATAACCACTCCGATGACAACAGCTGAAGCTGAGAGGTGTTTCTCCACCTTAAAGAGGATCAAGACATTCCTGAGAAATACAATGGGACAGGAACGTCTGAATGCATTGGGCATGCTTTCCATGGAGAGAGAGCTGGTCAGGAACATGCCTGATTTCAACGAGACGGTGATTGATCGCTTTGCTTGCTTGAAAGAGAGGCGAGCTAAATTTCAATAAAAGTGATGAGTGAGTGTGTTCTTAGATGGTGAGATGTGTTATGTTGTACTCTCCAAATGTTGAATTGTAAATAGTTGTATTGATTGCATATTGCCAGCCAAATACAGTTATGTTCATAATAATAGCAGTGTGTCATTTCCTCTTCTTCCCATTGAATGGGTCATCTTAGCCATCATCACAACTTCTGCCCCCCCTGAGAAATTTGTCAGGAGCCGCCACTGCTTTTACCATCGTTCAAACCATTAAAAATATCTACACTTGTATCTTCAATAATATCCAAACGGAATTTCGATATAATTTAAACTTTATTCAGAATAACAGTTTTAGTTTCCGGCTTCGTTTTCAGTTGGTCTCATTGATTTAAGTTGACGCTGGAGCGTGAGGCTGTCAGGCCGTGTTGCCAGATTGGGCTGCTTTTCCCGCTCTATTGGGCTACTTTTAATGACACACCGGCTCGCTATTCTCTTAAACACACACACACACACACACACACACACACACACACACACACACACACACACACACACACACACACACACACACACACACACACACACACACACACACACACCAGCAGTGCAGGGCAATACATTTGAACTTCTACATTTCTGCATTTTTGGCAATGCTTTGCGCTTTTGATTCAGCTGTCACTTTATTAGTTTCCAACCACTTACTTTTTCTTAAAGTGGACATATTATGAAAACAGCACTTTTCCTGGGATTTGGGGTGTTGTTGTGGGTATATGGTGCTCCCACACGCATACAAACTTTGAAAAAAGTCTGTACATGATTTTTTGAGTGAGATACACATTTCTGGAAGCAGCCTGCCTCCAGCTACCAAACAAGCGAGTCAGTTTCGGCGCTGTCACACCAAATTTGTACCGGGTGCCAAATTTGTACCGGGTACGTAATCCATACGTAATCCATTCCAAACCTGCCTGGCAACAGATGATCGCGGACGATCGCGTCGATTGACGTAGGAAGGTTCAAGAACATTCGCGAAGTCGTTCATTGAGTTCAAGAACATTCGCGAAGTCGTTCATTGAGCGCGACAAGACAGATAGCACTACAGGGCAACACACACTTCCTCAGCGCATGCAAGTACTTGCCCGAACAGGACCGTAGATTCATGCTGAAGGCAAGACAGATTGTTTCTGTGCTTGACGAGGATCCTGACGACACAGCCGTGTACCATGAGTATCCTGATGAGCCACTTCCTCACGAGTGCCCTGAGCCGACACAGCCCCACACTGCTCGCGCTGTACAAGTTCGGCAATCTCCATACATCGACACCTTTTGCAAACACCACCATGCACGCATTATTCTTGACAATGGTGCTACGTGCAACATGATAAGACTGTCAGCGGCACGCCGCCTTGGTGCTCTTGTGACCCCGAGCTCCCAGTCGGCTCACCAGGCCGACGGTTCCTCTTCCATGAAGGTGGTAGGAGAGACCCGCCTCACGTTCTGTCGTGACTCAAATGAATTCCACTTTGACGGCCTCGTAGTTGAACACTTGGATGTGGACATACTGGCAGGCACCCCCTTCATGTCCTCAAATGACATTTCTTTGCGTCCTGCTAAAAGACTGGTCACCGTAGCCGATGGTACAGCATTCCCCTACGGCTCCGCTGACTCCCAACTCATCAGGAACGCTGTCCGCCGCACCATACAGTTCCATGCCCCTCCCACTTCAACCACCATTTGGCCGGGTGAGTTTGTGGAGATATGCCTCCCACCTGATGCTCCGTCCGATTCGGCATATGTCTTGGAACCCCGCCTGGATGCGCACAGTGCGCACAAGTGTGAAATGTCACATGCCTGGCCTCACCCTGGAGTGATATCAAGCGTTGCAGGCAGGGTCCGCATCCCAAACCTCTCGAGTGAGCCTCATGTCTTGAAGCGCCACCAGCACTTCTGCCAAGTGGACCCCTCTCACCACCGTCCACACCACACCCAGCACCGGACTCTTACACTATCACGCCCATAGTCAGACACCTCCCTGTGCTAACTACAGGTGTTAAACACTCTCGGGGCATCCAAGTGGATCCAGACAACCTACTCCCTCCCGGCTTTAAAGATAGGTTTCATACCTTGCTGGACGAATATGATGAGGTTTTCAAACCTGCTATCTCGGGTTACAATGGCGCTGTAGGCCCATTCGAATCCAAAGTGAACATGGGTCTGGTTGAGCCTCCTCAACGCAAAGGCCGCTTACCCTTATATGGCAGAGACAAACTTACCGAGTTGCAACAGAAGTTCGATGAGCTGGAGAGTCTGGGGGTCTTCCGACGCCCAGAGGATGTAGGTGTGTCAGTGGAATATCTCAACCCTTCCTAGTCAGAAAACAGAGTGGCGGTTATCGTCTGGTGACTGCTTTTGCTGATGTTGGCCGATATTCAAAACCCCAGCCATCTCTAATGCCTGATGTGGACAGCACCATACGTCAAATTGCTCAGTGGAGACACCTGATAGCGACTGATTTGACAAATGCCTTCTACCAAATACCACTGTCGCACGAATCCATGAAATACTGTGGCGTTGTTACTCCCTTCCAAGAAGTCTGTGTCTATGCACGCTCGGCTATGGGCATGCCTGGATCAGAGACGGCTCTCGAAGAACTCATGTGCCGTGTGCTGGGTGATCTGCTTCAAGCCGGTGTGGTGGCGAAGCTCGCTGATGATTTGTATTGTGGCGGCAACTCCCCAGAGGAGCTGGTGAATAACTGGTCCTCGGTCCTACATGCTCTGAGACGCTGCAACCTGCGCCTTTCGGCGTCAAAGACTGTCATTAACCCTCACTCTACAAACGTGCTGGGGTGGGTGTGGTCCCAGGGTAAGCTTCAGCCAAGCCCCCATCGAGTGTCGAGGAGGCATGAAGTCTTTCATTGGAGCGGTTAAGGTAATGGCCCGTGTGATCCGACACTGCTCTGCCCTCCTTGCTCCTCTGGACGATGCCATCGCAGGGAAGACGTCACAGGAGAACATTACTTGGACTGAAGAAATACACTGTGCCTTCAGTAAAGTTAAGGAGTGCCTCTCCTCCAGCCGCTCAGTCACGCTGCCACGTCCAGATGATCAGCTATGGATTGTGTCTGATGGCGCCGTTAGGAGACCTGGCATAGCCGCTACCCTGTACATAATGCGCAACAAAAAGCTTGCCCTTGCTGGCTTTTTCAGCGCTAAGTTACGCAACCATCAATTAACATGGCTGCCCTGTGAGGTGGAGGCTCTTGCCATTGCTGCGGCTGTCAAACACTTTGGTCCCTACATCATTCAGTCATCGCACAGGGCCTGTGTCCTGACCGACAGCAAACCATGTGTGCAAGCCTATGAGAAGCTTTGCAGGGGTGAGTTCTCTGCTAGTCCCCATGTGTCTATATTCCTATCTACGGCAAGCAGGTTCCAAGTATCGGTCCGACATGTGGCTGGCGCTGCCATTCTCCCATCTGACTTTGCCAGCCGTAACCCTCCTGACTGCACTGACATGGCGTGCCAAGTGTGCAGCTTTGTGCAACGGACTCAGGACTGAGTCGTGCGCTTGCTGTCCAGTGATGATATCCTGGCTGGTCGCGCAAGACTTCCGTTCACGAGCAGGACAGCATGGCGGTCCCTACAGTCTGAATGCTCTGATCTGCGTCGCACCCATGCTCATCTCACTCAAGGGACACGGCCGTCTAAGAAGATGACAAAATCAAGGACATCAAAAGATACCTTAGCATAGCGTCCATAGCCAGTGATGGCATGCTCATCGTGAAACGTGATGAGCCTCTCTCCCCATCAAGGGAGTGCATCATTGTCCCCAGACAGGTTCTGGATGGCCTGGTGACCGCTTTACACTTGCAGCTTAGTCACCCAACGGCGAATCAGCTCAGGAAGACAGTAGGGAGATACTTCTCTGCCCTTGACCTCGACAAGTCCGTCAGCCAGGTTACTGATGGCTGTCATTCCTGTGCTGCCCTTCGTCACACCCCCCAGGTCATTGTGGAACAGTCATCGTCTGATCCCCCAGCTGCTGTCGGCATCACCTTCGCTGCTGACGTCATGAAGCGAGCACGTCAGTTAGTGCTAGTGGTACGTGAGTGTGTGACATCCTTTACAGTGGCCATGCTCGTGGAGGATGAGGGTAGCCAGACCCTGTGGGATGGACTCATCAGGCTATGTGTGGAATTGCGCCCCCTAGATGGTCTATTTGCCGTGATCCGGACAGACCCAGCCCCTGCCTTTAGGGCCCTGGTCACCGACTCGCTCCTTGCCCAGCACAGAATTTCACTGGAGCTGGGGCGAGCGAAGAACCTTAATAAAAACCCTGTCGCAGAGAAGGCAGTGCAGGAGTTAGAGGAGGAACTGCTCCGGCAGCAGCCACGGGGTGGTCCTATATCAGCGAGACTCTTGGCCATAGCGACCGCTTGCTTGAACTCCAGACTCCGTTCACGTGGCCTGTCTGCCCGGGAAATGTGGACACAGAGAGACCAGTTCACCTGCACTCAGTTGCCCCTAGCTGATGAGGAGCTTATACGCAGACAACACGATGTGCGAAGCAACAATCACGCTCACAGTGAGAAATCTAAGGCCCCTCATGGGAGGACCTTGGTCCCCTCTCCAATCGAGGTTGGCGATCTAGTTTACATTCGCACTGACCGCAACAAAGCATGCAACCGCGACCGATATCTCGTCGTTTCCATCGAGGGTCTCTGGTGTGGTCTGCGCAAGTTCGCCGGATCACAACTTAGGAACTTCACCTATCGAGTCAAGTCGACGGACTGTTACAAAGTCCCTGTCACCTGCCATGATGCCATTCGGTCCACCAGCTACGATGACGCATCTGACGACGACAGTCCTAGGTCCCTGGCTGCGCCCCAGGTGGAACCCCCCGTGCCGCCTGCTATTCCCCCTGAAATAGCATCAGTGCCCACCCCTGTGAGCCCCGTTGGGCCCCGCCTTGTGCCGGTGTGTCAACCAACTGACTTTACTGCCCCATCGCTCGATCTGCTGGAGGCTCCGGGGACGGCGTGCGATGGCCTTGGTAGTGCGCCCTCTCCCCCCAGGCGATGCGCCAGGCCGCGCCGCCTGCCATCTCATCTCAGTGACTATGTCGTGGACTTGTGATGGACCTGTGGCGTATCCTTTTTCTAATATCTTATGACGTTATACTGTGTTTATGTGATGTTGTTTTGTTCTCATGCGTTGGGTTGTGAAGCTGTGTATTGTGTAGTTTGCCTAGATGGGTCGTCTATTTGTATGTTTGGTCGCCATGGGTTCAGCATGTGGTTTCTGCTGCTATGTTGTATTGCACTGATGCCTCCCACTGGTTAGGAGGGGGTGGGGAAGAAAGGTGGTCACGCCAGTCCGCTGGCTTGTTATTGTTTTACCCTCATCGGCGCATGCGCCGTCGCCTGCCTTTCCTTTTTTTTGGTGTTTTCCTGCCTGTCTCCGTGCGCGCTCCCCGCTCCCCTGTGTGGATCCTCAGTAAAGTTATGTTCGACTACTATACTCTCGGTTGTGAGTTTTTCCTAACTACTGGCGTTGCGTTATTTAGAAAAGGTACTGGATCGCTTTTATCTTACTTTATTTGGCCTAGTATCGGTATGGTAACTATGAAGCAATAGGAGGGGAATCGTACACTCACGCGAGGAGCGACGCTTAGCATAGCATCCGAGGTTGCCCTGCCTCCAGAGGTTCTCTCCCCTCATCGGGGTCCTGCTCTGTTTAGATATGGAGTAGGCGTGGCCTACGTGCTCTGACTGGCTATGGTTTTGAGAGCCTGCCTTCGGCTTCCTCATAAGTGTGATGATGCTGTCATCTTTTGGCCATGAGCAGTTATTACAGCTTATATGTTTGGTCCTGCGTCCCTTGTGGCTATGTGCAGTTATTACAGCTTACGTGCTTATTTTCTTGACACTACCTGTCTGTCTCCCTACCTCAGAGTGCACTCATTGCGCATGACCGGAATAGACCCACACATTGCTAATCCCCATTAGTTAATTAATTAATCCCCCATTAGAATCAATTTCTAAAAGCGATAATGCCTTTTTAATAAACAGTGTAACACTTCTAGTGAGATTCAAACACAATTTGTTTCAAAATAATCATTTATATGTAATTCATATTAACCCGCTCCCCCCACGGTGCTTTTAATGTGTACGAGCCACTACACAATTCTAGTTTCTGAATAAATCACAAGTGGATTCTGTGGCCTACATATTAAAGCATATATGTTACATTACATTTTGTCTTTAAGAAGGTCTTCTCATATCTAGCTGTGGTGAGTCTTGAAGCTAAGAATTATAGTGTTTGGCATTGCAATTGGTTGTACTAACTTTAACCCTAGTACCTGCAGTGTTGGTTTTAGATAGTAAGGTTGTAGAGTGTAGTTTCGGTCACAAGGTGTGAACAATAGGCTTGATTGACTGGGCGGAGCTAAGGCTGCCTATTTAGCAAAGTTAGGAAGCTGACAAACTCAGTTACATTACATTTTGTCTTTAAGAAGGTCGTCTCATATCTAGCTGTGGTGAGTCTTGAAGCTAAGAATTATAGTGTTTGGCATTGCAATTGGTTGTACTAACTTTAACCCTAGTACCTGCAGTGTTGGTTTTTGCTGTGTTGTTGTTGATAGTCGTTGAGTGTAGTTTCGGTCACAAGGTGTGAACAATAGGCTTGATTGACTGGGCGGAGCTAAGGCTGCCTGAGCTACCATGTGCATTTAAAGGCTAAGTGTTAGTAGCGTCAGGACCCAGCAAACGAAGACCCGGGAAACAAAGACCAAGGGAGTCTCTCTGTGAGAGTCAAGACCCGGGAAACAAAGACCAAGGGAGTCTCTCTGTGGGAGTCAAGACCCGGGAAACAAAGACCAAGGGAGTCTCTCTGTGGGAGTCAAGACCCGGGAAACAAAGACCAAGGGAGTCTCTCTGTGGGAGTCAAGACCCGGGAAACCAAGACCAAGGGAGTCTCTCTGTGGGAGTCAAGACCCGGGAAACAAAGACCAAGGGAGTCTCTCTGTGGGAGTCAAGACCCGGGAAACAAAGACCAAGGGAGTCTCTGTGGGAGTCTCTCGAGGAAGACCTTAGAGGCCACGGTATAGTAGCTATGTGTCGTACTTCAATTATCGTTAGAATGAGGAGTCCGGAGGGACCGGACTCCTCATCTCTCCGATGTGGACCTATCAGGTCCTTCCACTAGAACACTTGGCCAGATCTGCATTTGAACTCCACGCTGTCACTGTCACCCTTCCTATTAATCTCTTCATTGTGGTAATCTACCGTCCCCCTGGTCCCCTTCGTGACTTCTATGACGAAATGGAAGCCATTCTCAGGTGCTTTCCTGAAAATGGCACACCATTTAACATCCTGCCAGAGAAGTTGCACTCACCTGAATTAACCAACTTTTTTGCCATCTTTTGACTTAATACTATCCCCTTCTCCTCCCGCACACAGGGCAGGGAACCAGCTTGACCTGATATTCACAAGGTCCTGTGGCACCTCTGCTCTCTGTTACCCCACTCCCCGTGTCTGACCATCATTTTGTTGCTTTTTCTCTCCCCTTAAAGTCCTCTCCCCTCCTCCTTTCTAGTCCCCACATTGTCACCACCCGCCGCAACCTCAAAACTCTCTTGCGGGCAGCTGAGAAACCCCAGGAAACTGTTTTCCTTGTTCTCTTCCCTCCTCAACCCTCTCTCCCCTCCTCCTTCTTCCTGCCTCACTGCTGATGACTTTGTTACCTACTTTACCCAGAAAGTAAAGGACATTAGCTCCTCTTTTATCACTGCCACCATCCTCCCTCCCCCGACCCCCACCTCTGTCTTTACCCAATTCATCCCTCTCACCTCAGACGTGGTCAACAGAATTATAACATCTAACCATGCCACCACCTGCCCCCTTGACACTTCCTCCCTCCTCCAGGCTGTGTCAAACGACATCCTGCCATTTCTAACCGCACTTATTAACTCCTCCCTCACTTCTGGCATTGTTCCAACGTCTTTCAAGACTGCCAGAATAAAGCCTCTCCTCAAAAAACCAACGCTTGATACCACTGACATCCAGAATTACAGACCGGTATCTCTTCTTTCATTCCTCTCTAAAACATTGGAACGTGCCGTCGCTAACCAACTGTCCTCCTATCTTTCATCTAGCAACCTGCTTGACCCTCACCAGTCAGGCTTCAAAAAAGCACACTCCACTGAGACGGCTCTCCTCGCGGTGACTGAGTCCCTCCGGGCGGCCAGAGCCTCGTCCCTCTCATCGGTTCTCATTCTCCTTGACTTGTCTGCAGTATTTGACACTGTGAACCTCCAGATCCTCCTCGCCACTCTCCCCGAGCTTGGCATAGCTGAATCTGCCCTTTCCTGGTTCACGTCCTACCTGATGAATCGCACTTATCAGGTAACATGGAATGGCTCCTTGTCCAAATCTTGCACGCTTGATACAGGTGTCCCTCAAGGCTCGGTACTGGGGCCCCTTCTGTTCTCCCTCTACACCAGATCTCTGGGCTCTGTAATTACATCCCACGGCTTTTCCTATCACTGCTATGCTGACGACACTCAGCTATTTCTCTCCTTTCCCTCATCTGACAAAGCCCTGATTGCAACACGCATATCTGAATGTCTGGCTGAAGTCAGCACCTGGACAACTGCCCATCACCTGAGGCTTAACCTCAACAAGAGCAGCTCAGCTTCTAGTCCAATCACTGGTCATCTCCCGCCTCGACTACTGCAACTTGCTCCTGGCTGGACTCCCTGCCTCTGCGATTAAACCCTTGCAGCGCATCCAGAATGCGGCAGTGCGCCTCGTGTTCAACCTACCAAAGTTCTCACATGTAACCCCCCTCTTCCGAGACCTCCACTGGCTCCCTGTAATAGCTCGCATCAGATTCAAGATGATGGTACTGGCATACAAGGCAGTCGATGGAACTGCCCCTGCCTACCTCCAAGCATTAGTAAAGCCACACACCCCAGCTCGATCCCTCCGCTCAACTACCTCAGCTGGACGTCTGGTACCGCCATCGCTAAGAGCAAGCAAAGGTCGATCAGCACTACACACGTAGTGTGTGTGTGTGTGTGTGTGTGTGTGTGGTAATCAGAGTGCACACACACACACACACACACACACACACACACACACACACACACACACACACACACACACACACACACACACACACACACACACACACACACACACACACACACACACACACACACACACACACACACACTGTGTGTGTGTGTGTCTTATTCAATGGCCTGGTAATGTTTATACATGTACGGTAATATTCATACTATGTATGTGTTAGCGTTGGAAATGGCATAGTGCTAACGCCAACCCCTTTCATTTTTGTATTATTTTATCTATAAACACCGCCAGCTTTGGTTGTCCATAAGTTTTCACACTTGGATCTTGTTCTTTAATTTTCTTTTACAGTTTGAAATGCCTGAATCTTTTGTCGAGCATTTGGAGGATGCATGAATAAATTGATGTACATTTCTGTTTCAGGTTATTAAACATGGCGACTAGTCATCGGTGGACAATGAGGCGGCCCACTTAATGTCACTGGCCTTGACAATGGTGCCACCCTCAAGAAGATTGGAGTGGCAGTGGGCGGCTGGCAGATCAAAGCTGTGCGGGAAGAACTGACCGATGGGCGTGTGGAGACCTTTGGAGATGCAGTCACTTTCACTGAGTTTACGTTTGAACCTGGCGAGCGCATCACCAAGCTGTCCCTGTGGGGGAACGGTGCCGGAACACGTCTGGGTGGCATCAGGTTCTGGACGAGCTCTAATCGCCAGTTCTTCAAGTACATGACTAGCTGGTGCCTGAAGACCGAGTACTCTATCAACCTGGGGTCTGGAGTCTGCCTGGGGTTGGTGGGGAGGGCTGGCTCAGACATCGACTCTATGGGATTCCTCTTCATCAGTGCCATCAGGTCGTCTGTGCTAACTGACATGACCTATCCCACCCTGGCCATGTACACACCCCAGGTGAGTGCTGCTATTTGTGGAAGACCTGAGTCTGAATATGGTAGGATAAGTGGGCCAATACATTTCAATTAACAAGTGTTTCTTTATTAATTCCGAAAAGCAATTGAAATGGGATAATTTTCCTGCATGAATAGCACCTGTTTTTGTAGTAGGTTGTGTCCAGGACAGAAATTGGCACGTATTCTTCCTCTTTCCTATCACTAACAAAGCATGTCTTATACCTATCTTTCATAGGGCAGATTACTCTTATATAATCAATCAAATGTATTTTATAAAGCCCTTTTCATATCAGCAGTTGTCACAAGGCTTTTTTTTTAAGAAGAATGAAGAAAGATTTGTTCTGATCAAATGCTTGTTGGCCCACTTTGCCTTCCATGAAGGACAACTTGATGAGTGCTGTCCACCGTATAAACATTATCATTTGATATGGGGTTGACAGTTATGTCTTTTGCTTAATTACATTAGGTCAATAAAATAGTGTCAGCACTTAAATCTCTTGAATTTCTCCCCCGGGGGATTAGTAAAGTGTTAAAGTCTAAATGTTAGACAAAATAAATGAGTTTATATTTTCTGTACTGGTTATTAAGTATTATTTTGTGTGTTTCCTGAACAATATGCATATTTTTTTTGTATTTTTCTGTGTCTGTGTGTTGGGTATATAGGTAAACAAAGAATATATAAAATCGCTGTTATATCAAAACGGCACTACTGCAGATCAAGAGGAGAAATTTACGTACAGCAGATCTGTGACCAAGTCTACCACCTGGAGCAACACCGTTAAGATTGAGTCCACCGTCAGCATGTCTGTTACAGCAGGGATCCGGGAAGTGGTGGAGGTGACTGGTGGGTTTAGCGTGACGTTGGGAGCGGAGCAGACCTCCTCAATGACCAATGAAAAGACCATAACCGAAGCAAATGAGGTCAATGTGACGGTCCCAGCAGGAAAGAGCTTGTGCTTTGAGGCGTCAGTGGGACGAGCAGCCATCAACCTCCCCTACTCGGCCACAGTGAAGTTCACATGCCCCTCCTTGACTGCCTTGAGGAGGTAAAAGTTTGGATGGGAAGTAATTTCCTCCAAATTAGCAATGAAAAAACGGAAGTCATTATATTTGGCGCGTCCAAATCTAAAGCCCCTCGCACGGCCAACCTAGGTATTCTCACCCCCTATGTCAAACCCCACACCAGAAACCCGGATGTCATCTTTGACTCAAATTTTTGCTTTGACAAGCAAATTGCTGCTGTAGTCTGCTCGTGACTACAGCAGCAATTTGCTTGTCAAAGCAAAAAATTGTTTTTACCAGCTCAGAGTAATTTCGAGGATGAAACCCCACTTGTTATTTCACAATCTGGAAAAAGTGATACATGCTTTCATCACATCAAGGCTGGATTACTGCAACTCCTTTTACCTAGGACTCCTCAATCACTCCTCTCGCACCTTCAGCTGGTCCAGAACTCTGCAGCAAGGCTGCTGACTGGATCCAGAAAGCGGGGTCATATAACCCCCATCCTAGCTTCCCTCCACTGGTTGCCCATCCAGCACAGAATTAATTTTAAAACCCTACTTATGATTTTACAGAGCTCATCCACCACCACTCAGCTCCCAGGTCCCTTAGATCATGTAGCATGGGTCTCCTGCACGTTCCACACACTAGATTAAAACAGAGAGGTGACAGAGCTTTTGCTGTGGCTGCCCCCTGCCTTTGGAATGAACTGCCGCCTTGTTGTTATTTCAATGTTGTTATTTTTATGTTTCTCATGTACTGTCTATGTATGTGGTATGTGTTCTTTTATATGTTCTCAACAGTGACCAGTATATTTGCACCATGTACGGCACTTTGGCCAGTGAAAACTCTTTTTAAATGTGCCTTTATAAATAAATTGTACTTACTTACTTTCTTCTGACTGCCACAGGAAGAGGGAGAACCCTGAGATGTAGATGTTCCTCTGGGCTCTGAACAGCTTCATGTGGAGGTGGTCAAACAGGGTGCGGTTCAGTGTGGCCTCCTGTGCTGTCTGGGGCGAGGAGTACTTCTGGACCTCCCAAACAGCGTAAATGAATGAATGAATGATTGAATGCAACCAACCTTTTTAAGGCCAAAACATGTGCAAACTGCACAAACAGCAATGATCCAACTGTACAGCTGATTGAAATGATTTAACATTCGTACATTTGTACATTTACAACAAACAGCATTATATCCAAGTGTAAAGCCATCTTAGGGAAGTTTTCACTTTGAATTGGGAACAGCCATAAACTATCCCTCATACAGAGAAAAGTGCTGCTTTTTTCTCATTAGAATGAAAACAATAGGAAACGATGATGTCCTTTCTCCTAATCATGACAACAAATACTTACTGAAAAAAAGCACAACAAGGACCATGATCATGGTGCAGAAGGCTTTGCTCCGATACAGAGGAAACCATCTCCGAGCAAACGACAAATTTTTCTGAACCAGCAATGTTGTGCGGTCATTCTGACGCTGCATGATGTTCACAATATCGTTTTGGGTGTTACGGTTGCCTCCTAGATTGAGATAGGATTCACGTCCACATTGTTGAGCATCATGTACCATTTGTGTGCCATGTGCTTGAATGTCTGTTGCTGGCCTGAAGTCAAATTATATCACAGTCATTTGTTTAGGCCTGACAACCGGCCCTTGAGACTGTGGTCCAGCCAGAATTTCTCTTGTATTTGCATTTGTTGGGACAAAAGATCTGCATGTGGATTCAGGTGGCCTGTTATTTGAGCTCGGTTTCTTTCAAAATAAGAGTTCATTCTTACGTTGGATGCTTTAGAAGCACACTTTGAGTTGACTTCCAGCACATGAAGTTTTGCATTTGCTGCTGCCAGTTCGGTTTCCAGAGCAAAATTTTCCTTTTATTTTCTAAGTTCCTCTCCATTGGCTTCCAGAGAGTGTTTCATTTTTAATGCAGCCATTCGCTACGTGAGTGCTGCTTTATCAGCTTCAAATTTTATTCTTGCAGAGGGAGTGGATGATGAGGCTTTGGATACATGAGAATTGGCTTTGTAATGAGACCCCTTAGGAGATGAAATGTTTGAAACACTGTCCTCTGGAATAATCCCATCAGAAGCAACACTCTGGTTGTCTGGAGGTTCATTAACATTTCATTTTGTTGTGCACATGTGGGTGACCGGCATTCAGGGCCGGCGATTCGCCTAGGGCGGCAAATGTGTTGGGGGCGCCCTTAATTAATCAATGAAATTATATGAAACAAGCAAAATAAAACATGATTATCAAACATGTTCCCAAATGGAACAGACAAGGGAGAGAACGGGGGATTAACTGTTAGTGCGGATTTAAAATCCTTACTTAAGCTTGGAGGGCAATACGACAAACCCCGTAATTGAAAGCCCCTGCGCCTAGGGCACCAAAATGGCCAGCGCTGGCCCTGCCGGCATCAGATAACCAGTTCTTGAAATTATATGAAACAAGCAAAATTATCTGAGATAATTATTATCAGATAATTTTGCTTTTCTTGGCTCCTTTTTGCAGTTCTTTTTGCAGTTCTTGGCTCCTTCTGTAAAATCACAAAACTTTTTCTTCTTTGCATGGAAATATCATATGAAAACCTTTTTTGCGTGGGTAGCCTTTTCATCATCCAGCCCTTTCCTCAACTGTTGTTCCTCTTTGTGTCTGGTGGTTAATTTCTCAATGTGCAATTTCTCCATCTCAGAAAGATCTTTCTTGGTCTGTTGCAACTGTTGCTCCATTTCTACACAATGTACTGGCAATTCCCAAATTCCCCTGGTCCAGAAATGCATACGTCTGCACAATTGTGTCGCTTATGTGTGCTTTAACTTTGACTGCAACAATGGAAAAGACGGCATTGTCCTCATCACTGGCCCCTATATGCCCACATGTCCTGAGGCTGTCCAGGTGAAACGCTTAGTGGAGAACTCACAGATGCTTGTACTTCTTTAAAGGATGTACCTCTATCCTTTATCTCAATGTGAAGTACTGAGGGACTCTTCTTCTGACACACATTGTAATCCAAGGGACTCCTGCAGTCTTTACTTATGAGGCCGGCCTTTAGGCAACCGAAAACAAATCCATTTTTTCTTCATGAAACATATTTTGTCCTGATGCATCTTCATCTTAAAGAGTGAGTATTTCTCCATCGAGTGACTTGTTTGTTGTCAAAATAAACAGCATTTGATGTTACTTTGATCAGAAGAGGACTTGATCTCATTGTCGTCATAGCTTCAATCTCCTTCATTCACTGCAGTGATGCTGGTGGCCAATGTGCTTCTTTCTCTCCTTTGATTTTCATAATCTGTGTTGGGGGCTTTATTGTGGCTGGCAGGTTGTGAATCTTGAATGTTGCCAAAAAGCGGGTGAGAAACAATCGCAACTTGTTTCTCCAAAAAGGTCACAAGGTCAGTGAACAAAACTCGTCCTTTTTGATCCTGCAGATCACATGCAACCGTCCTCCATCTTTCCCTTAGCTTATAGGGAAGTTTCAAAATAATGTTTCTGAGGTTGGATGGCATATCCAACTCCTTCATGTACACCCTTTGTGGTAACCCTTCCTTTTACAGTCCCCTAATTACTAGATATTTACCTGGTTAATCTATGGTAAATCATAGTATATTATTGGGTAATTACCACTGGTAATAAGAAGTTAAGGAACTACAGCTGAAGTACTAAGAAAAACCTCTATTACCCATCAATTGAACTAAGTACGGTGCAGTTGTAACTGTTTTAGGTTGGTAATAACTCAGATATAATTGTGAACTTCCTAGGAAAGTATTCAACCAATTCTTAGAAAAACCTCTTCTATTACCCATCAATTCAAGTTACAACTGTAGTTATCCATGGTTTATGTTGGTAACAGCCCAAGTTTAATTATGTATTATCTAGAAATGAATATAGTGTGGTGACCCACAACAACATAATAAGTTGCACATCGACGGTGATGACAACGCGCCCGCTGTGGCGCCAGCCGCCGCTGACGGCGTGGCTACCGACGCGGCTAACGTCGGCGCTATCTATGCTGCCACCGTCAAGTTACCAGACTTTTGGCAGCACAGCCAACGGTCGTGGTTCCAGCACATCGAATTCCAGTTCCAGCTGAGAGGAATAACGCAGGACGTCACAAAATATTTCCACGTGGTAGCAGCCTTAGATGCCGCGACGACGGCCAGGTCTATGGCGCGGTTGGAGGCTCCTCCAGCTGTCGGCAAGTACGACGCACTCAAGACGTTCCTCCTGGGCCTTTTTGAACTGTCGGAGCTGGAGAAGGCGGACCGCCTGCTTTCCCTGACCGGCCTGGGTGACGGCAAGCCGTCCGAGTTGATGGAGAGGATGCTGGCCGTGCTGGGCTCGGCGGATCCCTCCTTCCTTTTCGGCCACATATTCCTGCGGCAGCTTCCAGCACCCGTGCGCACCGCTCTGGCCAGCTCCCCCCTCTTTGCCTCCAAGGACTACCGGGCGGTGGCTGTGGAGGCCGACAGGATTTTCCTCGCCAGCAGGCAGCAGTTTGTCCATGCGCTGCTGCCCCCCCAGCACACGTCGGCCCCGCTTCCGCCCCCGGGGTACGACCCGGACACCGCAGCCGTTGTGACAGCCCGCCGACAGCGTGACGACAGGTGTTGTTACTACCATGCCAGGTTTGGGGCCAAGGCCAAGCAGTGTCGCCAGCCTTACAGTTTTGGGGCCCTGGGAAACGTCCGGGCCAGCGCTCGTTAACAGCTGTGAGCGCTGGTCGGGACTGCAAGCTGTTGTTCGTCACTGACGCCTTGTCCGGCCGGCGGCTGCTGGTCGATTCTGGGGCTCAGCGCAGCATCCTGCCGGCGACGCCTGTAGACACTGTGGCTGGCGGCCATGGCCCCCCGATGGACGCCACCAACGGCACACCCATTTGTACCTATGGCACGAGGTATGTGGAGGTGTGT
Organism: Pollachius pollachius; assembly: GCF_949987615.1. Lineage (NCBI taxonomy): Eukaryota > Metazoa > Chordata > Actinopteri > Gadiformes > Gadidae > Pollachius > Pollachius pollachius. The sequence goes on along the minus strand of NC_136942.1, from coordinate 3,539,401 downwards.
TTCGGCGGCCGGCGTTTCGGCTGGGATTTCGTCATGGCTGCCGTGTCTACGCCACTCCTGGGAGCGGATTTCCTCTGCGCCTACAGGCTGCTGGTGGATGTAACGAACTGCCGCCTGATCAATGCCCTCTCTTTTGCTTCGTACCCCTGCACGCTGGGCGGGGTGGGGGGGCTTTGTCTTGCGAACACGTTCGCCACCGGGGACCTGTATCAACGCCTGCTGGCTGAGTTTCCCGACATCACCACGCCCAGGTTTTCATTGGCTGTGGCTAAGAGAGTCATCACCACGGTTTATGCAGAGTCATCACCACGGTTGGCCCCCCGGTCTGTACAGAGTCGAGGCCCGGCGCCTCGACTCTGCCAAGCTCGCGATCGCCAGGGAGGAGTTCGCCGCCATGGAGCGCCTCGGCATCGTACGCCGTTCCAACAGTCCGTGGGCCTCCCCCCTGCACATGGTGACCAAGGCTGATGGCGGTTGGCGGCCCTGTGGTGATTTCCGTCGCCTGAACAACGCCACCACCACCGACCGGTACCCGGTACCGCACATTCAGGACTTCTCCGCACACCTGGCCGGCGCCGCCATCTTTTCAAAGGTGGACCTGGTACGCGGTTACCATCAGGTGCCCGTCCGCCCGCAGGATGTCCCAAAGACGGCGGTCATCACGCCCTTTGGACTTTTTGAGTTTCTGAGGATGCTTTTCGGCCTCAAGGGCGCAGCACAGACGTTTCAGCGCCTCATGGACTCTGTGCTGCGGGACATGCCGTTCCTGTTCGTCTACTTGGACGACATTCTCGTTGCCAGTGCGTCTGCCGACGACCATCTGACGCATCTATGGCAGCTGTTCGGTCGGCTCAGTGAGCATGGTCTCATTGTCAACCCGGCCAAGTGCGAGTTTGGCCGGTCCTCCATCACTTTCCTCGGCCACCACGTCACCCCGCAGGGGGCGGTTCCCCTCCCGGCCAAGGTGGACGCCATCGCCAGTTTCCCACGCCCGCGCACTGTGAAATCCCTGCAGGAGTTCTTGGGCATGGTGAACTTCTACAACCGTTTCCTCCCCCATGCGGCCCAGCTCATGCGACCCTTGTACAACGCCTTGCGGGGCAGGAGGCCGGCAGACGTGTTGGATTGGTCCACAGAGATGACGGCTGCTTTCGATGCTGCCAAGACCGCGTTGGCCAACGCTGCTCTGCTGGCGCACCCGTCTCAGACCGCCCCTGTTGCTCTTACTATGGACGCCTCTGATTACGCCGTAGGGGCTGTGTGTGAGCAGTGGGTGGGCGGAGCCTGGCAGCCGCTGGCCTTTTTCAGCAGAAAGCTCCGTGACACCGAGAGGAAATACAGCGCCTTCGACAGGGAGCTCCTGGCTCTTTCCTCGCCTCCCGTCATTTCCGTTTCCTGTTGGAGGGCCGTCGGTTCACGGCTTTCGTTGACCACAAGCCGCTGACGTTCGCCATGGCCAAGTCTTCGGAGCCATGGTCTGGTCGGCAGCAGCGTCAGCTCTCCACCATCTCTGAGTACACCACGGACATTCAGCATGTGGCCGGCAAGGACAATTTTGTAGCCAACTGCCTCTCTCGGGTGGTTATTGGTTCCGTCCACTTGGGCCTCGACTACGCAGCTATGGCTGGGGATCAGGCTACGGACTCTGAGGTACAGGCCTACAGGGAGGCCCCCAAGGCGCTCCTCATGGAGGATGTGGTATTTGGCACGGCCAACACTACGCTCCTCTGCGACGTCTCCACTGGCCAACCGCGCCCCATTGTGCCTGCTGGCTGGCGGCGTAGGGTCTTTGAAACGATCCACGGCCTTTCCCACCCGGGGGTGAAGGCCTCTGCCAAGCTGGTGGGGGCCAAGTTCATCTGGCCTGGCCTGCGGAAGGACGTCAGGGCCTGGGCCGCTGTCTGTGTGGCGTGCCAGCGTGCAAAGGTGACTCGGCATACCAAAGCCCCCTTGGCTCTCTTCAAAGTGCCGGAGAGGCGTTTCGACCATGTGAATGTGGAACTGGTGGGCCCGCTTTCACCCTCCCGTGGTTACACCTACCTCCTCACCATGGTGGACAGGACCACCAGGTGGCCAGAGGTGGTTCCCCTGTCTTCCACTACAGCAGCTGAGGTGGCCCGGGCGTTCGTTATGGCTTGGGTGGCCCGTTTCGGCACACCATCCGACCTTTCCTCGGACCGGGGCCGCAGTTCACGTCGGAGCTTTGGACTGCGGTCGCCGAGGTCCTGGGGGTGAAGGTCCACCGTACCACCGCCTGTAACCCACAGAGCAATGGGCTTTGCGAGCGGTTTCATCGGGACATGAAGGCCGTGCTCAGGGCCAGCCTTACGGGCAGCGACTGGGCTGACCGCCTCCCATGGGTCATGCTGGGCCTTCGCTCCGCCCCCAAGGACGATCTTCAGGCCTCGTCGGCAGAGCTGGTGTAAGGCCAGCCCCTGCGCGTCCCTGGGGAGTTTCTTCCGGACACCACGGCCCCATAGTCGGCTGCCTCCCATCGTGCTGCGTCCCGGGACATTGCGGACGCTTTCGTTCCCATTCCAACGTCTCACCATGGTCTCCCCCGGTCCTACGTTCCCAGGGATTTACCGTCAGCCAAGTACGTTTTCGCCCGCCACGACGGCCACCGTACCCCGCTTCGGCCCCCCTACGATGGCCCCTTCCGCGTCTTGGAGGGTGGGCCTAAGAACTTTGCTGTGGATATGGGGGGCAGGCCTGAGCGGGTAGCTATTGACCGGCTCAAGCCTGCTCATGTGGATGTTGGCGAACCGCTCCAGCTTGCTCAGCCCCCGCGGCGGGGGCGCCCGCCTGCGGCAGCCTCGACACCTGGCTCTGTGGCGGCCTCGGCACCTGGCCCTGCGGCACCCTCGACACCTGGCCCTGCGGCACCCTCGACACCTGGCCCTGCGGCGGCCTCAACACCTGGCCCTGCGGCGGCCTCAACACCTGGCCCTGCGGCACCCTCGACACCTGGCCCTGCGGCACCCTCGACACCTGGCCCTGCGGCGGCCTCGACACCTGCTCCTGCCTTTTGCCCTTCTCCTGTTAGGCGCAGCCGTTCAGGCCGCCTGGTCCACCCCCCTAGGCGTTGATTTTTCTGGGGGCTGTTATATGCTAGCATGTTCTGTTTAACACTAGTGGGTGTCCATTGTTCTCTGTAGGTTCCCTGTCGGTTCTGGACCTGTTGGTTTGGGTGAATTCTGGGGGGGCCTGTGTGGTGACCCACAACAACATAATAAAGACATTCACCAAGGGACGCTTCCTTTAAGGAAAAGGGTTTACGACAGTTCGGGTTGACGGGTGTTCTGGTTTACGGCTGTTACGTTTGAACTCATGCTGGAGTAACTTGTTTAGTTTTGAAGTGGAGAGTAAAGCTGACCCGACCCATCTCCGTCTCTTGTCTCGTCATTTACCGCACTCCACAATAGTACTTTCCAATAAATTGCTTTTCCTCACTGTTATTGTTCATTGATACACGCATTAATAAAGGGTTTATTAGATTTAGAAACTATGGAATTGTTTTTATTTAAGTTGAAAAATTATAGCAATACTTACCTGGTAACAACCGCCGCAGGAACAGTTTTCCTCTAGTGTCATGGTACATCTCCTTAAATACTGGGTACGAAGCCTTGTTTGTTTCCATGGTAATACCATGTTCTTACCATATCCTTTGTAATAGATTATTCCATTGTCCATGCAGTTAACTGGAACTTGTACCAAATATTTTCTGCAACGTTACCAAGTAAAACATGACAATTTACCCAGTAAGTAAGCTGAAACGGTACTGTAAAAGGAAGCCTTGTTTGTTTCCATGGTATTACCAGGCTCTTACCATATAATTTGTTAAGATTATTCCCTTTTCCATGCAATCAACACAAACTTGTACCGTATATGTCCTGCAACGTCGTTCACCAGTAGTTAAGCTTTTGAATCATTCGTTCACCAGTAGTTAGGCACGTTAATTTTAGTTATAAAACCCCAAACCACTGTTGATGAATGGCATATTAACATGAAACATAAAGAAAGGCTTACCTTTCAAACAATGCATTTCTCACAAACAGGCACTGAACACTGAAAAGGTCGGACAAACAAAAGAGCTGTCTACATCAACTCAATTTAAATGTTACTGATGGTGTTTTGATAAAACACATGACAGTGTTATGGCAAAGTGACCAGAATGCAGACTGCTTCAACCTGTAGGCTACAATTTGAATAAGTGGCGAATGTCATGCAGCAATCTGCCTAGGGGAGCAGAATCTTTATGGTCATTCTCCAACCAATGAGTCCACTCGATGAATGAGAGATGGCTCTTTAGTGTTCTCCACACCTGGGATTGTAGGCTACGTCCAAATCTCCCCCGTCCATACTGTAATAAAGTAGTAGAAGACAAGAAAATAAACATTAGGACGGTCAATTAATGAACATTTCTAGAACATGTAAAAACTCAACGATTATTTTGTTTGCACGTTTAAGAAAGGTTACTGGTCCGCTCTGAACAATTATATATAGCAGGGATGCAGACACATGTATGACAAAAAAAGAGAGAGCTACCCGAAGTCGGAAAAAATATGACGGCGTAATATCCTATTAACATGAGAAGGCCTATGCTATATGCTTCAATAAATAGGAAATTCAATTTAATATACACTGCTTCATAAGAGACAGACGGACAGATTTTAAGTAGTGAATTCTGTTTTATTTATTTTTCCTTTCACCAAACATTTTTATAACAATTATCTGTACACATTTCTGCTTAAAGCGAAGATGCCAGGCATCCATCACTGCCTTGATCTCTTTGCATTCACTTGGAGGGTTTCTAGCGCTTTACGCCTAGCAGCATTCGTCTGCTTAGCTGCATGTCTCAGCCGTGCTCTCTTGTCCTCTTCCTGTGCAGTCCTCTTGCTCTCTTGTGCACTTGCACATGTTTTCTGGTAGCCATACTCCACCTGTTTCCTTCCTCTTTCCAACAGCCTCTCCTCTCTCTGTGCTTTATCCCTTCTTCCAGCAGACCTCATGTTCTGGCACAGTCTCTTGTGTACTGGTCCAAACTTCACATCAGCTCTTTGGAACATTGTGGTAGCAGTCATGCACCTTGACTTCATGGCATACTTAGTTGTCTGGATCGCATTAAAAGTAGAAATGTTCATGTTTGAACTTTTAGGGTCAATTATGTCTCCCATGAGGCTGAAGGAAGACTCAACCATGGGCCCATGGAAGATGGATATGGCACCTCTGATAACCCCACTGAGGGCTGGATATTTCCCTGTGCTCATAACATTGGCCCACCACATGACCATGTTGTCTCCCTCTTGGTACTGGGCCAGTGTTGGGTCGATGGTGTACCGAATTATTTCCCTGGTGATGTCACTCTCCTGAGGAACGAGGTGTTTCATGAGCCCAGCCAGCCTCTTCAGTTGAGCCCCTGCCTCCGAATGGCCTCTCACAATAGGATCGATAGAGGACAAGGCTTGTAGAGTCAAACTTCGAAGTGGCAGTTTTGTCTGCATGCACTTGCCACAAGCCACGTAGGCCTTGGCCAATTTCTGAAGAAAATCCTTGTTTGTCTGTAAAACATGAAATGCAAAAAAGTTTTTTTTAAGGGTTAATAGATGCAGCACACTTTCTCTATAGTGAAGCCATATTACCATCAAACTACTGTGACAGTGTTTTTTTTGTTAGGGTAACCTGGCCTCTTTCCACAACTACTCGGCACTCTTTCACTTATATGAACAAAGTACGCAGAGTATAACAATTAGTAGGTTGGTCAAGTACAATTCCACCAATGGTTTGGGCAACATCTTCAGATACTCAGGTTTGACAAAGCATGCCAGAAAGTTGACAAACAATTTAAGCTGCTTTTCATGTAGCTTGTGGACCAGGGTTTTACTTCCCGTAAATGCACAAAAAAGGCAAATTTCAGTAAATACTGAACTAGCTTTTATCCCCCCAAAAATGATTTGTGGCAGGTATGTCCATGTACTCTGCGACTTCTCTGAGGTACATGAGCTGCAAATTAAGACATAACATATCCTCTTAGATTACTAAGTGACACCATTCAAAGCATTAGAGAAAATATGCAAACAAACTAGTAATTTCACTTAAGCTAAAAGTGTAAAATGTACATTTATTTACCTGATCTGATGACCACTTGTTGTCAGTATGGAGATCTATGAACAACTGCTCCAGGTAGTTCTCAAAGGGCTCTGCAAACTTTTTTGCAGCATTGTACACATGGTGACAGGAATCACCATCTACATCGAGAAGTGTTGGGCAATGGTTCTGTCTGATTCTGGTTTCCAATCCCGATTTGCCGCCTTGCATAACGTTGCATGAGTCCAACATTATGCTGACCAGGTTGGACCAGGGAATTTCTTTTTCCTTGAAGAAGTCACAGATGGCTTTCTCCAAGGTAGCAGCATTGACTTTAAGAATTTCAAGAGAGCCTAAGTGTTCAACCACAACATTCTTCTGCTCTTGGTCGAAGTAGCTTACAAGCATTGCAAGCACCTTTTTGTTGCTGCTGCATGTGTTCTCGTCCACATTTAATGAAAAAGGATAATGCTTCAAGTTGGAGATTGTTCTCTCAGATAATTTGTGGCCCAGGCCATGCACCATCTTGTATGAGGCAGCAGTTCTGGAAAGGTTGACACTACTCAGTGCTACTTTGTCAGCAGACAGTTTCTGAGTCAGTTCCACTAGATCAGGTGCAATTGAGAGAGGTAGGGAGTGTTCAGCGATATAAGCCAGGATCATTGCCTATAAGAAATATATTAGTTACTATGTTAAAGTGACTTTTTAAACTAAGTTAATTTATTTTCACAGACAAACACACCTCTGCATTGGATATGCGATCACACACATGTACTGGCAGTGTAGGCCTGGCACTGTCCCTGATCTTATCTGCTGCTTTGGGGGTTTCTGGAAGAGGGTTTCGGAGAAGCTGTGCAACACTTTGTGTAGTTATTGTTATTGTTGTCACTTTCTCCCGATGAATGTCTGCCTTACAGTGTGCATTCAGGGCATGTACACCCCTGCTGGCATAATAAATTTCTTTAATGCAGTGTGCATTTAGCACATCCTTTTTTCTCAATTTTTTTGAAAAGTCAGACAGTGGAAGGTTATGCTTCACTGAATTCACCTCAGTCGTGGCTTCTAATTTTAGCCATGACCACTTCCAACTGCACTTGCACCCTGCGCCCAGCTGCTGCACAATAAGTGCATCCTTCTCCTCAAACTCTCTCATTCTTAAAGTGAATGCAGAAGTTCAGCATAGCTGGTCCAGCATGACAACAATAATGATAGGAGCAAAGTCAGAACGATAGAATGAAGTAGTAATTTGCATAAAGTTAAATCATCTTCAACTTTTCTTGGTATACTCTAGCCGTCTGACATGTATTGTATGTAAGGGATAACGTATAGAACGCCGGTTATTATCAGGAAAGTAAGCCCCTTCAGGGCGAAGCAAGATTCGGTTCGCCCTGTCTGGGCTTATTTTCAGAAATAAAAGACGATATCCCCTGTCAGTGAACGCTATATCACATCATGAGCTGGCTGTTTTCAATTCACAACACGCATCCATCCAATCTACATCAGGCATTCTGACCAAAACTCATGCACTCCCCACCACAATTATTACAGAATTCAAGCAAAGCAAGAATGACCAAAAGTCACTTTGTGTCAACAAGAGACTGACTCCACCGACTCCACTATCGTCATCTCCAATATACCCAACACTGTACGAACGCAAACCGTGGATAAGTTATGTTACTTGGTGGCTATGGCTAAAATCAATTGCAAGAGTTAAAAGAACCGACCACTTGACTGCAAAAAACACTCGCCACAGCACCAGCTAATCTTAAGCAAAAAGATTGTGTCATACCTTTATTTATGTGGCAGTGGTCTCATCCAGTGGTGTAGCCTACCACATCCACTTAGTTAAACAAGTTATCAAAGTTACCTGAACTAGTAGGTACTTGTCCACAGCGTCCCCAGTGAATCGACGCCTACGAGAGACCCTGTCGGAGACCTTCTCCGTAGCTCTACGTGCGCATGCGCATCCAATATTTAACTATCCGTTGACGCGACGGCAAGGGCTGAGATTGGTCCCCTAACAAATCATTTCCGGAATCACTTTTCTTTACTTCGAAGGCTCGAGGGGTCTCAGTCAGATTACGGATTATTGACACCTGCACGCGCCAAAAAAAAGAAACTCTTCGGATCTGCACCAACCACACAGGTCCCCAAAATGTATGATAAAAAAGCGACTCGCGCCAAAAAGCGCGCCGTTTGCATGTCTGATATAGAGCTCCGGGAGTCGCAAACGGCAACAATCACTTTCTCCTCCATGCTGCGGTTCACGAGTTTGCCGGTTGAACGCTGATTGGCTGTTACGTTACACATGTCACTCAGTGGCCACGCTGTTGAACGCTGATTGGCTGTCATCACGCGGATTTCGCGTCAAAGTTGAAATATTTCAACTCGAGTGAATTTGTCGTGCCACAAATCCTCGTGAACGCGCTCGCCTGTGCAGGGCGAAAGTGTGGCGCGACAAATCAAAACTTGTCGCCGGTTTTCTCTAGCGAACAATTCGCCCAATACGCGTCTCTACGTTCACTTTGAATGGGATCTTGTCGCCCCGTCGCGTTTGGTGTGAACACACAGCTAGACGATCGCCTAGGTCGCCTATGCCGATCGCCGGCCCTGAGTGCGTTAAGACAGGTGTTTTTTAGCAGAGTAATGGTGCTTGCACACCGCCGCGTGGCAACCGCCCTTATAACCGCCTCGCTGCCGGAGGGTTCAGCGCGGCGGTGTGAAAGGCCAGGCTTTTTCATAAGCGGCTGCCGTTGCTGCTGCTGCTGCTGCCGCCGGGCGGCTGCCACCGACAGTTTCGACACGGGGAAAGTTGAGCGGTAGGGCAAAATCTGTGCGCGTTCACGTGGGCATCAACCGCTTCCTGGTTTTCAGCCGCTTTTGTAACCGCCTCCCCTCTGCCGCCCTTCCCTCATTGAAATGAATGGAGGCGGACAACTTCCCCTATCTTGCCATAACTTATGTCAGCGAACATCTCTGGTGTCGTCACTCCGTAGGGTAAGGGTTAGCATCTGCGGTGTGGGCAGAGGGGCGTGGTTAGGGTCGGCTATAAGAGAAGACTCAAAGGGGCTCTCTACAGTGAGGTCAGATCCGTACTGACGATTCCAGCAGTTCCTGGAAAGGGAAGAAAGACCAGAAGCGGAGCCACCAAGACAGGTAAGGAGGATCCAGGGTGGTCTAACCGGGATCTATGGGATTTTGATCTCTGGGTAATCCTGACGGCATTTCTCGCTAAATAAACAATCAATCAATTAATGGAGAAAAGAATCAGCAGAATAATCCGTAATGAAAATAACCATTACAGTTTAAAACAAAATAGTTCAGAATGAACTCCACCTCAACCAACTACAACAGTAAAATGTACTGTTCATTTAATTTACTGTAATTTTTGCTTGCGTTTTTTTGCAGTGATACAGAGGCAGATGCAGTCAACTCCAAACTGATTTTCAGAGTGCATCTCACTCATTAATAGATGATAGACGGTTGTCACATTTGTAAACAATTACACAACAATAACAGCTCTTAAATCGTACCTCTTAAAGGGGAACAGTCACGCTCGCTAGCTTCTTATATAAGTAAATTCCGCTTCATATGTGTATACATGCCGGTAGCCAGCTCTGAGGTCACTGAGGTCCAGACCTGTGGAATTATTTTTAGAGCAAGAAATGAAACTGGATGGCCTCAACAAGGCCACATGCCAGGGCATCAAGGCCATACGTTAAAAAACATGATTTTGATTTCACTCAAATAGACAAATCCATTTGTAAAAGCGATAATGTCTTTTTAATAAACATTGTAACACTTCTAGAGAAATAAAAACACAATTTGTATCAAAATAATCATTTATATGTAGTTAATATTAACCCGCTCCCCCCCGGGTGCTTTTAATGTGTACAAGCCACAACAGTGTTTCCCGCAGGATTTTTTTCAGCAGCGGTGGTGTGCTCCCCGAACCCTCTAGGGGGGTCCGCGGGCATGCCCCCCCGGCCGAAATGTTTTTGTACCCTTTACATTGGAATGCATGAATCTGGTGCACTTTGAGAGGAGAATATGCACTTAAATCCTATTCAAACAGTCCTGTGTATTACTGTAGATGGGATTATTGGTGTTGTAACTTTGCTTTTTGTGTCTTCATTTACAGATTTTTATATTTTTGTATAGTAATATTTAAACAAAAAATGCCACAACGCAAATATAATTTGCACAATTTATTTACAGATTTTTGCCTAATGCTTAAACACTAAACATGGTTGCTATCCCAAAAAGAGCGACAACACGCACACACACACATAGGCCTACACACACACACACACACACACAATACTAGAGGAAAAACGGCACGGAGGTTGCGGTTTACAGATACAATAAAATGATTGGGCTCAGAGGGTTTTTAACACTGGTGGTCATGTAGCGACACATTTTAGCAACTTACTTTCTCTCTCTCTGTCTGTCTCTCTGTCTGGCTCACTCTTTCCTTCTTTCTTCGATCTTCCGCTTCACTCGTTACTGCTAGAATCAATGTAACTTTGCAACCGTGTAGGGCAGCCTACTGCCAACAACTGCCACACTCGCTGTGTATTTTTCTTCTTTGATGTTGGTTACGTGACGATGTGCCGCGTGCTGCGCAATTGACGTTACGCGCTGTACATTTTCTAAAAGGAGCTACGTAAAAAAAATTTAAAAAAATTAGGAGAAGGATGTTTATTGCAGCGGCGGAGAAAATTCAGCAGCGGCGGCGGGCCGCTGCTTTGTGAGCGTGGGGGAAACACTGCACTACACAATTCTAGTTTCTGAAAAAATCACAAGTGGATTCTGTGGCCTACATATTATAGCATATATTTTCCTATATTTCTCCATAAATTGTAATCATAACATTTGTCCTGTAATTTCACAACTTGTTCCTAGAAACTGCATCCTATCCTTTGTTGAACTTATAACATTGTGCAGTGTGCACACCGGTAGCTGTGTTTTCTCTGCTACCTCCTAGCCCTGTCTTATTAGCATCACTAAACTAACCGTTCCCAGGATAACCCTTACACTCTCTACGCTGCACCAGAGTTCAATGTTGTCATAGCTGTTACGTCATTAGCTTTCTGACCAATAGCAGCTTAAGGCCTACCTGGGTTGTACCACTTGGCGGGGGAGGGGGCACATCTTGGTTGTGCCACTTGGGGAGGGGCCGCTCATTTACTCCCCTCTGCTAATAAAGACTTGGTTGCGACGTTAACGGGTTGTGAACGCTTGCGTGTGTTTGTATGTGGGACTCAGACAGCAAGTCAGAGGCTGCGAGCGCACAGCTCTGGCTGGCCGAACTTTTATAAACACAATATTGTTATCCCGCAGTAATCAGCCCGGTAGCCCCAAAACGTTAACGGCCCACCGGGAATTCTCACGATTACCACACACACACACACACACGCACACACACACACACACACATACACACACACACATACACACACACACACACACACACACACACACACACACACACACACACACACTGTGTGTGTGTGCCTTATCCAATGGCCTGGTAATGTTTATACATGTACGGTAATATTCATACTATGTTTGTGTTAGCATTGGAAATGGCATAGTGCTAACGCCAACCCCTTTAATTTTTGTATCATTTTATCTACATTTACATTTACATTTAGGGCATTTAGCAGACGCTTTTATCCAAAGCGACTTACAATAAGTGCATAAGAAGTGAAACAATATATTGCTGTCCGTACAGTAAAGACGTTCATAGAACCAAGTGCAAGTATTACAATCGCTAGGCTAACCCATTCCCCGTATAAAGCAGCGATAGCAGCTACTGTAGATGCTACACAATTAAGTACCTTGAATAAGGGTAATGTACAAGTGCCAGGACGTACAACATTCAATGGTGACTGTGCATTGGTTTCTATGCAGAGTCGAGATGAACTCTGAACAGGTGAGTTTTGAGTCTTTTGCGGAAGCTGGTGAGCGACTCTGCGGTCCTGACTTCGGTAGGGAGCTCGTTCCACCACTGAGGTCCCAAAACAGAGAAAAGTTGTGACTTTGCTGATCGACCTTTGTATAAACACCGCCAGCTTTGGTTGTCCATAAGTTTTCACCCTTGGATCTTGTCCTTTAATTTCCTTTTACAGTTTGAAATGCCTGAATCTTTTGTCGATTATTTGGAGGATGCATGAATAAATTGATGTACATTTCTGTTTCAGGTTATTAAACATGGCGACTACACTGGAATTCATCGGTGGACAGGGAGGCGGTCCATTTGATTTCACTGGCCTTAGCAATGGTGCCACCCTCAAGAAGATTGGAGTGGCAGTGGCCGGCTGGCAGATCAAAGCTGTGCGGGCAGAACTGACCGATGGGCGTGTGGAGACCTTTGGAAATGCAGTCACTTTCAATGAGTTTACGTTCGAACTTGGCGAGCGCATCACCAAGCTGTCCCTGTGGGGGAACGGTGCCGGAACACGTCTGGGTGGCATCAGGTTCTGGACGAGCTCTAATCGCGAGTTCTTCCAGTACATGACTAGCTGGGGCCTGAAGACCGAGTACTCTATCGACGTGGGGTCTGGAGTCTGCCTGGGGTTGCAAGGGAGGGCTGGCTCAGACATCGACTCTATGGGATTCCTCTTCATCAGTGCCATCAGGTCGTCTGTGCTAACTGACATGACCTATCCCACCCTGGCCATGTACACACCCCAGGTGAGTGCTGCTATTTATAGAAGACCTGAGTCAGAATATGGCAGGATAAGTGGGCCAATGCATTTCAATTAACAAGTGTTTCTTTATTAACTCCGAAAAGCAATTGAAGTGGGATAATTTGTCTGCATGAATAGCACCTTTTTGTCGTAGGTTGTATCCAGGACAGAAATTGGCACGTATTCTTCCTCTTTTCTATCACTAACAAAAGCATGTCTTATACCTATCTTTCATAGGGCAGATTACCCTTATATATTAATCAAATGTATTTTATAAAGCCCTTTTTATATCAGCAGTTGTTACAAGGTGCTTTTTTGAAGAAGACTGAAGAAAGATTTGTTCTGATCAAATGCTTGTTGGCCCACTTTGCCTTCCATGAAGGACAACTTGATGAGTGCTGTCCACCGTATTAACATTATCATTTGATATGGGTATTTTTTATTTTGCTTAATTACATTAGGTCAATAAAATAGTGGCAGCACGTATATCTTTTGAATTTCTCCCCCGTGGGATTAATAAAGTGTTAAAGTCTAAGACTAAATAAATAAGTTGATATTTTCTGTACTATTATATTCTGTTCAAGCACTATCTTGTGTGTTGCCCGAACTATATACATATTTTTTGTGTTTTTCTGTCTGTGTTGTTTAATGTAGGTAAACAAAGAATATATAAAATCTTTGCATTGGGGAAATGGCGGTACTGCGGATCTAGAGCATAAATTTACGTACAGCAGATCTGTGACCAAGTCTAACACCTGGAGCACCACCTTCAAGATTGAGTCCACCGTCAGCATGTCTGTTACAGCAGGGATCCCGAAAGTGGCGGAGGTGACTGGTGGGTTTAGCGTGACCGTGGGAGCGGAGCAGACCTCCTCAATGACCTCCTCACAGACCATAACCGAATCAGATGAGGTCAATGTGACGGTCCCACCAGGAAAGGCCGTGAGCGTTGAGGCGTCAGTGGGACGGGCAGTCATCAACCTCCCCTACTCGGCCACAGTGAAGATCACATGCCTGAATGGCAGCGAGCTGCACTTCCAATCCACCGGCAACTACAATGGTGTGGCTTACACTGCAGTGACTGTAAAAACCACTGAGTCAGATTATGTGAAGAATGTCGAATAAGATGCATCAACATCTTACTGTGCACAGTTTTAATATTGATTGCATAACATTGGTTTGATTGCTAATGCAGTGTGACTGTCACAGATAATAAATCATTATCATAAACCTGCTTGTGTTTCCATGTCCATCCTTAGAGTTTGTAAAACAAAATATGAAAATGAGTCCAGCTGATCCCATTATTTAACGTTTCAGTTTAGTAAATGATCATTCAGTTCAAATATTCTATATGCTGTTAATAATTTAGTTTTCCATTCCAACAGCCTAGAAAGATAATACCTTTCTGCACAATTCCAGTCAGATGCTAATTGCTTTAAAAGTTGAGGTTTATGTTGAATGGCTTCAGTAATTGTGGGACAGGTAATGCTCTAAATCAGTGGTATTCACTATTTTTTTCAGGAGAGCCGCACTGACAGGACGACGTCAACAGGAGAGCCATTTTTACCGCAAAGTATCAAAAGCTATAAATCCAATCATAAATAAGTATGCCTGCTTAATAATATGTCCTCCCTGAAGCAGTGTTTCCCGCAGAATTTTGTGAAACTGTGGAGGGAACCCGGTCCTTAGCGGGGTCTGGGGGCATGCTCCCCCGGAAGAAAATTTGGTACCTTTAAACCTGGAATGCATCAATCTGGTACACTTTGAGAGGAAAATTAAGACTTGTGTGACTGTGTGCTATTTTCTGGAATAATGTGGAGACACTGGGTCACATAACATGAAAGCTATTGAAGAATAAGTTAATAAGAATAAGTCCATCCAAAGAGCACATTCTCTCTTGTTATGCAGGAAAACCGCCAATCTGGCAACCCCGCTGTCAGCGTAGAGCCGAGCAAGTTTAAAAATATTTTCTAGACAAGGCTATATTTCCACCTTTTAATGCCGCTGTTGATTTATTTTTTAAATAATTGTTTGTATTGTTTTTTTAAATATCTGTATTCACTGCATGATCATATCACTGTATATTTTTACCGCCATGCGAGCCGCAAATAGAGGCTTGGCGAGCCGCATGTGGCTTGCGAGCCGCGCAATGAGTAATGCTGCTCTAAATAGTGCCAAAGATAATTCATTACACAACTGTTCCAAAGATACAGTGTATTGCCAACAGAAAAACAGTAATACAGCCGAAGGCACCCCTTGATAGGACAGAACATGTTGGTTCTCTAACCTAGGGTGACCTCGGAGATTTTAATATTTAATGTTTGCCATACGTTATACTTTAATCTTTGTCTACTTGGGTACGTTTTGTGTAACCTGTAAGTCCAGTGATATCTTCAATATTGACGTAATCATTACAGTATCAACAAAGATACATGAAAACATAAACGAAAATTTGTAGACAAAAAAAATAAAGAATCCTGGAATCCTTTTGTTAAACGATTTGTATTATAATTTTTGACTCATCAAAGTAGCCACCTTTTGCAGACATAACAGCCATACACACTTCCTAATGGAAATCAAATATTGTTTGCGAAGCTCTTCCCAACACTGTTGTAGATGTTCCCACAAATGTGTTGCACTTGTAGGTTGCTTTGTTTTCACCCTTCTGCCCAGTTCATCCCAAACTTAAACTTTAAGTGATAAGTAACTTTAAAGGGGACATATTATGAAAACAACACTTTTCCTGGGATGTGGGGTGCTGTTTTGGGTCTCCGGTGCTACCAGACGCATACAAACTTTGAAAAAAGTCTGTACTTGATTTTTTGAGTGAGTCCCCCATTTCTGAAAGTCCCGGCAGTCCGGAAGCTCCGGCGAGGGGACAGTCTGGCAGCTCAGCTCCGTGTGTACAATCCCTTTCTCCTCCACGTCTTGGTTCAATATGGACTTCAGAGAGTCACGGCCAAAGTCCCTTTCCCCCAATTCTTCCCAACCATGGCCGAGTGAACCCCCACTACGAGTCTTTACTTGTTGTGGAAGTACCAGAGACGTAAGACGGAGTCTTTATGATGCATAATATCATCCGAGGTGCACATAGCTTTTGGCCTTAATATTAGATATAATATTATATAAATACCTATACCTTGTGTGTGTCTGTGTGTATGTGTGTGTGTGTGTGTGTGTGTGCATGTGTTTGTGTATGTGTGTTTGTGTGTGTGTGTGTGTGTGTGTATCCGGCGTGTATGTGCGTGCGGGTTGTGTACGTGTGCGTTTGCGCATACTGTGTGTGTGTGTGTCTGAGCTGCAGGTGTGCATGTGTGTGCGTGCGTGTGTGCGATGTGTATGCGGTGTCTTGCGCTGCCTTTGCTTGAAACGTCTGCGTCAGCGCGCGCGTGTGTTTGTGCACTTGTGCGTGTGTGTGCGTGTTTGTGTGCGTGTGTGTATGTGTGTGTGCGGTGTGTATGTGCGTGCGTGCGGTGTATGTGTGCGTTCACGCCTGCTGTGTGTGTGTGTGTGTGTGTGTGTGTGTGTGTGTGTGTGTGTGTGTGT
This sequence comes from Pollachius pollachius, assembly GCF_949987615.1. Classification (NCBI taxonomy): domain Eukaryota; kingdom Metazoa; phylum Chordata; class Actinopteri; order Gadiformes; family Gadidae; genus Pollachius; species Pollachius pollachius. Next base: position 3,523,073 of record NC_136942.1, on the reverse strand, counting down.
GTGTGTGAGCTGCAGGCTGCTTGGCACTTGCGCACTGACCAACTTGAGTAACTTGTGCGACAGGTCTGCTATTATATAGTAGTAAGATAAGATGTCAAGTCAATGGTTGACCAAAATTTCATTGGTAATACATTATTGGGAATAAGTTGGTAGTAACTAATATTAAGGTAATATTCACTGCAGATGTCATTTTGATGGACAACCACTAGAGGGTGGTACTGCCGAGTGTTTCGTTCACACGAGCGAATGAAACGCTTGTGTCCCGCACTGACGTCAATTAACCTAAAGACAACGACACGCAATGCAACAACCACACGCAGTGTCTTCTTGGGGGACGATATGATATCTTCTGAAGAGTGGTTCTCTCTTCTCTCCTATGAATTAATAGATGGATCATAACAGAATCCATGCCACAGACGTGCTCCATGCAGTATGGTACCTCACCACGCAGGCAGTGCCCGGACTGATCAGCCATATCAACAATTGCACGTGTGTGTGTGTGTGTGTGTGTGTGTGTGTGTGTGTGTGTGTGTGTGTGTGTGTGTGTGTGTGTGTGTGTGTGTGTGTGTGTGTGTGTGTGTGTGTATGCATCTGCATATGGGCCTGCAGGGGAGTGTGATTGTGTAACGGGTCCCAGGTGGGAGCGCCCGTGGACAGATTATAGATAACTGAAACACAAGAAAAGAATGCTGACACGGGAGACGTGGCTTGTCTTTTCAAATCCTCATTAGTTATATTTTTTCATTTAACATGTTTATTTACTGAAGGTTACTGTTTATCTTCACATTGTCCATGCATTTTAAACTCAGTATCATATTACTGCATATGTTGTCTAATTAGACATATTTTACATGTTCTTAAAACAAACCAAAATACACCAAAAAATACTCTTAATTCAAAACACACCTTTTCTCACAGTGTTGTTCTTTCATCTCTCTTGTCTCTGATACAATAAACAGTTTGTAAGAAGTGCATCTTTAATGCTCTTAAAACCCCTTAAGTTTTACTGGACTAGTATTTTTAACAGTACCTTGTAAACTATATCAAACATTTACCTTTACATTTAACATACACATTTTCTTATTAATGAACTTCAAATAACTTTTCTTAACCCGTTTTTTTTTTTTTTCAGACATTTTCTATTTTATTTACTTTGTATTGGGCTACTTATCTGGGGTTAGGGGCGCTTCACCTGTTTAGCCAAACCTTAGTAAAGTGGGGGGAGGTGTCAGGTCGCAAACACTGCACACATACTTTAGGCGATCCCTCAGGACAGGACATCCTGAATCCTACTTCTCCCCTGTCTAGTAAGCTACCGTGGATCTAGATGGCTAAACAGCGCACAACGTGTCCACTCACCTGGACATTGAAGCCATAGGCATTGGGTGTGGGGGACCTAGATCCTGTCCCACTCAGTCCTCTCCAGACCAAGAACTGTGTTACCCCTACAAGGTGGCGGCAATAATCCCGACCGTCACAATTGTCGTCACGAACAGGATGGATTAAGCAATCATTTTTAGTGGAAACCATGGCCGATTTAGAGAAACTGAGGGAACAGTTTGAGCAGATGAAGGCGAGATTCGACGACCAGGCTGAGGCCCTGCTACAAGCTAGAAGTGAGCAAAGAGAGGCTCTAGCGTTAGCTAAGGCAGTCATAGATCAGCAGAATGAGAAGCCGGCTGCAGCTACGGTGTATATCCCCAAAATTTTGGATTTCAATGGCAAGCAAGGTGATGTGGATATTGAAGAATGGATCTCATCAATGGAATCTGTCCTCAAAGTCATGAAGGTCCCCATAGACGACCAAGCGGAGTTCATTAAACAGTACCTTAAAGGTGAAGCTAAACTCACGGTGAAGTATATGATGGACGACAAAGCTAATGATGCAGCGGGCATATTGGAAGCACTACGCAAGACTTATGGCGACAAAGTGCCTTTAGGCACCCGGCTCAAATAATTCTATGAACGTAAGCAGATGCCTGGAGAGACCATACGTTCTTATGCATATGACATCCAAGAAAAGCTGATGCGGATATGGCGTAGAGATTCTAATCGTGTCCCCAATGCAGAGGGAATGTTAAAAGAACAGCTCGCGCTTGGGCTCCGAGATGATATCCTCAGAAGAGAGATCAAGAGAAGATTAAAGGAAAATGGTCATCTTGCCTTTGCTGAGCTAATGCAAGATGCCATCTCCTGGTCTGAAGAGGAAGAGGTTCAGACGTCTGATGCCATGCAAATCAGTTCCCATGCCAGAGGTGCCATGAACGCTACTAGGGCGATCGATGAACCCTCTTCGCAGTTGACGATGGAGGTACTGCATGAAGCAATACAAAAGATAGTCATGCGTCAGGATGAACTGTTCCAGATGATGAATCACAGGGGCACTACCATGAAACAAGGGAGAGACGTGAAAGCAAGAAGCCCCCCTCTGAAGAATGAAGAGGGGCAGTTTATCTGCTACACATGCAATGAGCCTGGACACACAAGCAGATACTGTCCTTTGAACAGGGGAGCTATGGGCATAGCACGTCCTCCACTCGGAAGGGATGGGCCATCAGGGGCTGTGGGGAACAACCCGGTAGGGGTGATGCACCCGAGTCCAGGTGGCCCTGTCATTAGAAGTCACTTTGCAAAGCAGTCCTATAACACTCCTCAAGCCCCGAGTGCAAGTGTCTTTGGAAACTGCTTGATTGTCGAAGTGAAGATAGCAGGCGTTAAGACAGACTGCCTGTTGGACACTGGCTCAGAGGTCACCACAATCCGGGAATCCCACTTCATCGAGTACTTTGGGAAGTCTGCGTTGTCCTCAGCCAACTGGGTCCAGATCACTGCTGCAAACGGCCTCGAAATTCCCCTCCTTGGATACCTAGAGGCGGAGGTTGAGTGCATGGGGAAAACCGTCGGCAGGAAGTGTGTCTTTGTCCTTAAAGATGAAAGCCCAGATGTGGTAGGGATGAAAGGTCCCCCTGGTATCCTGGGAATGAATGTCTAAGTGAACTGAAGGATCTTTTCGTTGCCACGGACGGCATGAAAAAGATGGATAAATATCGGGGCACTGAGGCTAAGGTCCACCGGGTGCTAGCAAACATCAGAAAGGAGGCGGGGTCCCTCGGACAGAGCGACCGAATAGGCTATGTGAAGGTGGCAGGCAGGGAGACAGTCATCATTCCCCCACTCAGCGAACGCATCCTTGAAGGTCATTGCAGCATGCCTTCAAAAGCAAGCTGTCAAGTGTTAGTGGAGGCCACTTCTGGAGTGAGCCTGCCGAAGATCCTCCTGGTGGCTAATGTTCTTGCTACAACCACAGGTGGGCTTGTGCCTATCCGGGTGTTGAATTCCAGTGAAAAGCCAGTGATGCTGAAGCCAAGATCACGGATCGCCATAATCTGTAAGCCACAGGACGTGCTGCAAAAGGAACTTGTAGAGCTGGAAGAGAAAGAAGGGGTGCTGCATGTGAAGGCACAGCTGTTTTCAACCCTGGACCTAACCTCAGGCTATTTCCAAGTAGCCATGGATGATGCAGACCGAGTGAAGACTGCAGTCACCACCCTGTTCGGCCTGTTTGAGTGGTCAAGGATGCCATTCGGGCTATGCAACGCCCCAGCCACATTCCAGCGTCTCATGGGCGTGGTGCTCGGCGATCTGACGTGTGAGGCGCTGCTCATCTATTTAGATGTCATCATAATCTTTTCCAATGACTTTGACACCCATTGTGAGAGATTGGAGGCTGTCTTCAATAGACTCAGGAAGCACGGTTTAAAACTGAAGCCCAGTAAGTGCCACCTCCTGAGGGACGAAGTGAAGTTTCTCGGCCACATAATATCCGCTCGAGGTATCCAGGTGGGTCATGAGAAAGTGCGAGCCCTTGAGACATGGGCAGCCCCTAAGTCAGTGAGAGAGGTGAGGCAAGTCCTGGGGTTCATGAGTTATTATAGAAGATTTGTCCCCAGGTTTGCCCACCTAGCCCGGCCTCTCCATGCTCTGGTTGGCAAGGGAGGTAAAGCCCGGTTTGCAGAGCCGTTCAGATGGAGTGATGACTGCCAACATGCCTTTGAAGAACTGAAGCATAGCCTGATGAACCCGCCAGTTCTTGCATACCCTGACTTTAGCTTACCCTTCATACTTACCACTGATGGGAGTCTACAGGGCCTGGGGGCCGTATTAAGCCAGAAGCAGGGGGAAGTCGAGTACGTCATTGCCTTCGCCAGCCGAGGTCTGCGTGGAGCTGAAAAGAATGACAAAAACTATAGTGCTTTCAAATTAGAGTTGCTCGCTGTAAAATGGGCGATGACAGAAAAATTTAAAGAATATCTAATGTACTCCAAATTTACAGTTGTATCCGATCACAACCCACTGCGCTACCTGGGTTCTGCCAACCTAGGAGCGGTGGAGCAGCGCTGGGTAGCCCAGCTTGCAGAGTACAATTTTGAAGTCTGTTATAAGCCCGGGCGACAAAATGCGAACGCTGATGTCTTGTCAAGAATCCCGGCGACCACAGAGCCGGATGAGGAAGATTCAGGAAAAGACTTCATACGCATGGGATCAGACCAGGTGCGTGCTTGTCTCTGGCCAGGGCCTAAGGACAAAACAGATGCACTCAGGGTGGAAAAGGTGGCACAGAATGCCATAAAGGGGACCGTGAGTGGCTTCAGCTGGCCTGAGATAGAACAGGAGCAAAAACGGGACCCCAGTGTCTGGCCTGTCCGTTCAGCTGTGTGGAACCACATAAAGCCCACTCTGTCAGAGACTAGAGACATGGATCCAAAGCTAAAGCGACTCTCCCAACAGTTTGAGCGACTGAGCCTTCAAAAGGGAGTCTTGTTTCGCTCTGTCAGCAATCCAAGAGACGGGGAAGAAATACGGCAATTAATCGTCCCAGGGAGTCTGCAGCGTCGAGTGTTTGAAAGTCAGCATGAACATGGTGGTCACTTCGCGGAACAGAGCACCCTTGACCTCATGAGGCGGAGCTACTACTGGCTGACAATGACCAAAGATGTACAGACTTGGATTAAGGAATGCAAACGGTACACTCTGGCGGTGTGCACGGCGAGGTGGTGCGGTTGTATGCTGGTTTTTCCGTTGAGTTTTTTTTGTTAGGTTAAGGGTTAGGGTTTGCGTCGGCCCGGTTGCTGAGAGTGGTGCGGCGGTTTTGGGTGTTTCGTTAGCGAGCCTGGACGTCGGTGAAAGCGACGGGGAAAAGAGACCCTCCGTGTGATGTCCTACGTGGTTGCCTAGAGCTGCCCGAAAGCTGGGGACGTTTCAGGAGAAGTTTGCCCTGCCAGCCATCGCACATCACGAGGTGCGATCTCTGCTGCGGTATCGTAACCCCTGCACCCCACCTAACCATTTACACTGAAACAGAAGACACACACACCGTGCGCAGCCCGAACAGAACTGTGACTGAACGAACTAACACACACGCACGCACCCACACACACATCCACACGCACTGTGCTGGAAGGAACATTGCACCGCTGTGCATTCCGTGCACATACCCCTGTTCAGGACTGAAGAACAAGTGTCTTTCTTGCCCGAGTATTATAATTGTTATTGTATATATAAAGTGTTATAATTGGATTGTGATTGTGATGGTGATTCAAACGTTAAATGCACGTCGGGTGATTTAACATTGAAATGTGATTGTTTTCCTAAATGTTGTTGTTGATTGGAACCAATGTATGTATACTGTGTTGAACAAGTGTCTTTTGAACCATTTCTCTGAAGTAAGCTGTGTTGCATGTTAAGTAAACATCAGAGGTAAAGGACAGACATTTTCTATTTTATTTACTTTGTATTGGGCTACTTATCTGGGGGTAGGGGCGCTTCACCTGTTTAGCCAAACCTTAGTAAAGTGGGGGGAGGTGTCAGGTCGCAAACACTGCACACACACTGTAGGAGATCCCGCAGGACATCCTGAATCCTACTTCTCCCCTGTCTAGTAAGCTACCGTGGATCTAGACGGCTAAACAGCGCACAACGTGTCCACTCACCTGGACATTGAAGCCATGGGCATTGGGTGTGGGGGACCTAGATCCTGTCCCACTCAGTCCTCTCCAGACCAAGAACTGTGTTACCCCTACAAAGCGGCGGCAATAATCCCGACCGTCACACATGCATTTGGCAATCTCACCCTTAAAGGGGTAGTTCGGAATTTTGGACATAGGGCCTGATTCCCAAATTAGCCTTGGTGTTCTTTATCATTGGAGACAGTTTTCAACACATTTCATTCAGTCCTTCTAGTTGCAGAGTTTGCCCATGCTAGGCTAGCACACGGCAACGGGCAATGCTAGCTAAGACATTCTTAAATCAACTATAACGTCAGACGGTCGATGTAAATGTCTGTGTTGATAGAATAATGTTAGAAATAAAACCAACCTTGCATTGCATTTTGTGGGACTTGCTGTGTCTCAGCAGCAGCAGTGTTATATTCCTGGTAGTAGGCTACGGCAGCGGCGGACTGATACCTAGGTTAAATTCCACTTTTCCACTGCTCTTTTTCATACATTATTCTATCAACACAGACATATACATCTATAGTCTGGCGTTATAAATAAGTGAATATGTTTGATGAACCATTTGAAATTGTGACGAGCTGGACAATGTGTGGACGTTTTGATGTGAATCCATTTCATTTACTGGGCTCCTCCAAATCAACGCAGGGCGGTGATGTGATGTTGGAACCGGTTTATGAGCGAGGTTGAGTAGGATACACAGAAGGAGTGTGACACGCTGCCATGCCTGAGATCTCTCTGCGTGTGTTTTGTGATGGCTGGTTTGGCTGGTTAACCGGTGTGCAGCCTTATAATCTGCTGTTGGGTGTGTGTGTGTGTGTGTGTGTGTGTGTGTGTGTGTGTGTGTGTGTGTGTGTGTGTGTGTGTGTGTGTGTGTGTGTGTTTGTCTACACACACACACGCAGAGGCGTGTTCCGGCGCAAATGATACATGGTGCTATGTTACAGATCGATAAAGCAGTTGCGACTGACTGACAAATACCTGGTCTAAGTGCACTAGTGGATAGCGCAGTTAGTGTTGCTATTTTGACGTACCATGGTAGGTCGGAACTGCAACATAAGCTTACACACCAGTAGGCTATAGACATTTTATGCAAACGATTTGCCTAATTGAAATATTATGAGGATGATGTGGATTGTGGAAACATTTTTTTTCCATAGTGGCTGCATGAAGGAACACTGTAGTAGGCTATGCCATGCGTTAAAATATTAATAATAATAATAATAATAATAATAATAATAATAATAATAATAATAATAATAATAAGAACAATAATAAACTCCAGCAAAATAGGCTACATCCCTGCCTCTTTTTACGGTAAATGATAACGTTGGTTAAATTATTTGGGAAAGAACAGCTGATACAGCGGTTATAAGTTGTATTTAAATCAATGCATCTGCAAACACCGTACAGAAAACACATTTTCTTGACACAGACATCGTGTACAAGCCCATCCCTTTTAGGATTTATGAGTATTTGATTGTGAGAAAACATTGTTTTACCGCGAGTGAGTGTTAAAAAGAATGAATGAATGCAGGCGCGCGTGTGTGCCCCTATCTGTTTAAACACACGCAAACTAAACACGTAACGCATTATACAGTCCATGGCAATGTACATTAACAGGGGACCACATGCATATTAGGAACCCAAGTCGATAAAGATAATGTATACAATACTGGTAAGAAACGATGTGTGTTAATGTATTTAAAATATTATTAAATTTGACCAACAGTTGGGGCCACAGGACCGCATATCATATGTGTGTTGTTTTCTTTGCCGAAATTTACATGCATTTCGGAAGATGCAGAAGAAAACGCTATTCCATGTGTGAATTAGGCCCTATTATTTGGCCATAAACTGAGCCATTTGAAGTTTGAAATTCATGTGGCCATGCATCTCACCAGAGGCTGCAAACGCGCTGTCAAAATATCAACTTGTCAGGTTCAAATGCGCTCATGGCTCTTAAAGGTGATGGGAGATGGCACTCTCATTAGTTTATTGGACGTTACGCCCAAACCACACCTACGGGTAATTAAGCTACTTCAGGGCAACCCGAAAAGGGTCATTTATCCGCCGGTATTATAGTAACAGCGGCAGAGACCCCCCCACAAAGCTACTTCCGTTTAGCGCTTCTTAATTGCGTTTCAGACAGTTAAAATAGGCCCCATAATGTATTTATTTTGTTTTTCAATATTTTTATCAAATCCTAAATACAGTAAAGTGACATCGATTGCATGTTGTAATGTTCAAAAGTTCTGCATTCCAAGCCTATACAGATACATCTGTAAATGACCCATATAATTTTGTTTTATCATATTTTATATTATTGAGATTGGTTTATAGTGCTTTGGATATCACATTTGTTCATTCAAATTTGTATGGTGCCCTAAATATGTTTCTGATTAATATTCATAGCGAATTTTACTTGCACCTTGTTGTGTGACCTTTATTTTGAAAGGCCACAGAGACGTTTACCTGCCGTCTCTCGGTGCGCGACTCAGACGGAAAGGAAGGTTTAAGAGGTGAACACGTTTGTTCATGCTTAGAACTGTTCACAAAACATATGAAGCATTGTTCATCCTTTTAATAGCACCTAGCTGGAAGGCGAACAGGTATGTGTGTTGATAAACTGTGGAATTAAGTTCTGTTTTTTTTGTTTTTTTTGTTTTTGATATATGTGTAAGAGTATGCATTTTTGGAGTTAGCTAATGCTAGCTAGTGCTATTCACCTCGTGGTGGTAGCTAGCTGTGGGGAAAGCATGGTCATATTACGAGTGCATGATTGTGCCTTTTTATTTGCTTTCAGCTCTTACGGTGTATCTGTGGTGTGGATGTGTGAAAATAAATGGTTGATACCGCACCATGGGCCATCAGTCATCTTTATGGAGTGCATCGCTAATTAAAGTCTGAATAAAGTCCAGCTGTGAATGCAACAACATCAAATGGAATACACACCTAACAGTAACAACATTCATATATGTGTGGTATCTTCAGCAGTTGTGTCTGTACAGGCTTACTGTCATACTTAAAGGAACAGACCCCTTATTAGTGATAAGTGCTACAGCTGTGTTCACCCTACAGGTAAGAGGAAGAAGACATTGGAAGTGCAGAGGAATGCCTTGAGTAGCAATATGATAACACTGTGTGTATCCCTGATTGTCTTTTGAAACGTTTCAGGGGTTTCCCCTCGTAGTTGATTGAAGTTCCTCAGGATGTAATAAATAAGGGGTCGCGGCCGTGCCATGTAACCCTTTGTTTCCCGAAGCTCCCCAGAGGGTTGATGAACAGGCCCAAACCAAAGGAAGATAACACAGGAACAGATAGAGAGAACAGATTACATCACCAACCACAAAGGTTTACATTTTGGATGACCCTGAAGGAGAGCAGGATGGCAAGAACATACACGGAATAGTAAGCAAAACCTAAGTTCATAAAGAAAAACAACAACATGTAGATTTTCCATCACAGTGTGTGTGTGTGTGTCCCTGCTGAGAGACTTGACTAGGACTCCCTGCTGATAGACTGGACTTACACAAGACTCTCTTCAGAGACTGGAAAGAAAACATTTGGTCAGATTTGAGCTTTGATAAAATCATTGTAGGCATTTTTTGTTTGTCGCATTGTTATTCAAAACAACAACGCAACTTTAAACGTATTGCTGCTTTTGCAGGGATATAGAATGATTTGAACTTTTTACTATCAAGCTTGAGACTTTAATTTCAAGCCCAAGACTTAAAAACAGCCATTGAGTAAAGAAGACTAAAGTAAAGGAGTAAAGAAGTTTGTTGTTTTTTTTGCAGGTACAGAGTATCTGTTGTGTGGGATGGATGGCGTAATGTGCTTCTCATTGACTTTGGTGGAAAAGCAACATGTCTGAACACATTCAAACTTCTCTCACACCACACCTTTTGGCTTCAATGTGACAATAGGGCATTTTAGTTTGCCAATAGCAAAAGCAAACACTTTTGAGGTCAACCAACTGGTGAGCATTAAGCATTTTAGTTTTGTCTGTTTTGTCTATTTTTATTTGAGCATTGCAAATGAGCATAGCCAGTTAAATGGATAGATACGACTAAGAAGACTGTATTTTATACACTGTGTGTATCCCTGATTGTCTTTTGAAACATTTCAGGGGTTTCCCCCCGTAAGTCGTTGCAGCAGAGTAAAATCACTATTCTATTTCCTGCTCAACTGCAGAGGCAGAAAAAACATATGGAACCAAGTACAACCATGATCTTGTTAATCCAATCTAAGGCAACATTTGTACCAGTTGTCTTGACAACGGGCATCATTGTGCAAACATAACTTGTTTAAAACGTTATGTTTTTAAACACGTCGACAAACTAAAAAGTAACACGTTCTGTCTATAGACTGTAGATATTGCGATAAAATAAGGGAAGAGACAATTTCTCACCTCGACAAGCAACGGCGAGTCGTTCATTTAGTCATATAAAAACGGTTAAATTCAAACATCGCACAGACCGGCATATCAACACAGAAGTCACGTGATTCTTAAAGAGACAGTGTCCCTAAAACACAGATCGAAAACATATCAATAACACAGTATGGTGAATTATGTCTATAGAGTCCACCACAAGACTACACTTTGTTGCTCAAACTTAATATTACCCTCCTCCTTGAGCCTCCCCAAATGGCGATATTGATATCCCCCCTTCCCCTGCGGCCTGTTTTAGTTGTTTTATTATTCTTATGTTTTGTGTGTATGCTATGTGTGACTGTAAGCTACTGCTGCCTGTCTTGGCCAGGACACTGGAAGAGATGTTTAATCACAATGATGATTATTATTTTTCAACTAACCAATAGTAGTTGCCTTGCATTTTAAAATGTCAATGCACTTTTCATCCCTGAGTAACAGTAAAAGCTATTCAATAATTGATTTGCATGCATAGTATACTACACTTTCCATTGAATAATTACCCTTGTTACCATAAATTGTCAAATGTTATGATGTAATCAAATGCTCACACACTAGCTGCTTACAGACACACGTGTATGTCCTGATATTCTCCTGATGTGCCGTTGTGTGAACATTTGTACCCTGAAAATCTGCTGAATAATACTACCCCTGAGGTAGTATTTTCTCTGTAAGAAATGTAAATTACCTTATATGTGAATGAGGAGTAGAAAGTTGGTATTTTTCACACCACTTCAGTGGGCTTGTTGATGACGGTTCTGCATGTCATTGAGTGGCCCCCTAAATGATAATCAGCCTGTTGCCTTTTGATGGCTGAATGGTTGAAAATATTAAAATGTTGGCACTGCTTTTAAGAGTCATTTGTTGGTAAACGAATGTTATACGTTGAAATTATAGGCAAAATGTTATTATATTATGCGCTCAGAAATTTGTTAGATTATCGACTGGGGTTTCCACATTATTGCTATGGGTTTAATTACAACTAGAGGTTGAGCGCATGCAACGCCTGCGAAAACTCTAGTATTTTTTAAAACCATATACCCTCAATTTGTCATTCAACATGAACTGTGGCATTTTCCATTTAAAAGTCTTCTCTAAATCTTGTGAAAATCATATGGTGTAAGGAGGAGGCCTTTGTTTGGGTGAAGTGTCTGGCTGATCCCTGTTTATTACAGCTGATTTTATGGATGTTCTTGATTTCAGCTACTTGGATCAGAGAAAAAAACGAATTGTTCATCAATTCCTTTGAAATTTAGGAGAAATGGGGTGAGAGAAACTGCTTTATGAATGGTAACGGCAGTGTCCCCGTTTTAGTTTTTCAAAGAAAAAAACACTACATGATTTGGAGGTTTTTACGCCTCTGAACCGAAAATGTCCCCGGATTTTGTCTCAGAAATCTGGTCACCTTATATTGTGGCCCCCATCATGTTGTTGATCTCTAAACGGACCCTATAGCAAAACTCATTGAAGACCCCTGCTCTATAAGCTGACTCTGGGGAATTTGATCAGGAAACATTGGAAACAGTTTCATTATAACACACAATTATACATGTAGTATATCACAGAATAACATATGAAAATACATAGAACATCTTGCTCAACTCGAGCATACAATACAATAATCTGAGGCCTCAGATGGGAGTTCGCCCTGCGTCTCACTTCACTTTTCTAAAGGTTCGCAAGGAGAAGTCCGCTGAGTGGCTAAAGTCAGGTGTTCTTATACACTTAGATTGGGTTCTTCATGGCAGCTGTCCCCCAATAAACCAAAAGCCTTTGTTAACCAGATGGTAATCTATTGATTGAATTTCCTCAGGATGTCATAAATAAGGGGTCGCGGCCGTGCCATGTAACCCTTTGTTTCCCGACGCTCCCCAGAGGGTTGAGGAACAGGCCCAAACCAAAGGAAGATAACACAGGAACAGATAGAGAGAACAGATTACATCAACAACCACAAAGGTTTACATTTTAGACGACCCTGAAGGAGAGCAAGATGGCAAGAACATAGACGGAATAGTAAACAAAACCTAAGTTCATAAAGAAAAACAACAACATGTAGATTTTCCATCACTGTGTGTGTGTGTGTGTGTGTGCGTGTGTGTGTGTGTGTGTGTGTGTGTGTGTCCCTGCTGATAGACTTGACTAGGACTCACTGCTGATAGACTGGACTTACACAAGACTCTCTTCAGAGACTGGAAAGAAAACATTTGGTCAGATTTGAGCTTTGATAAAATCATTGTAGGCATTTTTTGTTTTTTGCATTGTTATTCAAAACAACAACGCAACTTTAAACGTATTGCTGCTTTTGCAGGGATATAGAATGATTTGAACTTTTTACTATCAAGCTTGAGACTTTAATTTCAAGCCCAAGACTTAAAAACAGCCATTTAGTAAAGGAGACTAAAGTAAAGGAGTAAAGAAGTTTTTCTTTTTTTTTGCAGGTACAGAGTATCTGTTGCGTGGGATGGATGGCGTAATGTGCTTCTCATTGACTTCGGTGGAAAAGCAACATGTCTGAACACATTCAAACTTCTCTCACACCACACCTTTTGGCTTCAATGTGACAATAGGGCATTTTAGTTTGCCAATAGCAAAAGCAAACACTTTTGAGGTCAACCAACTGGTGAGCATTAAGCATTTTAGTTTTGTCTGTTTTGTCTATTTTTATTTGAGCATTGCAAATGAGCATAGCCAGTTAAATGGATAGATACGACTAAGAAGACTGTATTTTATACACTGTGTGTATCCCTGATTGTCTTTTGAAACATTTCAGGGGTTTCCCCCCGTAAGTCGTTGCAGCAGAGTAAAATCACTATTCTATTTCCTGCTCAACTGCAGAGGCAGAAAAAACATATGGAACCAAGTACAACCATGATCTTGTTAATCCAATCTAAGGCAACATTTGTACCAGTTGTCTTGACAACGGGCATCATTGTGCAAACATAACTTGTTTAAAACGTTATGTTTTTAAACACGTCGACAAACTAAAAAGTAACACGTTCTGTCTATAGATTGTAGATATTGCGATAAAATAAGGGAAGAGACAATTTCTCACCTCGACAAGCAACGGCGAGTCGTTCATTTAGTCATATAAAAACGGTTAAATTCAAACATCGCACAGACCGGCATATCAACACAGAAGTCACGTGATTCTTAAAGAGACAGTGTCCCTAAAACACAGATCGAAAACATATCAATAACACAGTATGGTGAATTATGTCTATAGAGTCCACCACAAGACTACACTTTGTTGCTCAAACTTAATATTACCCTCCTCCTTGAGCCTCCCCAAATGGCGATATTGATATCCCCCCTTCCCCCTGCGGCCTGTTTTAGTTGTTTTATTATTCTTATGTTTTGTGTGTATGCTATGTGTGACTGTAAGCTACTGCTGCCTGTCTTGGCCAGGACACTGGAAGAGATGTTTAATCACAATGATGATTATTATTTTTCAACTAACCAATAGTAGTTGCCTTGCATTTTAAAATGTCAATGCACTTTTCATCCCTGAGTAACAGTAAAAGCTATTCAATAATTGATTTGCATGCATAGTATACTACACTTTCCATTGAATAATTACCCTTGTTACCATAAATTGTCAAATGTTATGATGTAATCAAATGCTCACACACTAGCTGCTTACAGACACACGTGTATGTCCTGATATTCTCCTGATGTGCCGTTGTGTGAACATTTGTACCCTGAAAATCTGCTGAATAATACTACCCCTGAGGTAGTATTTTCTCTGTAAGAAATGTAAATTACCTTATATGTGAATGAGGAGTAGAAAGTTGGTATTTTTCACACCACTTCAGTGGTCTTGTTGATGACGGTTCTGCATGTCATTGAGTGGCCCCCTAAATGATAATCAGCCTGTTGCCTTTTGATGGCTAAATGGTTGAAAATATTAAAATGTTGGCACTGCTTTTAAGAGTCATTTGTTGGTAAACGAATGTTATACGTTGAAATTATAGGCAAAATGTTATTATATTATGCGCTCAGAAATTTGTTAGATTATCGACTGGGGTTTCCACATTATTGCTATGGGTTTAATTACAACTAGAGGTTGAACGCATGCAACGCCTGCGAAAACTCTAGTATTTTTTAAAACCATATACCCTCAATTTGTCATTCAACATGAACTGTGGCATTTTCCATTTAAAAGTCTTCTCTAAATCTTGTGAAAATCATATGGTGTAAGGAGGAGGCCTTTGTTTGGGTGAAGTGTCTGGCTGATCCCTGTTTATTACAGCTGATTTTATGGATGTTCTTGATTTCAGCTACTTGGATCAGAGAAAAAAACGAATTGTTCATCAATTCCTTTGCAATTATGGAGAAATGGGGTGAGAGAAACTGCTTTATGAATGGTAACGGCAGTGTCCCCGTTTTAGTTTTTCAAAGAAAAAAACACTACATGATTTGGAGGTTTTTACGCCTCTGAACCGAAAATGTCCCCGGATTTTGTCTCAGAAATCTGGGCACCTTATATTGTGGCCCCCATCATGTTGTTGATCTCTAAACGGACCCTATAGCAAAACTCATTGAAGACCCCTGCTCTATAAGCTGACTCTGGGGAATTTGATCAGGAAACATTGGAAACAGTTTCATTGTAACACACAATTATACATGTAGTATATCACAGAATAACATATGAAAATACATAGAACATCTTGCTCAACTCAAGCATACAATACAATAATCTGAGGCCTCAGATGGGAGTTCGCCCTGCGTCTCACTTCACTTTTCTAAAGGTTCGCAAGGAGAAGTCCGCTGAGTGGCTAAAGTCAGGTGTTCTTATACACTTAGATTGGGTTCTTCATGGCAGCTGTCCCCCAATAAACCAAAAGCCTTTGTTAACCAGATGGTAATCTATTGATTGAATTTCCTCAGGATGTCATAAATAAGGGGTCGCGGCCGTGCCATGTAACCCTTTGTTTCCCGACGCTCCCCAGAGGGTTGAGGAACAGGCCCAAACCAAAGGAAGATAACACGGGAACAGATAGAGAGAACAGATTACATCAACTACCACAAAGGTTTACATTTTAGACGACCCTGAAGGAGAGCAAGATGGCAAGAACATAGATGGAATAGTAAACAAAACCTAAGTTCATAAAGAAAAACAAAAACATGTAGATTTTCCATCACTGTGTGTGTGTGTGTGTGTGTGTGCGTGTGTGTGTGTGTGTGTGTGTGTGTGTCCCTGCTGATAGACTTGACTAGGACTCCCTGCTGATAGACTGGACTTACACGAGACTCTCTTCAGAGACTGGAAAGAAAACATTTGGTCAGATTTGAGCTTTGATAAAATCATTGTAGGCATTTTTTGTTTTTTGCATTGTTATTCAAAACAACAAAGCAACTTTAAACGTATTGCTGCTTTTGCAGGGATATAGAATGATTTGAACTTTTTACTATCAAGCTTGAGACTTTAATTTCAAGCCCAAGACTTAAAAACAGCCATTTAGTAAAGGAGACTAAAGTAAAGGAGTAAAGAAGTTTTTTTTTTTTTTTTGCAGGTACAGAGTATCTGTTGCGTGGGATGGATGGCGTAATGTGCTTTCATTGACTTCGGTGGAAAAGCAACATGTCTGAACACATTCAAACTTCTCTCACACCACACCTTTTGGCTTCAATGTGACAATAGGGCATTTTAGTTTGCCAATAGCAAAAGCAAACACTTTTGAGGTCAACCAACTGGTGAGCATTAAGCATTTTAGTTTTGTCTGTTTTGTCTATTTTTATTTGAGCATTGCAAATGAGCATAGCCAGTTAAATGGATAGATACGACTAAGAAGACTGTATTTTATACACTGTGTGTATCCCTGATTGTCTTTTGAAACATTTCAGGGGTTTCCCCCCGTAAGTCGTTGCAGCGGAGTAAAATCACTATTCTATTTCCTGCTCAACTGCAGAGGCAGAAAAAACATATGGAATCAAGTAGGGCTGCACGATTCAGGGAAAAATGTGAATCACGATTTTTTTGCTTAGAATCGATATCACGATTTTCTGTCACGATTTTTTTCTCACAAATAAAAAAAACCTTTTCTTTTTCTTTTTTTTTTATTGCACACATGAACCATGACAACAAAAAGGTGCAGTATCAAAAACGAGTATACTGAACCAACTTTAACATAAATAAGCGTAAATAAAACACAAATCCTTTCTTTGGAACATGGGCCTCTCATATGACCCTATATGTGACCCTGAACATGGCACTTAAAGATTCCTGGCAAGAAACACAAGTCTGTCCACATGCTCTGGCTTTAGTTATGCACAGTGGCATGTCACAATGTTGCCCGCTGTACTGAACAGCCGCTCAGAAGGTGAGCTGGTAGCTGGAATGCATAGGTATTTCTTCACCAACACAGACAACGGTAGATATACAGATGTATTTTGCCCCCACCAGATTAAGATTAAACTTCACCATATCGATAATCATATCCTTTGCTAGATGGTAAGCAATTCCGTCCGTTACTTCCTTACTCCTACTGGAGTTATGTGGGTATGGGGTTGCCTTGTGCAAGGTGTCAGTAATGGATGTCTGTGTTGTTAATGTTGGACGACTTTCAGACTTTTTCTTGCCTTGTACAGCTTCATCATATTGCACTTTGTGGTGACGATTGAGGTGCTGGTATAGATTTGTGGTGTTACTTTGCGGTGCCGCAATGATTGCAAAGCATGCCTTGCAAATCCCTTTAGACTGACCCTCGTTGTTTTGCCGAAAACAAATACAAATACTACAGCCGAAATACTTCCACACCACCGAATGCGAGCTTTTTTTTGGAACGAGTTCCTTTTGTGTCTGAGGGGTTGGCTGATTCTCGCCACTAGTAGCTGGGTCCTCATCATCAAAATCCATTTTGTCTTCACTGTTCATCTCTTGTCGCACTCGCAGTCGCACTATCTTTCCGAACTGCTGCGCTCTCTGCTGCTCCATGAGTGAAACACGTGACTAAAAGGCGCTTCGTCATTGGCTGAGGGTGAAGCCCTTCTCAGAACCTAGAAGGGAGAGAGCGCTTGGGAGTGCTTTTAAACCATGGACCTATGTTTTAAACTCACAGAAGAAAGTCGCGTTTGTCAGTTGGACTCGGCTCATAAAAAAAAAAGAATTGAATAAATCGATTAATTTAAAACTTAAATCGACACGGGGGTGAATCAAGATCGCGATTTTATAACGATTTATCGTGCAGCCCTAGAACCAAGTACAATCATGATCTTGTTGATCCAATCTAAGGCAACATTAGTACCAGTTGTCTTGACAAAGGGCATCATTGTGCAAACATAACTTGTTTAAAACGTTATGTTTTTAAACACGTCGACATACTACCAAGTAACACGTTCTGTCTATAGACTGTAGATATTGCGATAAAATGAGGGAAGAGACAATTTCTCACCTCGACAACCAACGGCGAGTCGTTCATTTAGTCATATAAAAACGGTTAAATTCAAACATCGCACCGACCGGCATATCAACACAGAAGTCACGTGATTCTTAAAGAGACAGTGTCCCTAAAACACAGATCGAAAACATATCACTTACACAGTATGGTGAATTATGTCTACAGAGTCCACCACAAGACTACACTTTGTTGCTCAAACGTAATATTGCCCTCCTCCTTGAGCCTCCCCAAATGGCGATATTGATATCCCCCCTTCCCCCTGTGGACTGTTTTAGTTGTTTTAATTTTCTTATGTTTTGTGTGTATGCTATGTGTGACTGTAAGCTACTGCTGCCTGTCTTGGCCAGGACACTGGAAGAGATGTTTAATCACAATGATGATTATTATTTTTCAACTAACCAATAGTAGTTGCCTTGCATTTTGAAATGTCAATGCACTTTTCATCCCTGAATAACAGTAAAAGCTATTCAATAATTGATTTGCATGCATAGTATACTACACTTTCCATTGAATAATTACCCTTGTTACCATAAATTGTCATATTTTATGATGTAATCAAATGCTCACACACTAGCTGCTTTCAGACACACGTGTAAGTCCTGATATTCTCCTGATGGGCCGTATGTGTGAACATTTGTACCCTGAATATCTCCTCAATAATACTACCCCTAAGATAGTATTTTCAAGCTATTACTAGCTACTCAAGCTGGGCTGTTTTGAGGCTACAAGCGTCCTCATCGCTGTCGTGGGGTCGGGCGCTGATTTTCCCTTGGCAATTTTCAAAACGTGAAGGTGACTTTTTGAGGACTCGTGGTCCTTCACGGCTTTCAATTTTAGGTTTTGTGTCCCACTCACTAAACTATTGGACCTGTGGCCATCCGAAGCATGTTTACGACAGAGAGCACAGAACATTGTCTGGCTCGTCCCGTCAAACACCAGCCGGTCACGGTGTTGCCCACTGTCCGATGTTTGCCATCTCTTATTAAAAATATACCGAATGTTGATACCGGCATATTATCTCTATGGTTACCGGTATATTATCCCGGATGTTGACAGTCGCAGTTCAGCAAAAGAGGCGTAGAAGAAGAAGGGGGCCGGATGTTGACAGTAATGGTTGTGGAACTGTGCAGCGCCGTATGACGAATGTATTAAATATGCAAATTTGAACGGACCTGACTTGAAAGTATTACCCGACACAGTGGCGGGCGAAGTGACACAATCCACCCGCCACCATACAAATCCACCCGCCAATGGCGTGTGGCGGGTGTTAATTTACATCCCTGATACAGAAGCTTTAAATGTTTACTAGACACTAGAAGTTCATGTGAAATAATAAGGGCAACATCTTTAAAGGGGGAGAGGTAATGATAGGTAGTGACCACTCGAGGTCAGTGTCATAGCCTAGGGCATTGTTCTGTGCCAAGTAGAAGAAGAAGGATACGTTTGGCAGTTCTGGATTAAGCCGAACACTGGGAACTCACGTGTAGTCATGTCCAAATATATATGCCTGTTAGTAGTTAGCTACAGACTTTACAAGTCTGGTATAAAATTCAATCTTACTTTAAAATAGAACCAGATATATCAGGCTTTACACCGATTTGGGGAAACTGCAGATTTTCTCCAGGCAAAAATTACCTTGGCTTTAAATTGTGGGCGGAGAGAGGGATTAGTAAAGTTATGGATATGTATAATGAGAATGATCTGCTTTATAGCTTTGATGATTTGAAAACAATTTATAATATCCCTTTAAAACATTATATTTTGTAGGGAGTTATATTTTGACAGCACTCAAACAGTCCCCCTATAGACAACCTTTGTCTAGTCTCGAAAAGGCTGTTCTTGACGGACGTGGACAGGTCTACTTGATATAAAAGATCCTTGTGAATGAATCTAAAGAATCATCAGATAAAAGTATATTGGCCTGGTCTAGAGATTTGGATGTAGAGATTGCTGAGGATGAATGGGAGAGAGTTTGCCATGATGCACAAACCCAGACTATTAACACCAGATATAAACTATTACAGTTTAAATGGATCATGCGTACATACATAACTCCCTCTCTGTTACATCGCTTTGATGACAATAACCCAGATTTATGTATTAAATGTGGTCTTGAAGAGGGAATATTGTTTCACTGCATCTTTTCACTGTGTTGCCTGTCCGCCCCCGCATTTTTCTCCTTTGAGTACTTCCAAAGATTTAAAGATGACAAGTCTGAACAAAAAAAATGTTATTCTTTGCTCCCTACTAGCTAAACACTGCATAGCAGTCACATGGAAAAGTATGGAGACTCCGACAGTGAG
The DNA here is from genome assembly GCF_949987615.1 of Pollachius pollachius. NCBI lineage: Eukaryota > Metazoa > Chordata > Actinopteri > Gadiformes > Gadidae > Pollachius > Pollachius pollachius. The sequence goes on along the minus strand of NC_136942.1, from coordinate 3,502,927 downwards.
TCATTGGCTCAAAAGTCTCTCCAACTGTTTAGCTTTAGAAAAATTGACATATGCCTCCAAGGGGAAAATGAAATATTTCTTTGAAATGTGGGGACAATTCATGGGATTCCTTGAGAGCCACCAAGCCAGGGGTTTGCTTGATGCTTAGATGGCCTTTTCTGATGCCAGTGCAGTATTTCCGAGCATAACTTCTGTATAGAAAATGCAGTGGACAATTTAGTTTGCAGTTCCCAGTAATGAATAAATGAACACAATAAATAGCAATATAGTTCTATACATCCACTATTTATCTTATTGGCGCGCTGCCACCGGCGGGTGTGGCTCTGCAAAAGGGCAAAAGGGCAAAAGGCTTGGCAAAAAGGTTGTGGGCGTTTCCGAATACCATCGACATTATCTATAAAAACACTTCTCTTACCGTATACTGGTCATTTGGCAAGGACAGGAACACACTGATTGGTAAGTAGTTTATATGCCGTTGAAAGACTTATCATTGACTTTAACTTTTTTTAAATTAGGTTTATTTTTCATTTTTTATTAGGATTGTGGAAAGTGCATAGAAAGGTGTAAGTGTGCCGCAGTTTAAATAAATCACAAATAATACAGAGATATTTAGAGGGGGGGGGGCTGGGTGCGGGATAGCCAATGGGCCGCGGCAGACCACCTAACGAAGAGCTGCATTGTGGGCTTGTGAGGGGACACGACAGTAAAGTTCTGTAACGCTCTTCCATTTATCTAAACTCTGTGACCCCGCAGACGCTTCGACGCAGTCGTGAACCTTGTGAAGATGTGCGTTGTGTGTCGCCTCGACGTATCGATTCACAGAGTAGTATAGCTAAACTTTGAAAGATGTGTCTCCTACACCCATAATGCTATATGATGTCACAACGGAATCCCCATAGGCCCACTTTCTAAAATGGTGATTAAAATTGACTTGATTGAATTTATATAAAAAATTAGAACATTAATCATTAATGAGTTAATGAGTTTTACATTTTAACATTTGAATTGATCACACATGGTGCAGTTTGCATTTGCAAACTCCATGTTATTTCCCTTAGACGTTTGAGTGTTTGAGCCGGAGACGGGACTAGTGAAGTCTATGCGTGGAGAGGAGGGGCAGACCAATCAAATGTCATTCTGTGTCGGCGCTGTCTGTTGTACTCCTTTTAATAGTATACATTTACATAAATATGTGCAATGGCAGCTGGTGAAAAAAATTCTAGGTGGGGCATAATGCTGCTATATATATTGTATATACTTCATACAGTATATATATATATATATATATATATATATACTATAGACAGTATATATTGCAGAATGTCCATTTCCTTTCCCATGACCCCCATTTTTAAATAATTTAATATCCTGGATAATTCAGAAATGCACCTGACAATCACCATTAAGAAATAATTAAGGCAATTGGTGAGTAATTAAATAACATTGCATTATTGAGAAAGGTTATGTTGTGACAAATATTTCATAATAATAATCCACTTAGTCTTACTTTCTTTAAAAGAAAAAAAAAACTTATTATAACGTATTCTTTTATATGTATACAACGCCAGCTTTGGTCGTCCATACGTTTTCTGCCTTGAATCTTGTTCTTTGATTTCCTTTTACAGTTTGAAATGTCTGCATCTTTTGTCTAGCATTTGGAGGATGCATGAATAAATTGATGTACATTTCTGTTTCAGGTTATTAAACATGGCGACTACACTGGAAGTCATCGGTGGACAGGGAGGCGGTCCATTTTATTTCACTGGCCTTGACAATGGTGCCACCCTCAAGAAGATTGGAGTGGCAGTGGGCGGCTGGCAGATCAAAGCTGTGCGGGCAGAACTGACCGATGGGCGTGTGGAGACCTTTGGAAAAGCAGTCACTTTCACTGAGTTTACGTTCGAACTTGGCGAGCGCATCACCAAGCTGTCCCTGTGGGGGAACGGTGCCGGAACACGTCTGGGTGGCATCAGGTTCTGGACGAGCTCTAATCGCGAGTTCTTCCAGTACATGACTAGCTGGGGCCTGAAGACAGAGTACTCTATCGACGTGGGGTCTGGAGTCTGCCTGGGGTTGGAGGGGAGGGCTGGCTCAGACATCGACTCTATGGGATTCCTCTTCATCAATGCCATCAAGTCGTCTGTGCTAACCGACATGACCTATCCCAGCCTGGCTGTGTACACACCCCAGGTGAGTGCTGCTATTTGTAGAAGACCTTAGTCTGAGAATATGGCAGGATAAGTGGGCCAACGCATTTCAATTAACAAGTGTTTCTTTATTAACCCATTGAAGTGGGATAATTTGTATGCATGAATAGCACCTTTTTGTCGTAGGTTGTATCCCGGACAGAAATTGGCACGTATTCTTCCTCTTTTCTATCACTAACAAAAGCATGTCTTATACCTATCTTTCATAGGGCAGATTACATTTACATTTACATTTAGGGCATTTAGCAGACGCTTTTATCCAAAGCGATTTACAATGAGTGCATTTGTTACAATAAGTACATTTGTCATAAGAAGTGAAACAATATATCGCTGTCGGTACAGTAAAGATGTTCATAGAACCAAGTGCAAGTATTACAATCGCTAGGCTAACCCATTCCCCGTGTAAAGCAACGATAGCAGCTACTGTAGATTCTACACAATTAAGTACCTTGAATAAGTGCAATGTACAAGTGCCAGGACGTACAACATTCAATGGTGGCTGTGCATTGGTTTCTATGCAGACTCGAGATGAACTCTGAACAGGTGAGTTTTGAGTCTTTTGCGGAAGCTGGTGAGCGACTCTGCGATTACCCTTATATATTAATCAAATGTATTTTATAAAGCCCTTTTTATATCAGCAGTTGTTACAAGGTGCTTTTTTTGAAGAAGACTGAAGAAAGATTTGTTCTGATCAAATGCTTGTTGGCCCACTTTGCCTTCCATGAAGGACAACTTGATGAGTGCTGTCCACCGTATTAACATTATCATTTGATATGGGTATTTTTTATTTTGCTTAATTACATTAGGTCAATAAAATAGTGGCAGCACGTATATCTTTTGAATTTCTCCCCCGTGGGATTAATAAAGTGTTAAAGTCTAAGACTAAATAAATAAGTTGATATTTTCTGTACTATTATATTCTGTTCAAGCACTATCTTGTGTGTTGCCCGAACTATATACATATTTTTTGTGTTTTTCTGTCTGTGTTGTTTAATGTAGGTAAACAAAGAATATATAAAATCTTTGCATTGGGGAAATGGCGGTACTGCGGATCTAGAGCATAAATTTACGTACAGCAGATCTGTGACCAAGTCTAACACCTGGAGCACCACCTTCAAGATTGAGTCCACCGTCAGCATGTCTGTTACAGCAGGGATCCCGAAAGTGGCGGAGGTGACTGGTGGGTTTAGCGTGACCGTGGGAGCGGAGCAGACCTCCTCAATGACCTCCTCACAGACCATAACCGAATCAGATGAGGTCAATGTGACGGTCCCACCAGGAAAGGCCGTGAGCGTTGAGGCGTCAGTGGGACGGGCAGTCATCAACCTCCCCTACTCGGCCACAGTGAAGATCACATGCCTGAATGGCAGCGAGCTGCTCTTCCAATCCACCGGCAACTACAATGGTGTGGCTTACACTGCAGTGACTGTAAAAACCACTGAGTCAGATTATGTGAAGAATGTCGAATAAGATGCATCAACATCTTACTGTGCACAGTTTTAATATTGATTGCATAACATTGGTTTGATTGCTAATGCAGTGTGACTGTCACAGATAATAAATCATTATCATAAACCTGCTTGTGTTTCCATGTCCATCCTTAGAGTTTGTAAAACAAAATATGAAAATGAGTCCAGCTGATCCCATTATTTAACGTTTCAGTTTAGTAAATGATCATTCAGTTCAAATATTCTATATGCTGTTAATAATTTAGTTTTCCATTCCAACAGCCTAGAAAGATAATACCTTTCTGCACAATTCCAGTCAGATGCTAATTGCTTTAAAAGTTGAGGTTTATGTTGAATGGCTTCAGTAATTGTGGGACAGGTAATGCTCTAAATCAGTGGTATTCACTATTTTTTTCAGGAGAGCCGCACTGACAGGACGACGTCAACAGGAGAGCCATTTTTACCGCAAAGTATCAAAAGCTATAAATCCAATCATAAATAAGTATGCCTGCTTAATAATATGTCCTCCCTGAAGTAGTGTTTCCCGCAGAATTTTGTGAAACTGTGGAGGGAACCCGGTCCTTAGCGGGGTCTGGGGGCATGCTCCCCCGGAAGAAAATTTGGTACCTTTAAACCTGGAATGCATCAATCTGGTACACTTTGAGAGGAAAATTAAGACTTGTGTGACTGTGTGCTATTTTCTGGAATAATGTGGAGACACTGGGTCACATAACATGAAAGCTATTGAAGAATAAGTTAATAAGAATAAGTCCATCCAAAGAGCACATTCTCTCTTGTTATGCAGGAAAACCGCCAATCTGGCAACCCCGCTGTCAGCGTAGAGCCGAGCAAGTTTAAAAATATTTTCTAGACAAGGCTATATTTCCACCTTTTAATGCCGCTGTTGATTTATTTTTTAAATAATTGTTTGTATTGTTTTTTTAAATATCTGTATTCACTGCATGATCATATCACTGTATATTTTTACCGCCATGCGAGCCGCAAATAGAGGCTTGGCGAGCCGCATGTGGCTTGCGAGCCGCGCAATGAGTAATGCTGCTCTAAATAGTGCCAAAGATAATTCATTACACAACTGTTCCAAAGATACAGTGTATTGCCAACAGAAAAACAGTAATACAGCCGAAGGCACCCCTTGATAGGACAGAACATGTTGGTTCTCTAACCTAGGGTGACCTCGGAGATTTTAATATTTAATGTTTGCCATACGTTATACTTTAATCTTTGTCTACTTGGGTACGTTTTGTGTAACCTGTAAGTCCAGTGATATCTTCAATATTGACGTAATCATTACAGTATCAACAAAGATACATGAAAACATAAACGAAAATTTGTAGACAAAAAAAATAAAGAATCCTGGAATCCTTTTGTTAAACGATTTGTATTATAATTTTTGACTCATCAAAGTAGCCACCTTTTGCAGACATAACAGCCATACACACTTCCTAATGGAAATCAAATATTGTTTGCGAAGCTCTTCCCAACACTGTTGTAGATGTTCCCACAAATGTGTTGCACTTGTAGGTTGCTTTGTTTTCACCCTTCTGCCCAGTTCATCCCAAACTTAAACTTTAAGTGATAAGTAACTTTAAAGGGGACATATTATGAAAACAACACTTTTCCTGGGATGTGGGGTGCTGTTTTGGGTCTCCGGTGCTACCAGACGCATACAAACTTTGAAAAAAGTCTGTACTTGATTTTTTGAGTGAGTCCCCCATTTCTGAAAGTCCCGGCAGTCCGGAAGCTCCGGCGAGGGGACAGTCTGGCAGCTCAGCTCCGTGTGTACAATCCCTTTCTCCTCCACGTCTTGGTTCAATATGGACTTCAGAGAGTCACGGCCAAAGTCCCTTTCCCCCAATTCTTCCCAACCATGGCCGAGTGAACCCCCACTACGAGTCTTTACTTGTTGTGGAAGTACCAGAGACGTAAGACGGAGTCTTTATGATGCATAATATCATCCGAGGTGCACATAGCTTTTGGCCTTAATATTAGATATAATATTATATAAATACCTATACCTTGTGTGTGTCTGTGTGTATGTGTGTGTGTGTGTGTGTGCATGTGTTTGTGTATGTGTGTTTGTGTGTGTGTGTGTGTGTGTGTATCCGGCGTGTATGTGCGTGCGGGTTGTGTACGTGTGCGTTTGCGCATACTGTGTGTGTGTGTGTCTGAGCTGCAGGTGTGCATGTGTGTGCGTGCGTGTGTGCGATGTGTATGCGGTGTCTTGCGCTGCCTTTGCTTGAAACGTCTGCGTCAGCGCGCGCGTGTGTTTGTGCACTTGTGCGTGTGTGTGCGTGTTTGTGTGCGTGTGTGTATGTGTGTGTGCGGTGTGTATGTGCGTGCGTGCGGTGTATGTGTGCGTTCACGCCTGCTGTGTGTGTGTGTGTGTGTGTGTGTGTGTGTGTGTGTGTGTGTGTGTGTGTGTGTGAGCTGCAGGCTGCTTGGCACTTGCGCACTGACCAACTTGAGTAACTTGTGCGACAGGTCTGCTATTATATAGTAGTAAGATAAGATGTCAAGTCAATGGTTGACCAAAATTTCATTGGTAATACATTATTGGGAATAAGTTGGTAGTAACTAATATTAAGGTAATATTCACTGCAGATGTCATTTTGATGGACAACCACTAGAGGGTGGTACTGCCGAGTGTTTCGTTCACACGAGCGAATGAAACGCTTGTGTCCCGCACTGACGTCAATTAACCTAAAGACAACGACACGCAATGCAACAACCACACGCAGTGTCTTCTTGGGGGACGATATGATATCTTCTGAAGAGTGGTTCTCTCTTCTCTCCTATGAATTAATAGATGGATCATAACAGAATCCATGCCACAGACGTGCTCCATGCAGTATGGTACCTCACCACGCAGGCAGTGCCCGGACTGATCAGCCATATCAACAATTGCACGTGTGTGTGTGTGTGTGTGTGTGTGTGTGTGTGTGTGTGTGTGTGTGTGTGTGTGTGTGTGTGTGTGTGTGTGTGTGTGTGTGTGTGTGTGTATGCATCTGCATATGGGCCTGCAGGGGAGTGTGATTGTGTAACGGGTCCCAGGTGGGAGCGCCCGTGGACAGATTATAGATAACTGAAACACAAGAAAAGAATGCTGACACGGGAGACGTGGCTTGTCTTTTCAAATCCTCATTAGTTATATTTTTTCATTTAACATGTTTATTTACTGAAGGTTACTGTTTATCTTCACATTGTCCATGCATTTTAAACTCAGTATCATATTACTGCATATGTTGTCTAATTAGACATATTTTACATGTTCTTAAAACAAACCAAAATACACCAAAAAATACTCTTAATTCAAAACACACCTTTTCTCACAGTGTTGTTCTTTCATCTCTCTTGTCTCTGATACAATAAACAGTTTGTAAGAAGTGCATCTTTAATGCTCTTAAAACCCCTTAAGTTTTACTGGACTAGTATTTTTAACAGTACCTTGTAAACTATATCAAACATTTACCTTTACATTTAACATACACATTTTCTTATTAATGAACTTCAAATAACTTTTCTTAACCCGTTTTTTTTTTTTTTCAGACATTTTCTATTTTATTTACTTTGTATTGGGCTACTTATCTGGGGTTAGGGGCGCTTCACCTGTTTAGCCAAACCTTAGTAAAGTGGGGGGAGGTGTCAGGTCGCAAACACTGCACACATACTTTAGGCGATCCCTCAGGACAGGACATCCTGAATCCTACTTCTCCCCTGTCTAGTAAGCTACCGTGGATCTAGATGGCTAAACAGCGCACAACGTGTCCACTCACCTGGACATTGAAGCCATAGGCATTGGGTGTGGGGGACCTAGATCCTGTCCCACTCAGTCCTCTCCAGACCAAGAACTGTGTTACCCCTACAAGGTGGCGGCAATAATCCCGACCGTCACAATTGTCGTCACGAACAGGATGGATTAAGCAATCATTTTTAGTGGAAACCATGGCCGATTTAGAGAAACTGAGGGAACAGTTTGAGCAGATGAAGGCGAGATTCGACGACCAGGCTGAGGCCCTGCTACAAGCTAGAAGTGAGCAAAGAGAGGCTCTAGCGTTAGCTAAGGCAGTCATAGATCAGCAGAATGAGAAGCCGGCTGCAGCTACGGTGTATATCCCCAAAATTTTGGATTTCAATGGCAAGCAAGGTGATGTGGATATTGAAGAATGGATCTCATCAATGGAATCTGTCCTCAAAGTCATGAAGGTCCCCATAGACGACCAAGCGGAGTTCATTAAACAGTACCTTAAAGGTGAAGCTAAACTCACGGTGAAGTATATGATGGACGACAAAGCTAATGATGCAGCGGGCATATTGGAAGCACTACGCAAGACTTATGGCGACAAAGTGCCTTTAGGCACCCGGCTCAAATAATTCTATGAACGTAAGCAGATGCCTGGAGAGACCATACGTTCTTATGCATATGACATCCAAGAAAAGCTGATGCGGATATGGCGTAGAGATTCTAATCGTGTCCCCAATGCAGAGGGAATGTTAAAAGAACAGCTCGCGCTTGGGCTCCGAGATGATATCCTCAGAAGAGAGATCAAGAGAAGATTAAAGGAAAATGGTCATCTTGCCTTTGCTGAGCTAATGCAAGATGCCATCTCCTGGTCTGAAGAGGAAGAGGTTCAGACGTCTGATGCCATGCAAATCAGTTCCCGTGCCAGAGGTGCCATGAACGCTACTAGGGCGATCGATGAACCCTCTTCGCAGTTGACGATGGAGGTACTGCATGAAGCAATACAAAAGATAGTCATGCGTCAGGATGAACTGTTCCAGATGATGAATCACAGGGGCACTACCATGAAACAAGGGAGAGACGTGAAAGCAAGAAGCCCCCCTCTGAAGAATGAAGAGGGGCAGTTTATCTGCTACACATGCAATGAGCCTGGACACACAAGCAGATACTGTCCTTTGAACAGGGGAGCTATGGGCATAGCACGTCCTCCACTCGGAAGGGATGGGCCATCAGGGGCTGTGGGGAACAACCCGGTAGGGGTGATGCACCCGAGTCCAGGTGGCCCTGTCATTAGAAGTCACTTTGCAAAGCAGTCCTATAACACTCCTCAAGCCCCGAGTGCAAGTGTCTTTGGAAACTGCTTGATTGTCGAAGTGAAGATAGCAGGCGTTAAGACAGACTGCCTGTTGGACACTGGCTCAGAGGTCACCACAATCCGGGAATCCCACTTCATCGAGTACTTTGGGAAGTCTGCGTTGTCCTCAGCCAACTGGGTCCAGATCACTGCTGCAAACGGCCTCGAAATTCCCCTCCTTGGATACCTAGAGGCGGAGGTTGAGTGCATGGGGAAAACCGTCGGCAGGAAGTGTGTCTTTGTCCTTAAAGATGAAAGCCCAGATGTGGTAGGGATGAAAGGTCCCCCTGGTATCCTGGGAATGAATGTCTAAGTGAACTGAAGGATCTTTTCGTTGCCACGGACGGCATGAAAAAGATGGATAAATATCGGGGCACTGAGGCTAAGGTCCACCGGGTGCTAGCAAACATCAGAAAGGAGGCGGGGTCCCTCGGACAGAGCGACCGAATAGGCTATGTTAAGGTGGCAGGCAGGGAGACAGTCATCATTCCCCCACTCAGCGAACGCATCCTTGAAGGTCATTGCAGCATGCCTTCAAAAGCAAGCTGTCAAGTGTTAGTGGAGGCCACTTCTGGAGTGAGCCTGCCGAAGATCCTCCTGGTGGCTAATGTTCTTGCTACAACCACAGGTGGGCTTGTGCCTATCCGGGTGTTGAATTCCAGTGAAAAGCCAGTGATGCTGAAGCCAAGATCACGGATCGCCATAATCTGTAAGCCACAGGACGTGCTGCAAAAGGAACTTGTAGAGCTGGAAGAGAAAGAAGGGGTGCTGCATGTGAAGGCACAGCTGTTTTCAACCCTGGACCTAACCTCAGGCTATTTCCAAGTAGCCATGGATGATGCAGACCGAGTGAAGACTGCAGTCACCACCCTGTTCGGCCTGTTTGAGTGGTCAAGGATGCCATTCGGGCTATGCAACGCCCCAGCCACATTCCAGCGTCTCATGGGCGTGGTGCTCGGCGATCTGACGTGTGAGGCGCTGCTCATCTATTTAGATGTCATCATAATCTTTTCCAATGACTTTGACACCCATTGTGAGAGATTGGAGGCTGTCTTCAATAGACTCAGGAAGCACGGTTTAAAACTGAAGCCCAGTAAGTGCCACCTCCTGAGGGACGAAGTGAAGTTTCTCGGCCACATAATATCCGCTCGAGGTATCCAGGTGGGTCATGAGAAAGTGCGAGCCCTTGAGACATGGGCAGCCCCTAAGTCAGTGAGAGAGGTGAGGCAAGTCCTGGGGTTCATGAGTTATTATAGAAGATTTGTCCCCAGGTTTGCCCACCTAGCCCGGCCTGTCCATGCTCTGGTTGGCAAGGGAGGTAAAGCCCGGTTTGCAGAGCCGTTCAGATGGAGTGATGACTGCCAACATGCCTTTGAAGAACTGAAGCATAGCCTGATGAACCCGCCAGTTCTTGCATACCCTGACTTTAGCTTACCCTTCATACTTACCACTGATGGGAGTCTACAGGGCCTGGGGGCCGTATTAAGCCAGAAGCAGGGGGAAGTCGAGTACGTCATTGCCTTCGCCAGCCGAGGTCTGCGTGGAGCTGAAAAGAATGACAAAAACTATAGTGCTTTCAAATTAGAGTTGCTCGCTGTAAAATGGGCGATGACAGAAAAATTTAAAGAATATCTAATGTACTCCAAATTTACAGTTGTATCCGATCACAACCCACTGCGCTACCTGGGTTCTGCCAACCTAGGAGCGGTGGAGCAGCGCTGGGTAGCCCAGCTTGCAGAGTACAATTTTGAAGTCTGTTATAAGCCCGGGCGACAAAATGCGAACGCTGATGTCTTGTCAAGAATCCCGGCGACCACAGAGCCGGATGAGGAAGATTCAGGAAAAGACTTCATACGCATGGGATCAGACCAGGTGCGTGCTTGTCTCTGGCCAGGGCCTAAGGACAAAACAGATGCACTCAGGGTGGAAAAGGTGGCACAGAATGCCATAAAGGGGACCGTGAGTGGCTTCAGCTGGCCTGAGATAGAACAGGAGCAAAAACGGGACCCCAGTGTCTGGCCTGTCCGTTCAGCTGTGTGGAACCACATAAAGCCCACTCTGTCAGAGACTAGAGACATGGATCCAAAGCTAAAGCGACTCTCCCAACAGTTTGAGCGACTGAGCCTTCAAAAGGGAGTCTTGTTTCGCTCTGTCAGCAATCCAAGAGACGGGGAAGAAATACGGCAATTAATCGTCCCAGGGAGTCTGCAGCGTCGAGTGTTTGAAAGTCAGCATGAACATGGTGGTCACTTCGCGGAACAGAGCACCCTTGACCTCATGAGGCGGAGCTACTACTGGCTGACAATGACCAAAGATGTACAGACTTGGATTAAGGAATGCAAACGGTACACTCTGGCGGTGTGCACGGCGAGGTGGTGCGGTTGTATGCTGGTTTTTCCGTTGAGTTTTTTTTGTTAGGTTAAGGGTTAGGGTTTGCGTCGGCCCGGTTGCTGAGAGTGGTGCGGCGGTTTTGGGTGTTTCGTTAGCGAGCCTGGACGTCGGTGAAAGCGACGGGGAAAAGAGACCCTCCGTGTGATGTCCTACGTGGTTGCCTAGAGCTGCCCGAAAGCTGGGGACGTTTCAGGAGAAGTTTGCCCTGCCAGCCATCGCACATCACGAGGTGCGATCTCTGCTGCGGTATCGTAACCCCTGCACCCCACCTAACCATTTACACTGAAACAGAAGACACACACACCGTGCGCAGCCCGAACAGAACTGTGACTGAACGAACTAACACACACGCACGCACCCACACACACATCCACACGCACTGTGCTGGAAGGAACATTGCACCGCTGTGCATTCCGTGCACATACCCCTGTTCAGGACTGAAGAACAAGTGTCTTTCTTGCCCGAGTATTATAATTGTTATTGTATATATAAAGTGTTATAATTGGATTGTGATTGTGATGGTGATTCAAACGTTAAATGCACGTCGGGTGATTTAACATTGAAATGTGATTGTTTTCCTAAATGTTGTTGTTGATTGGAACCAATGTATGTATACTGTGTTGAACAAGTGTCTTTTGAACCATTTCTCTGAAGTAAGCTGTGTTGCATGTTAAGTAAACATCAGAGGTAAAGGACAGACATTTTCTATTTTATTTACTTTGTATTGGGCTACTTATCTGGGGGTAGGGGCGCTTCACCTGTTTAGCCAAACCTTAGTAAAGTGGGGGGAGGTGTCAGGTCGCAAACACTGCACACACACTGTAGGAGATCCCGCAGGACATCCTGAATCCTACTTCTCCCCTGTCTAGTAAGCTACCGTGGATCTAGACGGCTAAACAGCGCACAACGTGTCCACTCACCTGGACATTGAAGCCATGGGCATTGGGTGTGGGGGACCTAGATCCTGTCCCACTCAGTCCTCTCCAGACCAAGAACTGTGTTACCCCTACAAAGCTGCGGCAATAATCCCGACCGTCACACATGCATTTGGCAATCTCACCCTTAAAGGGGTAGTTCGGAATTTTGGACATAGGGCCTGATTCCCAAATTAGCCTTGGTGTTCTTTATCATTGGAGACAGTTTTCAACACATTTCATTCAGTCCTTCTAGTTGCAGAGTTTGCCCATGCTAGGCTAGCACACGGCAACGGGCAATGCTAGCTAAGACATTCTTAAATCAACTATAACGTCAGACGGTCGATGTAAATGTCTGTGTTGATAGAATAATGTTAGAAATAAAACCAACCTTGCATTGCATTTTGTGGGACTTGCTGTGTCTCAGCAGCAGCAGTGTTATATTCCTGGTAGTAGGCTACGGCAGCGGCGGACTGATACCTAGGTTAAATTCCACTTTTCCACTGCTCTTTTTCATACATTATTCTATCAACACAGACATATACATCTATAGTCTGGCGTTATAAATAAGTGAATATGTTTGATGAACCATTTGAAATTGTGACGAGCTGGACAATGTGTGGACGTTTTGATGTGAATCCATTTCATTTACTGGGCTCCTCCAAATCAACGCAGGGCGGTGATGTGATGTTGGAACCGGTTTATGAGCGAGGTTGAGTAGGATACACAGAAGGAGTGTGACACGCTGCCATGCCTGAGATCTCTCTGCGTGTGTTTTGTGATGGCTGGTTTGGCTGGTTAACCGGTGTGCAGCCTTATAATCTGCTGTTGGGTGTGTGTGTGTGTGTGTGTGTGTGTGTGTGTGTGTGTGTGTGTGTGTGTGTGTGTGTGTGTGTGTGTTTGTCTACACACACACACGCAGAGGCGTGTTCCGGCGCAAATGATACATGGTGCTATGTTACAGATCGATAAAGCAGTTGCGACTGACTGACAAATACCTGGTCTAAGTGCACTAGTGGATAGCGCAGTTATCCAAGCTTACACACCAGTAGGCTATAGACATTTTATGCAAACGATTTGCCTAATTGAAATATTATGAGGATGATGTGGATTGTGGAAACATTTTTTTTCCATAGTGGCTGCATGAAGGAACACTGTAGTAGGCTATGCCATGCGTTAAAATATTAATAATAATAATAATAATAATAATAATAATAATAATAATAATAATAATAATAATAATAAGAACAATAATAAACTCCAGCAAAGTAGGCTACATCCCTGCCTCTTTTTACGGTAAATGATAACGTTGGTTAAATTATTTGGGAAAGAACAGCTGATACAGCGGTTATAAGTTGTATTTAAATCAATGCATCTGCAAACACCGTACAGAAGACACATTTTCTTGACACAGACATCGTGTACAAGCCCATCCCTTTTAGGATTTATGAGTATTTGATTGTGAGAAAACATTGTTTTACCGCGAGTGAGTGTTAAAAAGAATGAATGAATGCAGGCGCGCGTGTGTGCCCCTATCTGTTTAAACACACGCAAACTAAACACGTAACGCATTATACAGTCCATGGCAATGTACATTAACAGGGGACCACATGCATATTAGGAACCCAAGTCGATAAAGATAATGTATACAATACTGGTAAGAAACGATGTGTGTTAATGTATTTAAAATATTATTAAATTTGACCAACAGTTGGGGCCACAGGACCGCATATCATATGTGTGTTGTTTTCTTTGCCGAAATTTACATGCATTTCGGAAGATGCAGAAGAAAACGCTATTCCATGTGTGAATTAGGCCCTATTATTTGGCCATAAACTGAGCCATTTGAAGTTTGAAATTCATGTGGCCATGCATCTCACCAGAGGCTGCAAACGCGCTGTCAAAATATCAACTTGTCAGGTTCAAATGCGCTCATGGCTCTTAAAGGGGATGGGAGATGGCACTCTCATTAGTTTATTGGACGTTACGCCCAAACCACACCTACGGGTAATTAAGCTACTTCAGGGCAACCCGAAAAGGGTCATTTATCCGCCGGTATTATAGTAACAGCGGCAGAGACCCCCCCACAAAGCTACTTCCGTTTAGCGCTTCTTAATTGCGTTTCAGACAGTTAAAATAGGCCCCATAATGTATTTATTTTGTTTTTCAATATTTTTATCAAATCCTAAATACAGTAAAGTGACATCGATTGCATGTTGTAATGTTCAAAAGTTCTGCATTCCAAGCCTATACAGATACATCTGTAAATGACCCATATAATTTTGTTTTATCATATTTTATATTATTGAGATTGGTTTATAGTGCCTTGGATATCACATTTGTTCATTCAAATTTGTATGGTGCCCTAAATATGTTTCTGATTAATATTCATAGCGAATTTTACTTGCACCTTGTTGTGTGACCTTTATTTTGAAAGGCCACAGAGACGTTTACCTGCCGTCTCTCGGTGCGCGACTCAGACGGAAAGGAAGGTTTAAGAGGTGAACACGTTTGTTCATGCTTAGAACTGTTCACAAAACATATGAAGCATTGTTCATCCTTTTAATAGCACCTAGCTGGAAGGCGAACAGGTATGTGTGTTGATAAACTGTGGAATTAAGTTCTGTTTTTTTTGTTTTTGATATATGTGTAAGAGTATGCATTTTTGGAGTTAGCTAATGCTAGCTAGTGCTATTCACCTCGTGGTGGTAGCTAGCTGTGGGGAAAGCATGGTCATATTACGAGTGCATGATTGTGCCTTTTTATTTGCTTTCAGCTCTTACGGTGTATCTGTGGTGTGGATGTGTGAAAATAAATGGTTGATACCGCACCATGGGCCATCAGTCATCTTTATGGAGTGCATCGCTAATTAAAGTCTGAATAAAGTCCAGCTGTGAATGCAACAACATCAAATGGAATACACACCTAACAGTAACAACATTCATATATGTGTGGTATCTTCAGCAGTTGTGTCTGTACAGGCTTACTGTCATACTTAAAGGAACAGACCCCTTATTAGTGATAAGTGCTACAGCTGTGTTCACCCTACAGGTAAGAGGAAGAAGACATTGGAAGTGCAGAGGAATGCCTTGAGTAGCAATATGATAACACTGTGTGTATCCCTGATTGTCTTTTGAAACGTTTCAGGGGTTTCCCCTCGTAGTTGATTGAAGTTCCTCAGGATGTAATAAATAAGGGGTCGCGGCCGTGCCATGTAACCCTTTGTTTCCCGAAGCTCCCCAGAGGGTTGATGAACAGGCCCAAACCAAAGGAAGATAACACAGGAACAGATAGAGAGAACAGATTACATCACCAACCACAAAGGTTTACATTTTGGATGACCCTGAAGGAGAGCAGGATGGCAAGAACATACACGGAATAGTAAGCAAAACCTAAGTTCATAAAGAAAAACAACAACATGTAGATTTTCCATCACAGTGTGTGTGTGTGTGTGTGTGTGTGTGTCCCTGCTGAGAGACTTGACTAGGACTCCCTGCTGATAGACTGGACTTACACAAGACTCTCTTCAGAGACTGGAAAGAAAACATTTGGTCAGATTTGAGCTTTGATAAAATCATTGTAGGCATTTTTTGTTTGTCGCATTGTTATTCAAAACAACAACGCAACTTTAAACGTATTGCTGCTTTTGCAGGGATATAGAATGATTTGAACTTTTTACTATCAAGCTTGAGACTTTAATTTCAAGCCCAAGACTTAAAAACAGCCATTGAGTAAAGAAGACTAAAGTAAAGGAGTAAAGAAGTTTGTTGTTTTTTTTGCAGGTACAGAGTATCTGTTGTGTGGGATGGATGGCGTAATGTGCTTCTCATTGACTTTGGTGGAAAAGCAACATGTCTGAACACATTCAAACTTCTCTCACACCACACCTTTTGGCTTCAATGTGACAATAGGGCATTTTAGTTTGCCAATAGCAAAAGCAAACACTTTTGAGGTCAACCAACTGGTGAGCATTAAGCATTTTAGTTTTGTCTGTTTTGTCTATTTTTATTTGAGCATTGCAAATGAGCATAGCCAGTTAAATGGATAGATACGACTAAGAAGACTGTATTTTATACACTGTGTGTATCCCTGATTGTCTTTTGAAACATTTCAGGGGTTTCCCCCCGTAAGTCGTTGCAGCAGAGTAAAATCACTATTCTATTTCCTGCTCAACTGCAGAGGCAGAAAAAACATATGGAACCAAGTACAACCATGATCTTGTTAATCCAATCTAAGGCAACATTTGTACCAGTTGTCTTGACAACGGGCATCATTGTGCAAACATAACTTGTTTAAAACGTTATGTTTTTAAACACGTCGACAAACTAAAAAGTAACACGTTCTGTCTATAGACTGTAGATATTGCGATAAAATAAGGGAAGAGACAATTTCTCACCTCGACAAGCAACGGCGAGTCGTTCATTTAGTCATATAAAAACGGTTAAATTCAAACATCGCACAGACCGGCATATCAACACAGAAGTCACGTGATTCTTAAAGAGACAGTGTCCCTAAAACACAGATCGAAAACATATCAATAACACAGTATGGTGAATTATGTCTATAGAGTCCACCACAAGACTACACTTTGTTGCTCAAACTTAATATTACCCTCCTCCTTGAGCCTCCCCAAATGGCGATATTGATATCCCCCCTTCCCCTGCGGCCTGTTTTAGTTGTTTTATTATTCTTATGTTTTGTGTGTATGCTATGTGTGACTGTAAGCTACTGCTGCCTGTCTTGGCCAGGACACTGGAAGAGATGTTTAATCACAATGATGATTATTATTTTTCAACTAACCAATAGTAGTTGCCTTGCATTTTAAAATGTCAATGCACTTTTCATCCCTGAGTAACAGTAAAAGCTATTCAATAATTGATTTGCATGCATAGTATACTACACTTTCCATTGAATAATTACCCTTGTTACCATAAATTGTCAAATGTTATGATGTAATCAAATGCTCACACACTAGCTGCTTACAGACACACGTGTATGTCCTGATATTCTCCTGATGTGCCGTTGTGTGAACATTTGTACCCTGAAAATCTGCTGAATAATACTACCCCTGAGGTAGTATTTTCTCTGTAAGAAATGTAAATTACCTTATATGTGAATGAGGAGTAGAAAGTTGGTATTTTTCACACCACTTCAGTGGGCTTGTTGATGACGGTTCTGCATGTCATTGAGTGGCCCCCTAAATGATAATCAGCCTGTTGCCTTTTGATGGCTGAATGGTTGAAAATATTAAAATGTTGGCACTGCTTTTAAGAGTCATTTGTTGGTAAACGAATGTTATACGTTGAAATTATAGGCAAAATGTTATTATATTATGCGGTCAGAAATTTGTTAGATTATCGACTGGGGTTTCCACATTATTGCTATGGGTTTAATTACAACTAGAGGTTGAGCGCATGCAACGCCTGCGAAAACTCTAGTATTTTTTAAAACCATATACCCTCAATTTGTCATTCAACATGAACTGTGGCATTTTCCATTTAAAAGTCTTCTCTAAATCTTGTGAAAATCATATGGTGTAAGGAGGAGGCCTTTGTTTGGGTGAAGTGTCTGGCTGATCCCTGTTTATTACAGCTGATTTTATGGATGTTCTTGATTTCAGCTACTTGGATCAGAGAAAAAAACGAATTGTTCATCAATTCCTTTGAAATTTAGGAGAAATGGGGTGAGAGAAACTGCTTTATGAATGGTAACGGCAGTGTCCCCGTTTTAGTTTTTCAAAGAAAAAAACACTACATGATTTGGAGGTTTTTACGCCTCTGAACCGAAAATGTCCCCGGATTTTGTCTCAGAAATCTGGTCACCTTATATTGTGGCCCCCATCATGTTGTTGATCTCTAAACGGACCCTATAGCAAAACTCATTGAAGACCCCTGCTCTATAAGCTGACTCTGGGGAATTTGATCAGGAAACATTGGAAACAGTTTCATTATAACACACAATTATACATGTAGTATATCACAGAATAACATATGAAAATACATAGAACATCTTGCTCAACTCGAGCATACAATACAATAATCTGAGGCCTCAGATGGGAGTTCGCCCTGCGTCTCACTTCACTTTTCTAAAGGTTCGCAAGGAGAAGTCCGCTGAGTGGCTAAAGTCAGGTGTTCTTATACACTTAGATTGGGTTCTTCATGGCAGCTGTCCCCCAATAAACCAAAAGCCTTTGTTAACCAGATGGTAATCTATTGATTGAATTTCCTCAGGATGTCATAAATAAGGGGTCGCGGCCGTGCCATGTAACCCTTTGTTTCCCGACGCTCCCCAGAGGGTTGAGGAACAGGCCCAAACCAAAGGAAGATAACACAGGAACAGATAGAGAGAACAGATTACATCAACAACCACAAAGGTTTACATTTTAGACGACCCTGAAGGAGAGCAAGATGGCAAGAACATAGACGGAATAGTAAACAAAACCTAAGTTCATAAAGAAAAACAACAACATGTAGATTTTCCATCACTGTGTGTGTGTGTGCGTGTGTGTGTGTGTGTGTGTGTGTGTCCCTGCTGATAGACTTGACTAGGACTCACTGCTGATAGACTGGACTTACACAAGACTCTCTTCAGAGACTGGAAAGAAAACATTTGGTCAGATTTGAGCTTTGATAAAATCATTGTAGGCATTTTTTGTTTTTTGCATTGTTATTCAAAACAACAACGCAACTTTAAACGTATTGCTGCTTTTGCAGGGATATAGAATGATTTGAACTTTTTACTATCAAGCTTGAGACTTTAATTTCAAGCCCAAGACTTAAAAACAGCCATTTAGTAAAGGAGACTAAAGTAAAGGAGTAAAGAAGTTTTTCTTTTTTTTTGCAGGTACAGAGTATCTGTTGCGTGGGATGGATGGCGTAATGTGCTTCTCATTGACTTTGGTGGAAAAGCAACATGTCTGAACACATTCAAACTTCTCTCACACCACACCTTTTGGCTTCAATGTGACAATAGGGCATTTTAGTTTGCCAATAGCAAAAGCAAACACTTTTGAGGTCAACCAACTGGTGAGCATTAAGCATTTTAGTTTTGTCTGTTTTGTCTATTTTTATTTGAGCATTGCAAATGAGCATAGCCAGTTAAATGGATAGATACGACTAAGAAGACTGTATTTTATACACTGTGTGTATCCCTGATTGTCTTTTGAAACATTTCAGGGGTTTCCCCCCGTAAGTCGTTGCATTAGAGTAAAATCACTATTCTATTTCCTGCTCAACTGCAGAGGCAGAAAAAACATATGGAACCAAGTACAACCATGATCTTGTTAATCCAATCTAAGGCAACATTTGTACCAGTTGTCTTGACAACGGGCATCATTGTGCAAACATAACTTGTTTAAAACGTTATGTTTTTAAACACGTCGACAAACTAAAAAGTAACACGTTCTGTCTATAGACTGTAGATATTGCGATAAAATAAGGGAAGAGACAATTTCTCACCTCGACAAGCAACGGCGAGTCGTTCATTTAGTCATATAAAAACGGTTAAATTCAAACATCGCACAGACCGGCATATCAACACAGAAGTCACGTGATTCTTAAAGAGACAGTGTCCCTAAAACACAGATCGAAAACATATCAATAACACAGTATGGTGAATTATGTCTATAGAGTCCACCACAAGACTACACTTTGTTGCTCAAACTTAATATTACCCTCCTCCTTGAGCCTCCCCAAATGGCGATATTGATATCCCCCCTTCCCCCTGCGGCCTGTTTTAGTTGTTTTATTATTCTTATGTTTTGTGTGTATGCTATGTGTGACTGTAAGCTACTGCTGCCTGTCTTGGCCAGGACACTGGAAGAGATGTTTAATCACAATGATGATTATTATTTTTCAACTAACCAATAGTAGTTGCCTTGCATTTTAAAATGTCAATGCACTTTTCATCCCTGAGTAACAGTAAAAGCTATTCAATAATTGATTTGCATGCATAGTATACTACACTTTCCATTGAATAATTACCCTTGTTACCATAAATTGTCAAATGTTATGATGTAATCAAATGCTCACACACTAGCTGCTTACAGACACACGTGTATGTCCTGATATTCTCCTGATGTGCCGTTGTGTGAACATTTGTACCCTGAAAATCTGCTGAATAATACTACCCCTGAGGTAGTATTTTCTCTGTAAGAAATGTAAATTACCTTATATGTGAATGAGGAGTAGAAAGTTGGTATTTTTCACACCACTTCAGTGGTCTTGTTGATGACGGTTCTGCATGTCATTGAGTGGCCCCCTAAATGATAATCAGCCTGTTGCCTTTTGATGGCTGAATGGTTGAAAATATTAAAATGTTGGCACTGCTTTTAAGAGTCATTTGTTGGTAAACGAATGTTATACGTTGAAATTATAGGCAAAATGTTATTATATTATGCGCTCAGAAATTTGTTAGATTATCGACTGGGGTTTCCACATTATTGCTATGGGTTTAATTACAACTAGAGGTTGAACGCATGCAACGCCTGCGAAAACTCTAGTATTTTTTAAAACCATATACCCTCAATTTGTCATTCAACATGAACTGTGGCATTTTCCATTTAAAAGTCTTCTCTAAATCTTGTGAAAATCATATGGTGTAAGGAGGAGGCCTTTGTTTGGGTGAAGTGTCTGGCTGATCCCTGTTTATTACAGCTGATTTTATGGATGTTCTTGATTTCAGCTACTTGGATCAGAGAAAAAAACGAATTGTTCATCAATTCCTTTGCAATTATGGAGAAATGGGGTGAGAGAAACTGCTTTATGAATGGTAACGGCAGTGTCCCCGTTTTAGTTTTTCAAAGAAAAAAACACTACATGATTTGGAGGTTTTTACGCCTCTGAACCGAAAATGTCCCCGGATTTTGTCTCAGAAATCTGGGCACCTTATATTGTGGCCCCCATCATGTTGTTGATCTCTAAACGGACCCTATAGCAAAACTCATTGAAGACCCCTGCTCTATAAGCTGACTCTGGGGAATTTGATCAGGAAACATTGGAAACAGTTTCATTGTAACACACAATTATACATGTAGTATATCACAGAATAACATATGAAAATACATAGAACATCTTGCTCAACTCAAGCATACAATACAATAATCTGAGGCCTCAGATGGGAGTTCGCCCTGCGTCTCACTTCACTTTTCTAAAGGTTCGCAAGGAGAAGTCCGCTGAGTGGCTAAAGTCAGGTGTTCTTATACACTTAGATTGGGTTCTTCATGGCAGCTGTCCCCCAATAAACCAAAAGCCTTTGTTAACCAGATGGTAATCTATTGATTGAATTTCCTCAGGATGTCATAAATAAGGGGTCGCGGCCGTGCCATGTAACCCTTTGTTTCCCGACGCTCCCCAGAGGGTTGAGGAACAGGCCCAAACCAAAGGAAGATAACACGGGAACAGATAGAGAGAACAGATTACATCAACTACCACAAAGGTTTACATTTTAGACGACCCTGAAGGAGAGCAAGATGGCAAGAACATAGATGGAATAGTAAACAAAACCTAAGTTCATAAAGAAAAACAAAAACATGTAGATTTTCCATCACTGTGTGTGTGTGTGTGTGTGTGCGTGTGTGTGTGTGTGTGTGTGTGTGTGTGTCCCTGCTGATAGACTTGACTAGGACTCCCTGCTGATAGACTGGACTTACACGAGACTCTCTTCAGAGACTGGAAAGAAAACATTTGGTCAGATTTGAGCTTTGATAAAATCATTGTAGGCATTTTTTGTTTTTTGCATTGTTATTCAAAACAACAAAGCAACTTTAAACGTATTGCTGCTTTTGCAGGGATATAGAATGATTTGAACTTTTTACTATCAAGCTTGAGACTTTAATTTCAAGCCCAAGACTTAAAAACAGCCATTTAGTAAAGGAGACTAAAGTAAAGGAGTAAAGAAGTTTTTTTTTTTTTTTTGCAGGTACAGAGTATCTGTTGCGTGGGATGGATGGCGTAATGTGCTTTCATTGACTTCGGTGGAAAAGCAACATGTCTGAACACATTCAAACTTCTCTCACACCACACCTTTTGGCTTCAATGTGACAATAGGGCATTTTAGTTTGCCAATAGCAAAAGCAAACACTTTTGAGGTCAACCAACTGGTGAGCATTAAGCATTTTAGTTTTGTCTGTTTTGTCTATTTTTATTTGAGCATTGCAAATGAGCATAGCCAGTTAAATGGATAGATACGACTAAGAAGACTGTATTTTATACACTGTGTGTATCCCTGATTGTCTTTTGAAACATTTCAGGGGTTTCCCCCCGTAAGTCGTTGCAGCGGAGTAAAATCACTATTCTATTTCCTGCTCAACTGCAGAGGCAGAAAAAACATATGGAATCAAGTAGGGCTGCACGATTCAGGGAAAAATGTGAATCACGATTTTTTTGCTTAGAATCGATATCACGATTTTCTGTCACGATTTTTTTCTCACAAATAAAAAAAACATTTTCTTTTTCTTTTTTTTTTATTGCACACATGAACCATGACAACAAAAAGGTGCAGTATCAAAAACGAGTATACTGAACCAACTTTAACATAAATAAGCGTAAATAAAACACAAATCCTTTCTTTGGAACATGGGCCTCTCATATGACCCTATATGTGACCCTGAACATGGCACTTAAAGATTCCTGGCAAGAAACACAAGTCTGTCCACATGCTCTGGCTTTAGTTATGCACAGTGGCATGTCACAATGTTGCCCGCTGTACTGAACAGCCGCTCAGAAGGTGAGCTGGTAGCTGGAATGCATAGGTATTTCTTCACCAACACAGACAACGGTAGATATACAGATGTATTTTGCCCCCACCAGATTAAGATTAAACTTCACCATATCGATAATCATATCCTTTGCTAGATGGTAAGCAATTCCGTCCGTTACTTCCTTACTCCTACTGGAGTTATGTGGGTATGGGGTTGCCTTGTGCAAGGTGTCAGTAATGGATGTCTGTGTTGTTAATGTTGGACGACTTTCAGACTTTTTCTTGCCTTGTACAGCTTCATCATATTGCACTTTGTGGTGACGATTGAGGTGCTGGTATAGATTTGTGGTGTTACTTTGCGGTGCCGCAATGATTGCAAAGCATGCCTTGCAAATCCCTTTAGACTGACCCTCGTTGTTTTGCCGAAAACAAATACAAATACTACAGCCGAAATACTTCCACACCACCGAATGCGAGCTTTTTTTTGGAACGAGTTCCTTTTGTGTCTGAGGGGTTGGCTGATTCTCGCCACTAGTAGCTGGGTCCTCATCATCAAAATCCATTTTGTCTTCACTGTTCATCTCTTGTCGCACTCGCAGTCGCACTATCTTTCCGAACTGCTGCGCTCTCTGCTGCTCCATGAGTGAAACACGTGACTAAAAGGCGCTTCGTCATTGGCTGAGGGTGAAGCCCTTCTCAGAACCTAGAAGGGAGAGAGCGCTTGGGAGTGCTTTTAAACCATGGACCTATGTTTTAAACTCACAGAAGAAAGTCGCGTTTGTCAGTTGGACTCGGCTCATAAAAAAAAAAGAATTGAATAAATCGATTAATTTAAAACTTAAATCGACACGGGGGTGAATCAAGATCGCGATTTTATAACGATTTATCGTGCAGCCCTAGAACCAAGTACAATCATGATCTTGTTGATCCAATCTAAGGCAACATTAGTACCAGTTGTCTTGACAAAGGGCATCATTGTGCAAACATAACTTGTTTAAAACGTTATGTTTTTAAACACGTCGACATACTACCAAGTAACACGTTCTGTCTATAGACTGTAGATATTGCGATAAAATGAGGGAAGAGACAATTTCTCACCTCGACAACCAACGGCGAGTCGTTCATTTAGTCATATAAAAACGGTTAAATTCAAACATCGCACCGACCGGCATATCAACACAGAAGTCACGTGATTCTTAAAGAGACAGTGTCCCTAAAACACAGATCGAAAACATATCACTTACACAGTATGGTGAATTATGTCTACAGAGTCCACCACAAGACTACACTTTGTTGCTCAAACGTAATATTGCCCTCCTCCTTGAGCCTCCCCAAATGGCGATATTGATATCCCCCCTTCCCCCTGTGGACTGTTTTAGTTGTTTTAATTTTCTTATGTTTTGTGTGTATGCTATGTGTGACTGTAAGCTACTGCTGCCTGTCTTGGCCAGGACACTGGAAGAGATGTTTAATCACAATGATGATTATTATTTTTCAACTAACCAATAGTAGTTGCCTTGCATTTTGAAATGTCAATGCACTTTTCATCCCTGAATAACAGTAAAAGCTATTCAATAATTGATTTGCATGCATAGTATACTACACTTTCCATTGAATAATTACCCTTGTTACCATAAATTGTCATATTTTATGATGTAATCAAATGCTCACACACTAGCTGCTTTCAGACACACGTGTAAGTCCTGATATTCTCCTGATGGGCCGTATGTGTGAACATTTGTACCCTGAATATCTCCTCAATAATACTACCCCTAAGATAGTATTTTCAAGCTATTACTAGCTACTCAAGCTGGGCTGTTTTGAGGCTACAAGCGTCCTCATCGCTGTCGTGGGGTCGGGCGCTGATTTTCCCTTGGCAATTTTCAAAACGTGAAGGTGACTTTTTGAGGACTCGTGGTCCTTCACGGCTTTCAATTTTAGGTTTTGTGTCCCACTCACTAAACTATTGGACCTGTGGCCATCCGAAGCATGTTTACGACAGAGAGCACAGAACATTGTCTGGCTCGTCCCGTCAAACACCAGCCGGTCACGGTGTTGCCCACTGTCCGATGTTTGCCATCTCTTATTAAAAATATACCGAATGTTGATACCGGCATATTATCTCTATGGTTACCGGTATATTATCCCGGATGTTGACAGTCGCAGTTCAGCAAAAGAGGCGTAGAAGAAGAAGGGGGCCGGACGTTGACAGTAATGGTTGTGGAACTGTGCAGCGCCGTATGACGAATGTATTAAATATGCAAATTTGAACGGACCTGACTTGAAAGTATTACCCGACACAGTGGCGGGCGAAGTGACACAATCCACCCGCCACCATACAAATCCACCCGCCAATGGCGTGTGGCGGGTGTTAATTTACATCCCTGATACAGAAGCTTTAAATGTTTACTAGACACTAGAAGTTCATGTGAAATAATAAGGGCAACATCTTTAAAGGGGGAGAGGTAATGATAGGTAGTGACCACTCGAGGTCAGTGTCATAGCCTAGGGCATTGTTCTGTGCCAAGTAGAAGAAGAAGGATACGTTTGGCAGTTCTGGATTAAGCCGAACACTGGGAACTCACGTGTAGTCATGTCCAAATATATATGCCTGTTAGTAGTTAGCTACAGACTTTACAAGTCTGGTATAAAATTCAATCTTACTTTAAAATAGAACCAGATATATCAGGCTTTACACCGATTTGGGGAAACTGCAGATTTTCTCCAGGCAAAAATTACCTTGGCTTTAAATTGTGGGCGGAGAGAGGGATTAGTAAAGTTATGGATATGTATAATGAGAATGATCTGCTTTATAGCTTTGATGATTTGAAAACAATTTATAATATCCCTTTAAAACATTATATTTTGTAGGGAGTTATATTTTGACAGCACTCAAACAGTCCCCCTATAGACAACCTTTGTCTAGTCTCGAAAAGGCTGTTCTTGACGGACGTGGACAGGTCTACTTGATATAAAAGATCCTTGTGAATGAATCTAAAGAATCATCAGATAAAAGTATATTGGCCTGGTCTAGAGATTTGGATGTAGAGATTGCTGAGGATGAATGGGAGAGAGTTTGCCATGATGCACAAACCCAGACTATTAACACCAGATATAAACTATTACAGTTTAAATGGATCATGCGTACATACATAACTCCCTCTCTGTTACATCGCTTTGATGACAATAACCCAGATTTATGTATTAAATGTGGTCTTGAAGAGGGAATATTGTTTCACTGCATCTTTTCACTGTGTTGCCTGTCCGCCCCCGCATTTTTCTCCTTTGAGTACTTCCAAAGATTTAAAGATGACAAGTCTGAACAAAAAAAATGTTATTCTTTGCTCCCTACTAGCTAAACACTGCATAGCAGTCACATGGAAAAGTATGGAGACTCCGACAGTGAGTCATTGGCTCAAAAGTCTCTCCAACTGTTTAGCTTTAGAAAAATTGACATATGCCTCCAAGGGGAAAATGAAATATTTCTTTGAAATGTGGGGACAATTCATGGGATTCCTTGAGAGCCACCAAGCCAGGGGTTTGCTTGATGCTTAGATGGCCTTTTCTGATGCCAGTGCAGTATTTCCGAGCATAACTTCTGTATAGAAAATGCAGTGGACAATTTAGTTTGCAGTTCCCAGTAATGAATAAATGAACACAATAAATAGCAATATAGTTCTATACATCCACTATTTATCTTATTGGCGCGCTGCCACCGGCGGGTGTGGCTCTGCAAAAGGGCAAAAGGGCAAAAGGCTTGGCAAAAAGGTTGTGGGCGTTTCCGAATACCATCGACATTATCTATAAAAACACTTCTCTTACCGTATACTGGTCATTTGGCAAGGACAGGAACACACTGATTGGTAAGTAGTTTATATGCCGTTGAAAGACTTATCATTGACTTTAACTTTTTTTAAATTAGGTTTATTTTTCATTTTTTATTAGGATTGTGGAAAGTGCATAGAAAGGTGTAAGTGTGCCGCAGTTTAAATAAATGACAAATAATACAGAGATATTTAGAGGGGGGGGGGCTGGGTGCGGGATAGCCAATGGGCCGCGGCAGACCACCTAACGAAGAGCTGCATTGTGGGCTTGTGAGGGGACACGACAGTAAAGTTCTGTAACGCTCTTCCATTTATCTAAACTCTGTGACCCCGCAGACGCTTCGACGCAGTCGTGAACCTTGTGAAGATGTGCGTTGTGTGTCGCCTCGACGTATCGATTCACAGAGTAGTATAGCTAAACTTTGAAAGATGTGTCTCCTACACCCATAATGCTATATGATGTCACAACGGAATCCCCATAGGCCCACTTTCTAAAATGGTGATTAAAATTGACTTGATTGAATTTATATAAAAAATTAGAACATTAATCATTAATGAGTTAATGAGTTTTACATTTTAACATTTGAATTGATCACACATGGTGCAGTTTGCATTTGCAAACTCCATGTTATTTCCCTTAGACGTTTGAGTGTTTGAGCCGGAGACGGGACTAGTGAAGTCTATGCGTGGAGAGGAGGGGCAGACCAATCAAATGTCATTCTGTGTCGGCGCTGTCTGTTGTACTCCTTTTAATAGTATACATTTACATAAATATGTGCAATGGCAGCTGGTGAAAAAAATTCTAGGTGGGGCATAATGCTGCTATATATATTGTATATACTTCATACAGTATATATATATATATATATATATATATATATACTATAGACAGTATATATTGCAGAATGTCCATTTCCTTTCCCATGACCCCCATTTTTAAATAATTTAATATCCTGGATAATTCAGAAATGCACCTGACAATCACCATTAAGAAATAATTAAGGCAATTGGTGAGTAATTAAATAACATTGCATTATTGAGAAAGGTTATGTTGTGACAAATATTTCATAATAATAATCCACTTAGTCTTACTTTCTTTAAAAGAAAAAAAAAACTTATTATAACGTATTCTTTTATATGTATACAACGCCAGCTTTGGTCGTCCATACGTTTTCTGCCTTGAATCTTGTTCTTTGATTTCCTTTTACAGTTTGAAATGTCTGCATCTTTTGTCTAGCATTTGGAGGATGCATGAATAAATTGATGTACATTTCTGTTTCAGGTTATTAAACATGGCGACTACACTGGAAGTCATCGGTGGACAGGGAGGCGGTCCATTTGATTTCACTGGCCTTGACAATGGTGCCACCCTCAAGAAGATTGGAGTGGCAGTGGGCGGCTGGCAGATCAAAGCTGTGCGGGCAGAACTGACCGATGGGCGTGTGGAGACCTTTGGAAAAGCAGTCACTTTCACTGAGTTTACGTTCGAACTTGGCGAGCGCATCACCAAGCTGTCCCTGTGGGGGAACGGTGCCGGAACACGTCTGGGTGGCATCAGGTTCTGGACGAGCTCTAATCGCGAGTTCTTCCAGTACATGACTAGCTGGGGCCTGAAGACAGAGTACTCTATCGACGTGGGGTCTGGAGTCTGCCTGGGGTTGGAGGGGAGGGCTGGCTCAGACATCGACTCTATGGGATTCCTCTTCATCAATGCCATCAAGTCGTCTGTGCTAACCGACATGACCTATCCCAGCCTGGCTGTGTACACACCCCAGGTGAGTGCTGCTATTTGTAGAAGACCTTAGTCTGAGAATATGGCAGGATAAGTGGGCCAACGCATTTCAATTAACAAGTGTTTCTTTATTAACCCATTGAAGTGGGATAATTTGTATGCATGAATAGCACCTTTTTGTCGTAGGTTGTATCCAGGACAGAAATTGGCACGTATTCTTCCTCTTTTCTATCACTAACAAAAGCATGTCTTATACCTATCTTTCATAGGGCAGATTACATTTACATTTACATTTAGGGCATTTAGCAGACGCTTTTATCCAAAGCGATTTA
This sequence comes from Pollachius pollachius, assembly GCF_949987615.1. Taxonomy (NCBI): domain Eukaryota; kingdom Metazoa; phylum Chordata; class Actinopteri; order Gadiformes; family Gadidae; genus Pollachius; species Pollachius pollachius. The sequence continues at coordinate 3,474,267 of NC_136942.1, read as the reverse complement.
CAATGAGTGCATTTGTTACAATAAGTACATTTGTCATAAGAAGTGAAACAATATATCGCTGTCGGTACAGTAAAGATGTTCATAGAACCAAGTGCAAGTATTACAATCGCTAGGCTAACCCATTCCCCGTGTAAAGCAACGATAGCAGCTACTGTAGATTCTACACAATTAAGTACCTTGAATAAGTGCAATGTACAAGTGCCAGGACGTACAACATTCAATGGTGGCTGTGCATTGGTTTCTATGCAGACTCGAGATGAACTCTGAACAGGTGAGTTTTGAGTCTTTTGCGGAAGCTGGTGAGCGACTCTGCGATTACCCTTATATATTAATCAAATGTATTTTATAAAGCCCTTTTTATATCAGCAGTTGTTACAAGGTGCTTTTTTTGAAGAAGACTGAAGAAAGATTTGTTCTGATCAAATGCTTGTTGGCCCACTTTGCCTTCCATTAAGGACAACTTGATGAGTGCTGTCCACCGTATTAACATTATCATTTGATATGGGTATTTTTTATTTTGCTTAATTACATTAGGTCAATAAAATAGTGGCAGCACGTATATCTTTTGAATTTCTCCCCCGTGGGATTAATAAAGTGTTAAAGTCTAAGACTAAATAAATAAGTTGATATTTTCTGTACTATTTTTTTCTGTTCAAGCACTATCTTGTGTGTTGCCCGAACTATATACATATTTTTTGTGTTTTTCTGTCTGTGTTGTTTAATGTAGGTAAACAAAGAATATATAAAAACTTTGCATTGGGAAAATGGCGGTACTGCGGATCTAGAGCATAAATTTGCGTACAGCAGATCTGTGACCAAGTCTAACACCTGGAGCAACACCTTCAAGATTGAGTCCACCGTCAGCATGTCTGTTACAGCAGGGATCCCGAAAGTGGCGGAGGTGACTGGTGGGTTTAGCGTGACCGTGGGAGCGGAGCAGACCTCCTCAATGACCTCCTCACAGACCATAACCGAATCAGATGAGGTCAATGTGAAGGTCCCACCAGGAAAGGCAGTGAGCGTTGAGGCGTCAGTGGGACGGGCAGTCATCAACCTCCCCTACTCGGCCACAGTGAAGATCAGATGTCTGAATGGCAGCGAGCTGCACTTCCAATCCACCGGCAACTACAATGGTGTGGCTTACACTGCAGTGGCTGTAAAAACCACTGAGTCAGATTATGTGAAGAATGTCGAATAAGATGCATCAACATCTTACTGTGCACAGTTTTAATATTGATTGCATAACATTGGTTTGATTGCTAATGCAGTGTGACTGTCAAAGATAATAAATCATTATCATAAACCTGCTTCTGTTTCCATGTCCATCCTTAGAGTTTGTAAAACAAAATATGAAAATTAGTCCAGCTGATCCCATTATTTAACGTTTCAGTTTAGTAAATGATCATTTCAGTTCACATATTCTATATGCTGTTAATAATTTAGTTTTCCATTCCAACAGCCTAGAAAGATAATACCTTTCTGCACAATTCCAGTCAGATGCTAATTGCTTTAAAAGTTGAGGTTTATGCTAAATGGCTTCAGTAATTGTGGGAAAGGTAATGCTCTAAATAGTGCCAAAGATAATTCATTACACAACTGTTCCAAAGATACAGTGTATTGCCAACAGAAAAACAGCAATACAGCCGAAGGCACCCCTTGATAGGACAGAACATGTTGGTTCTCTAACCTAGGGTGACCTCGGAGATTTTAATATTTAATGTTTGCCATACGTTATACTTTAATCTTTGTCTACTTGGGTACGTTTTGTGTAACCTGTAAGTCCAGTGATATCTTCAATATTGACGTAATCATTTCAGTATCAACAAAGATACATGAAAAAATAAACAAACAAAAACAGACAAAAAAAAGAAAGAATCCTGGAATCCTTTTGTTAAACGATTTGTATTATAATTTTTGACTCATCAAAGTAGCCACCTTTTGCAGACATAACAGCCATACACACTTCCTAATGGAAATCAAATATTGTTTGCGAAGCTCTTCCCAACACTGTTGTAGATGTTCCCACAAATGTGTTGCACTTGTAGGTTGCTTTGTTTTCACCCTTCTGCCCAGTTCATCCGCTACTTAAACTTTAAGTGATAAGTAACTTTAAAGGGGACATATTATGAAAACAACACTTTTCCTGGGATGTGGGGTGCTGTTTTGGGTCTCCGGTGCTCCCAGAAGCATACAAACTTTGAAAAAAGTCTGTACTTGATTTTTTGAGTGAGTCCCCCATTTCTGAAAGTCCCGGCAGTCCGGAAGCACCGGCGAGGGGACAGTCTGGCAGCTCAGCTCCGTGTGTACAATCCCTTTCTCCTCCACGTCGTGGTTCAATATGGACTTCAGAGAGTCACGGCCAAAGTCCCTTTCCCCCAATTCTTCCCAACCATGGCCGAGTGAACCCCCACTACGAGTCTTTACTTGTTGTGGAAGTACCAGAGACGTAAGACGGAGTCTTTATGATTCATAATATCATCCGAGGTGCACATAGCTTTTGGCCTTAATATTAGATATAATATTATATAAATACCTATACCTTGTGTGTGTGTGTGTGTGTGTGTGTGTGTGTGTGTGTGTGTGTGTGTGTGTGTGTGTGCATGTGTTTGTGTATGTGTGTGGTGTGTTTGTGTGTGTATGTGTGTGTGTGTCTGAGCTGCAGGCCGCTTGGTGTGCATGTGTGTGCGTGCGTGTGTGCGATGTGTGTGTATGCGGTGTCTTGCGCTGCCTTTGCTTGAAACGTCTGCGTCATCGCGCGCGTGTGTGTTTGTGCGCTTGTGCGTGTGTGTGTTTGTGCGTGTGTGTATGTGTGTATGCGGTGTTTATGCGGTGTGTATGTGCGTGCGGTGTATGTGTGCGTTCGCGCCTGCTGTGTGTGTGTGTGTGTTTGTGTGTGTGTGTGTGTGTGCTTGGCACTTGCGCACTGACCAACTTGAGTAACTTGTGCGACAGGTCTGCTATTATATAGTAGTAAGATAAGATGTCAAGTCAATGGTCGACCAAAATTTCATTGGTAATAAGTTATTGGTAATAAGTTGGTAGTAACTAATATTAAGGTAATATTCACTGCAGATGTCATGTCGATGGACAACCACTAGAGGGTGATACTGCCGAGTGTTTCGTTCACACGAGCGAATGAAACGCTTGTGTCCCGCACTGACGTCAATTAACCTAAAGACAACGACACGCAATGCAACAACCACACGCAGTGTCTTCTTGGGGGACGATATGATATCTTCTGAAGAGTGGTTCTCTCTTCTCTCCTATGTATTAATAGATGGATCATAACAGAATCCATGCCACAGACGTGCTCCATGCAGTATGGTACCTCACCACGCAGGCAGTGCCCGGACTGATCAGCCATATCAACAATTGCGCGTGTGTGTGTGTGTGAGCATACGTGCGTGCGTATGTGTGTGCATGTGTGGTGTCTGTGCACCAAGCTGCATTTACAGCATCAACAATTTACAATTTCAGTTTGATTATAGCGGTTTGATTATTGATTATTATGATTCTGTGGTCATCATTAATTCACTCATTCATTATTTGCATGTTCATATTCATATTCAACCCTCGCTTTCATCCATATTTAAGTGGATTTGGAGGCACATGTGTTGTGCGTTGTGTGTGTGTGTGTGTGTGTGTGTGTGTGTGTGTGTGTGTGTGTGTGTGTGTCTGGGCCTGCAGGGGAGTGTGTTTGCCTCCAGTCCTAGAGGTTCTTCCTTTAGGGAAAGGGTTTTGCAGTCTTCAGCCCTATCCTCCTCACTTGTTTCTCCCGCCTCTCTCTCTCTCTCTCTCTCCCCAACACACCACTCTTCTAAACCTGGTCAGCGCCATAACGCACAGTCCCACTGGTTCCCCGGTGTCCAAGACGCAAACCATGACCACCGAAGGAGGACAAACGCTCTTGGGTGAGAAATCGTTCTGTTGAATCTGCTGCTGAAAATGCAAGTAAATGTCAGGAAGGAACTTGTGTTCTCACCCCAAGGAATAAATATGTCTTGCTGAATCCGAATGAGACTCTTTTATTTCTGCACATATCTAGCATTGTATGGTGGCTGCATACACCCACCCACACCCAGACACCCCCCCCCCCCCCCCCACACACACACACACACACACACACACACACACACACATGTTGACACACATCCAAATGCATGCATTTGGAAATCTCACCCTTAATCATCTCCCCTTACGTATTCTTCAAATGTTTACAGGTAGAGATTGTAAAATAGATCTGTACTATATATGTGAGAGGACCCCCAAATACATCCCTCGGACAGAGTGACGTTATGAAAACATAGCGGTCTTCTGTTCAGTATATTGTCAATGATAACCCCCTCCCTCCGGCATTGGGACTGGCCTATTCAGTCCCCATTACGTTCGTGACTAAAGCCAATCAAGTGACTGATCATCTCAATGCTTTGAATTACTCTTGTCTTTTGGAAGCCAACTAGAGGGAAACATAGGGGTGGTCGTTTTTCTTTTAGCAGGCCGGTCACAGGGCCTGTTGCCACAGCAACAGTCAAACCTGGCGGTAGACCCTGCCTATTTACATTCCTATCAGACACAGTGGATGGCAGGGCCAGTCTGCAGACCCTGGCTGCTGGACCCCACTGTGGCTGACATTCCTGTCAGCCTTTGGCCAAGCGGTAGCGCTGAACCATTAGCTGCTGTACGCTAATGCTGGAGGATTGGCTGCATGTGGACGATTGGACACAACTCAGGGGAAAGCTGCGTTGTAAATTTTGGCCTTAAGAGCGCAACGGGCTCTGGAAAATGGTCGCTGAGGGTGTCGGGGTGTAAAACCTGGACCGAATCCTAAAATAAATGTGATACATCTGACCGGAAACCGTCCAGCTGAGGCGGGCTGAGATGATGTCTTCCAAATGAACGGTGTTGAAACGTCTCGGCAGGGAGACGAGGAGTCCACTCTGGGACTTCCCGTCAGCTCCTTCATGGACTGCTCGTGCCAAAGCTGGCCAAGCTCCAGGCCCGTATCACAGGCCCACTCTGGAACTCCCACCACCCAGCCTGCCTCCGCCTTCTGGTGTGATGCAGCAGACAGTGAATATGTTTGATGAACCATTAGAAATTGTGACGAGCTGGACAATGTGTGGACGTTTTGATGTGAATCCATTTCATTTACTGGGCTCCTCCAAATCAACGCAGGGCGGTGATGTGATGTTGGAACCGGTTTATGAGCGAGGTTGAGTAGGATACACAGAAGGAGTGTGACACGCTGCCATGCCTGAGATCTCTCTGCGTGTGTTTTGTGATGGCTGGTTTGGCTGGTTAACCGGTGTGCAGCCTTACCCCTTGAGCCAGGTGAGGTGGCTGAAACCAGCCATCCTCCACACACACTCCAAACTGTGGTATATACCTTTAATTGTGTTTGACTTACTACTCTAAACAATTACTAGATAATAAATAGTATTAGACCAGCAGTCATAATGTATTTATTTTGTTTTTCAATATTTTTTCGCACAGTAACAACGTTCATATATGTGTGGTATCTTCAGTAGTTGTGTCTGTACAGGATTACTGTCATACTTAAAGGAACAGACCCCTTATTGGTGATAAGTGCTACAGCTGTGTTCACCCTACCGGTTAGAGGAAGAGGACATTGGAAGTGCAGGTGAATGCCTTGAGTGGCAATATGATTCATACAGAAATTCAAACTTCAAAAGCGGAGGATTCACAGGGAATAATCTCAAACCAGCGTGAGTCAAATGTTACTGGTCCTTTTTGTCCGCAGTGTTTTGAAGATTCTGTGGAGTAAGTCACACATTTTGAGTCAGAGAGCCATTACAAACAGCATAAAGCTTTGTAATTGGATAGGTACAAATGCTGTGCTTGTGTGTTGGTCCCTGTGTGCTGCAGCTGTATGTTATGCTTACCTTCAAGAGCCATGTAAAGGTGTGGCTTAGAGCCGACCAAACGTGCAACCTGTTTCTGTTTCTCCCTGTTTTATATAGCAAATTTGACTATTGTATATCGTTTGTCCTTTGTAATGTAACATCTAACTGCCTAATGGACTACAGATGGAAATTAGTCCCCGGGCTAAAATCTGGCACATTTACGTGTACTGCTGTACATTCATGTATTATGACAATGCACATTAATACATGTGCATTGTCATTGTCCTGAAATAAAATAAATAAATAAACATTTTCATAGCGCATATTGCGCATCGTTTGTGTGCGTCGTCGATGCGTGTGTTACCTGTAGTTGGGTGTGTTCCGTAAGCAGTCTGTCATATTCCTGTGTGAGGCCCTTAGCCTGTCTCCTCATAGCCTCCAACTCGACCCGCGCCTTACGGACAACTGCGGAGAAAACATCACATCTAATGTATCCACATCCAGCATTTTATTACATACAGTCCTGTCAACAAATATTTCAGTGAAAAACATCATGTACACCGTCAATACGAAACAATTCTAAGATAAAAACCCACAATTGTTTGCGTAATTAGTCTGCTTTTAGTTTGATACAAATGTTGACACCCCACTCTACTGAATTGAATATTGATTTTGAATCGAATCGTGACACAGAATAATCTTTTTATAAAGAGCGTGTGCGTTTTAGTAAATCTCACGCGCGCTTTAAGAAAAACACGTGTACTTTAGAAAGTCGCACGCATGCATTAAGTAAATCGCATGCGCGCTTTAGTAAACCGCACGCGCGCTTTGAGTTAATCGCACACGCTCTATAGTAAGTCGCACGCACGCTTTAAATAAATCGCACACACACTATTTAGTAAAGTGTGCGTACGAAAACGCATTCACTTGAGAAAATTAATTCAGCTGTTTTTCTGAATTAACAAGTTAATCATCTCAGAATTCTGAGATACGTTTTTATGGTTTTCTCAGTAAAGAAAAGTAATTCTCGATTTGTATCAGTTGGCCTTAACACAATCTTAGAGGGACACCCTAAATTTTGGTATTCTGAAGTGGATGTTCATGTTTTCTCCCCGATGGCAGACTTTAGCAGCAGGTCCTTCATGCTGAATCCGAGCAGATCGCGGTTCCCACCTTCCTCTGCAGCCTTCAGGTCTCTGGCCCGTGACTCTCCCTCCTTCTCCATCTGCCGGCTTTTGGCTGACGTTTTCTCCTCCTCCGCCTGCAGAGCCTTGGCACACCGCATGGTCTCTGCTTGTCAATTGCTTTCATCCTAAGTGATCGCTTGGTTCAAGGGTTACTACTGCACAACAATACCACACCGCTTTACTATGCAAACGTATTACTTTAAAAAACTAAAGATAAACATGTTTGAAATAGATACAAGATTTACTATAGGCAGAAAAAAAAAATTAAACAGGACCATCAATTTTGAAAAGTCTTGTATCTGATTTTAATTGAACATATATGTTTGAGAGTGTGAGAGGTGTCAAGGTGTTGACTGATAGAGTAAAGATGCAAATGTAGCAAGTAAGTAAATACCCGGATTTCACCGGCTGATTTTGACAGAATTGGCTCTGGTGTGGCCCAACAACCAATCGAGAGGAGACCCATACTTCTGAATGAGGCAGGAATGCAATGGCTTCTGTGTAATACCATGATTTGGGGTTAAGTTTGAAGGCTTATCTCCGGAATGCTTCAGACCTGCTTCAGCTGCAGGTTTTCCGCCTGGTACCGGGTGGCTGCCTGGTTAGCGCCAACCATCTGGGCCTGAAGTCCGGCGCTGTCCGTCGTTGCTAAGGCAACCTGGTTCACCAAGGTCACAATGCGACGCATGATGCTGTGAGGCAATCACGGGACCGGCCCGGACAGGGAGACAGAAAACCCATTGAACCCCCAATGTCCACAATCTACTGGTAGGGACCCCTGTCCCCGTACCCCAGTATACCTGTTCATTCATGAGGATAACCGTTCACGCTAAATGACTAAATATCAATAACAGCAAATACATGCCGTTGAGGGACATTCAAGGTTTTGGTACTCTAAAGTGGATGTTCATGTGGAGTTACTATGGCAGACTTGTAGTAACTCATCTTTTATGAATGCAAAACATTGAAACGTGTGGGTGTTTGTTATGAGCTACTGACAGCCACAGGAAGAGGGAGAACCCTGAGATGTAGAGGTTCCTCTGCGCTCTGAACAGCTTCATGTGGAGGTGGTCAAACAGGGTGGGGTTCAGTGTGGCGTCCTGTGCTGTCTGGGGCGAGGAGTACTTCTGGACCTCCCGAACGGCGTCTTAACACAGGGCAGGGCATGTCGCAGTGGTACATTAATAATAATAATAATAATAATAATAATAATAATAATAATAATAATAGATTGTTTTCTTTACAGCGCTTTTCTTGGTACTCAAAGACACTTTACCAAAAGGAATACACACAGACAGTACAGACACTCAAACAAAAGGCAATGAACAACACTACAACAATAGACAACACATTAAGAGAGAGAGAGTGAGAGAGAGAGAGAGAGGGTGGAAGATGGCGGAGGATGGTTTTTCAGATGTTGTAGGTGGTCCTGAGGAGATGGGATTTAAGCTGGTTGACTTTTTAAAGAAAGGAGGGTATCAGAGATTTGGATGTTTTTACCAACCTTTTTAGGCCAAAACATGTGCAAACAGCACAAACAGCAATGATCAAACTGTGCTCCTTAAAGTGTGATCTGTGATAGTGAAAGTGATGCTATCACTGATGTAGTTGATTTGAAAATGATTTAAAATTGGTACATTTGTACCAATGTACAACACACAGCATTCTAACCAAGTGTAAAGCTATCTAAAGGAAGTTTCCACTTTTCTCATAAGAATCAAAACAATAGGAAACTATGATGTCCTTTCCCCCAATCATGACAACAAATGCTTACCGAAAAAAAGCACAACAAGGACCATGATCATGGTGCAGAAGGCTTTGTTCCAATACGGAGAAAACCAGCTCCATATTGTCCAGTTGAAAAGTGACCGCCACCTGCAAGGAGAGGGCATAAGAGAATGTTAGGGTTAGGAGTATTTAAGTAGATAAACAATAGGTGGAAAGAATGTGGACATGGAATTTCCAAAAGGCTTAATGTAAAAAAGAAACATAACTTTGATGAAAAATGATGCAAATATTCTCACATCTAGAGAACCACAGTACTTAGGGTTAGTGTTAGGGTTAGGGTTACCACAGACCACCTATTTCAACTCATGCATCACTATATAAGATGTGCTGAAACTGTAAAGTCTAAATAAATCGGTAAGAAGGTGATAAAACATGCACTACATTCCATATTGGAAAGGAGGCAACCAAATGACATTATTAAGGCTTAATGGGCTATAACTGAGTACAAAATAGCATGTTCAAAAAATAACTGAGTTTCTCAAGCATCTGTACACTGTGAATTCAGTTTTAACTACAGCTTTATTAATGTGATTCATTGTAGGTAGAGTAACGGTTGGGCCTTACACAATGAAGTGCTGGGGATTTCACAGGCGATGTATTTTATTACAGCGTGGATAATGACTGTCGACGCCCTCTGCTGGTGTTGTGGTCTCATTTGGTTCAGTACATAGCTGTGCTCAGTGCTATTTACGTAAAACGCCTCTTTGTAGACCAAGGCTATATATAAATGAGATGTAGGCAAGTAAGATGTAGGCAAGCATAAAAATAGAAAATATGAAAAATAAAAATATATATAGGTGATTCAGTGCTATGTGAGAAGGCCTACTACAAAATATAAACGCAGTATGTAAATGTTAAACAGATATATACACAGATAGGATTGAGGATTACTCAAATGTCAACAGTGTGTACATTTACATTCATGTCTCTACACACTTCTCGTATATCTAGACATATCTTGAGATTTGTATTTGAATATAAATGGTGTCAGGTGGTTTAATAGAATACCTTTGAGCTGAGATGAGGGGGAAGCACAGGACCAGGTTGACCACTATCTGACCATAGAGGAAGCAGGCCACGGCGGTCCACTGAAGACTCATCCTCCCTACGGGACAACAGATTTAAACCGACTTTAACCTGGTTCATAGAGAACGTACTGCAGCAGATATGACCTATTACCACTATTCTTTATTTGACACCACTTTTAAACAAATCAAGCTTATCTAAGTCTATGTTGCCCCATATGATGTTTTCACCTTCATACGTCTGTCTGACCAGTATACCAGCCTAATGAGAACTCATCATAAGGAATGATTTTACTAGAATACAATTACAAAAGTCAAGATTAGGGAACATGTGCTTATACGAGAAACTAGTGCAATTCAAATAGATTCGCTTAACTTATAATATGTGGCATAAACGAAGACGACTTTACGGTTGTTCAGTTGGGTGTTAAGGGAAATATAAGAGATGTTTTTACTTACCGGAAGAAGTAGGTCAAACTTTTAAAGTATACGCGAGTTCTGGACAGCATACAGCGGCCAGCCTCGCGACAGCTGCTCCTCGTCGGCCCAGGGAGCCGAACCTCAGCCTACGTCATCCACACGAATGTTCACTTAATGGAGGCGTCGTGGTCCCACAAAAAGTACCCCAAAAAGATGGTGTTTCCAGCTGATAGAAAAGAGTAATGCCATTTGATATTATCTGCCAACTAATTAGTTGATACGAAAAGGCCATATTAGGAGTGGATTATGTTGGTTCTGTTCATGGTTGGCTGTCTTCATGCGTGCAATATAAAGTCCATAACTTTGTTTGGTTTTAGTCTTTGCTTTGCTTTGCTTTGTGTGTGTGTGTGTGTGTGTGTGTGTGTGTGTGTGTGTGTGTGTGTGTGTGTGTGTGTGTGTTTGCGCGTGCGTGCGTGCTTGTGTGTGTGTGTGTGTGTGTGTGTGTGTGTGTGTGTGTGTGTGTGTGTGTGTGTGACTGAGTGTATGGGGCTGAGTCTACTCACGTTACAAGGGTCATGATTCTCTAAAATAGATTGACATGCCATGCCGTTGAATAGACGTAAGCTGGTTTTCCCCCTGTCCAAAAAAGTTTTTTTTATATCGCGCAGTCTTATTCACATTTTCTTGTGTGATGAATATTTTTGGGTTTGTTTATTTAATTGTATTAATTTATTTTAGCTTCAATTGTGTCAACGTAATGCCTGGAAGTCTGTCGTATCGTCACAGGATGGCGCTATTGCACAGTGAGAGACTGGTGCACTGGGCTCAGGGATGGGTCACTACTTCTGCTGCTACTACTACTACTATTACTACTACTAGGCCTACTGCTATTACTACTGCTACTACTACTACTGCTACTACTACTGCTACTACTACTGCTACTACCACTACTATATAGACCATCCAAGAAAAGATAAGTACTTTCATATGTCATTATTATAAACGTCTTTTATGTGTGGGAAAACGGCAAAGGCTGTAACACATTTACATTTTTACAATATACTCAATTGCTCATGGAAATAGGCTTAACAATCCATACAAAAATCCTCCAGGCTTTTAGCTTGAACTTAACTTGAACCTTTTCAAAGTGTCTTCCATTTCTTGTCCGTGTCTGTCTGCTCGCTCACATGGGGCAATTCCCCGCTGCCTTTTCAGCGCGTTGTAGTTTATTACCACGGGTCATCTGGTGGAGAGGAGACGGACAGCTCTCCCATCCATCCGTCATTGGACGTGTGTGTGCATCAAGTGTGTGCGTGCGCGCCAGATGATAGGAGCGTGAGGAGCGATAAATAACGCCATCAAAGATGATTGTACTTTGATTGTGTTCCCTCTTCGCCGGCTCAGAGGCGGTGGCTGCAGGCAATGAACGGTTATTATGGTGAAGTGCCTGCAATAAGCACATGGCCAAGCTAAGGTGACTGTTTGCTTGGCGTGTGTGTGTGCGTGCGTGTGTGTGTGCGTGCGTGCGTGTGTGCGTGCGTGTGCGTGTGTGTGTGTGTGTGCGTGTGTGTGTGTGTGTGTGTGAGAGAGAGAGAGAGAGAGTTGTTGCTACAGCGGCTCCTTCCTGTGTTGATGCATTGTATCCTTTTTACATGAACCATGATGTTCGATGTCAGAGTCTAAAACCAGAGCCGTTAGAGCCTCTGAAATAGCCCATCGTCGTGATTTTGTGTGGAACTTAATGGAGGTCTGCGTTTGTGTCCCTGGGTAGGTTGATGGTACCCATGAAACCTTGTGTACACCTATGTTTATATCTACTCCTCATTGCAACTCGTATTAGTAAGCCATTAACCTCATATTCATGGTAGCAAGCTATGTAATTGTAGAGCAGTGAGTCGCAATCGCAAGAATAAGCCACCGTCCATGTCCTCAGCATTACATAATTAGTTACGTGTTATCCAGTCCGTCATTGCCTCACACACACTGTTTACTGATGGCCTCCATGTCTTTTTGGTGTCGTTAAATGTTTTTTTTTTTAATGTTTTTTCTATCATCCAATTTGTGGGGAGAACGTTGGTTTGTTGATTGACCTGACTGGTCGTCACATCATATCACACTCTGCAGACACTTACACCGGCATGTACATATACACATAGCACACAAGCACACACACGCACATATATATATATATATATATATATATATATATATATATATATATATATGTACAAATATACATACACACCGGTCTCTCACACCACAGACACACAAACAAACACACACACACATACACACACACACACACAAATACACATTCATACACAAGCCAGACACGAAAAACACACGTGCACATTCAAGTGTGGCACACAGCCAAATATGGGACTTCCGTTTGTCCTTCAGAATACTTCTGTGTTTTCAGCGATAAGAACAAGCCTCTGTCAGTCAAAAGTCCCAGGAAATGGTTTAACATAGAAGCTCAGGGGCAAAGCAGCGTAATCTGCAAATTGCCAACGTGTCTCTTCAACAAATGGCTGATGAGATCTGTGTAATGTGTTTCAATCTTTCTTGAATATGTCTGTATTTGAATCCTCTCCGGTTCATCTGCAGCCCTGGCGTCAAGTAGTTCATGAAGGAAAACCTTGATTGAAGCAGCTGTTGTTGACCCCGGATCTATAGGGACTGATTGTAAATGCTACCACTTATAGCTCACTAGTGTCATGCTATAGCCTAGAGGTCACACCAGCCAGAGGACAGGACAGTATCTAAGCCATGTGTTGTTTCAAACCAGTGCTTATGGCTTTGATTTTTCATGAATATATCGGTTTCATACAGCACCTTATCCGTCGTAAAGTGGATGGAAAAGGGGTCGCAAGAAAAAAACAATTTGTCATCCTGAGCCAGTCATGAGGCTGGAAATCTCCTTTCTTCTTCGGCCCCATGATACAAGAATTACAGTTGAGTGTGACCTAATGTAATATGGCCTCCGCACAGAGAGAGTAATGTGATTTCCCTAGGCTTTTATTCTGTGAGTCTGCAGCTGGATGGATATGGGACGGCCACTAAGAGATGCCATCTGACTTGGGGAAGGATGTCCAAAATAAGCAGCTTATATGGCACGCCAGGGGAGGACCAAGTGATTGAATAGGGAGGGGACAAGGAGAGGCCTGCATAAGTTATAGGAGGTACATGAGGTCATTGTATTAGCTTGAACTTTGACACATCAATAACACCATATGCACTATTGACTATTCTTCTTGTCCGTTTTCTCTGCAGGTCGTTTTTGATTCCAATGGTATCTAAAAAAAAGGCGTCAACATTATTTTTATGTTTAAATACAAGCAAACAAGGTAGTTACACCTCTGTGTATCGCCCAGGGAAAGTTAATTTTGGAAGCATATCGATTGAAATGATTGCTCATGTCTGAATGAGTAATTGAGCCCGTTTGAAACCTGCCCCGGTACAAAAACAAACGCTGTGAGGCCCATCGATTTATTACTCATTCATTTATTTCTATTTTTACATTGGCTATATATTATGCATGTGTTTTAGTTTTTAGTTGGAGCTCAATGTGCTGCCTTACAGTTGTATTGTATTGTACTATGGCTGGTTCATGGTTTGTTTTGTTCGTATAGCTGTAAGAGTACTAACACAGCATCTACAGAGTTGAGGGCCATCCTAAAATCCCTGCAGTCATTTCCTGCTGTTGTCCAGGTTCTCTACTCGTCAGGGCCCCCCCCCCCCCCCTCGGGCACACCTGTCAATCAATCCATGGTTGGCTATCCTCCCGTCCCAGCTCTCCATCACAGGAGTGTATTCAGGGCAGCGTAGCCGCCTCCACTATTTAGAGCCTAGGTCATAAAGAACCATGGCTGCATCAATATTCCCACATCAGCCCTCTCCACGGAGCTCCGAGCCCACTTACCGGCAGCCATCACTGGCTGGAGGGTGCTGAGATTGTGATAGCCCTTTGGCAGCTAGAAGCCCCATGCTTTTAGGATCCAAGGGAATACTCCATTCGGTGCTACAAACTGACATGGTAGAAGGCATAATGCGTTCATTACCAAGGTCTATGCGTGTGTGTGTGGGTGTGTGCATTGGTGTTTGTGTGTGTGTGCATGTGTGCGTGTACGTGTGTGCATGCATGGGTGTTCGGGTGTCTGTGTGTGTGCGTATGTATGTGTGTACGTGCTCGCATGCAATTGTGCGTGTGGGTGTGTGTGTGCGCATGTGTGTGTGTGTATGTGCATGCATGTAAGTGTGTGTGTGTGTGTGTGTGTGGGTGTGTGCGTGTCGGTTTTAATCTCTGACCTAAGGATTGTAATGAAGAAAGAAACCTCATCAAGATGAGAGTGGTTTTACATGTTAATAGGGAGGTGAGAAAGCCACCTCAGTGGAAAGTCTCCCTCCGTTGGCCCCTCTTCTCACTGGCATTCATGCGTTGTTGTATAATTTCAGTAAGAAGACGTTATTTTTCCTTTTTGAAGTTAAATGACAATGAAAATACCCTGTTTATTATATTTCTCTTCTTAGCTGCCATCTAATGAAAACAATTTCACAGTTGTATGCATACACCGACAAGGAAGAAGGAAAGAAGGAATTATATTTTCGACCGCACATTGAGATGGAATATTTTATTAGGCCTCACGGCTGTGGTCGGGGATTGTAATTTTAGCAATTGCGGGAGAAGATTGTGTTCTGAAAGCCTGGTTGCATTGAAATTCTCATCTGTTTCGCAGATATCACAATGCTAGCCGTTCATGAGAGAGCCCATCACACCAATGGAAGCTGGCAGTGGATCGCTGTTCATACAGCTAGAGGAAAGGCCGTCAAACCCAGAGTGATTCTGAAAATATCTACATTTTGTCGTAATAAGAACCATGTTATGTTTTCTGTCTCTTGAACTACAAAAGCAGTTATCTTAAGGTAACGGATGCTAACATTACACTCCCCGGTACAATACCGTATCCTGGCTTTATCCAAAGAATTGTAATTATGTTTGATGCACGGAAACCAGAAACACGTTTGTTAAAGACTTACAGGTAGTGCTCGCTTTATAAACAAACAAACACACAACATACAGTACATCACTGAGAAGAGAACCCAAAATATACTGCTGGTTAAGTGAAGACAAAATTTATTATAAATATACATATACATGACAACTTCTAGTTCTTTATACGTTTCCCTAATTATTCTTATACTGTACACGTTTTTTTGTATGTACACAATGTGCTGTGTATTGCTACCATTACAAAAAGCCATGCAATATCTACAGTACAGTACAGTATATTTATTGTGTATCTATGAAATCTACTTTTGTTGTTTTTCAATAAATAGTAATAAATTATGATCTGTCTGTTTATTTGTACACTTCTAATACACATACTATGTACATGACTGCTTTGGGTAAAAGGGTTTCCCTTTTTCGCATCACTACCTGATGTAAATGAAAGTCTTCCGTTTATATAACGCACGGCCTCGCCCTAAAGCCGCCCTCACTCCACGTCCCCCGAGGACAGACACTTCTGCCTGGCCTCTTTGTCGTCAAACGTCACCTTTTTGCTCCTCTTGGGGTCGATCCAAGAGTTGTGGATGATGGCGTTGTTGGGCAGGGGGTCGGCCTCAATGATGGACACCACCCTCTTCTTCATCTTGCTCTTCAGCACCTTCTGGAACTTCTGCCGGGTGAAGGCGTAGAGCAGCGGGTGGAAGATGGTGGTCCCGTACGCCATGACCAGGAAGCCCAGCCGCAGCTTGACCGTCAGGTCGCTCTGGCCCACGCTCAGGATGACCGTGTTCAGGGCCGTGATCGGTGTCCAACACAACAGGAAGGTGGACACGATCAGCAGGGACATCCGGAAAACGCGCTTCTGCCGTTCCCGCCGCTCCCGGTGGCGCTTGACGGCGCGCCGCAAGGCGATGATCACCGACACGGACGTGCGCATGCCCAGCGCGGGCATGCGGCTCCCGGTGCTCGGGGCGGCGTCGGGGGCGTCGTGCTGCGCCGTCATCGCCGCGGTCGACGGGCACTTTTTCCTGCGCGCCTTCTTCTTCTGCGAGGTCTGGAAGCGGGTGCCGATGCGGATGTTGAGCGCCTGCAGGATCTTGGAGTAGGTGATGAGCATCACGATGACGGTGAAGAAGAAGATGGGGATCTGGGCCAGCAGGTGGTAGTACAGGCCCAGCTCGGTGTAGCACTGGTTGGTGTGCACCATGGTCTCCACCAGCGACTGGTTGAGCTCGGCCTGGCCGCCGGCGAAAAAGCCCACCTCCACGAAGGGCACCAGGAAGCTGACGAAGGACAGCACCCACACGGCGGCCAGCAGGGCCAGGGCGCGTCCCATGGTGAGCACGCGGTTGGCGGGCTTGACGGAGATGTCGTAGCGGTCCAGCGTGATGGCCAGCACGTTGGCGGCGGTGGCCACGCTGGCGAAGGAGACGCAGGCCTCGTGGAAGCAGCAGAGCAGCGCCGTGTCGCCCTCCAGCGAGAGCAGCAGCACCACGATGGTGAGGGGGATGCAGCCCACGCACACCAGCACGTCCAGCACGTGGAGGTTCATGGTGACGATGTTGCTGACGGAGCTGATCAGGTTGGACTTCATGCAGTACAGGGCCAGCACGGTGAGGTTGGAGCTCAGGCCCAGCACGATCTCCAGCATGAGGAAGCCGGTGAGGGACACCTGGAAGCTGACAGGGAAGGGGTAGGGGTAGGAGGCGGCGGGGCTGGCCGTCCGGCCGATGGGCTCGGTGTTGTCGGTGACGGTGACGTTGCTCATGGTGGCGTCTTCTTCCAGACGGAGGGAAATATGCATTCTCCTGGAGGAGAGCGGGGATTGGGAGGTTGGGGATTGGGGGGGGAGAAGGAACAGCACATTAAAATGGCAAAAAAGAAGAGGATGGAAAGGTTAATCCTGTGCTGAGGGGAGCGATGATTAAGGATCGCTTCACTGACACCAGAAGGCGAGTTCATAAGAATATTAACTGCTGGCTCACACACCAGGGCACCGCGATCCTCCCACGATGCCAGATGTAAAAATACTTTCATCTGTGGAGCCCACTCGTTACACTCATCACTGCCAAAATATCCAGAGATCAATAAATGTTACATGGGAAATGTCTGAGAGCAGGAACTCGTTAAAGTTTTAGAAGATCCAATTTTGACCTGCCAGCTCCAGGTTCCAAGGTATTGCGAATATGCAAAGCATGAGTAACTCAGCAGATGCTGTTTCATCACCTTAGCTTATTGACACTCAAAGCTTCTTAATCTTTGACACAGCAGTGTACGAATAGGTGGGTCCAAACACAGCAAGTAGTCACAGTTTGACACACGGGGGGGTCCACAGGGGGGGTTTCTGTATTTGTGTATACATGTACAAACCCCAGTCAGACATCAATCATAGAATCGCGTGAAGGAAGGATCACAAGCTGGCAGTAATGAACCCCCCCCCCCCCCCCCCCCCCACCACACACACACACACACACACACACACACACACACACACACACACACACACACACACACATCCACACACACACACACAGACTAGACACACAGATGTTCTCCTGCAATACTCACCCTATGTTCCGGCTCTATCTGGGCCCCTGTGCAGCGGGACTAATCCAGAGATCCCCTGTTAGCTCCACCGAGATCAGCATCACCCCTCTGACGCAGCCGGAGGAGGGAGACCAGCCTTGTGCTCAGGGCCTTCTATCCCTCTCTCTCTCTCTCTCTCTCTCTCTCTCTCTCTCTCTCTCTCTCTCTCTCTCTCTATCCCTCTCTCTCTCTCTCTCTCTCTCTCTCTCTCTCTCTCTCTGGGCCAGACTTATTTGTTTTCTGCCGTATCCTCTTTGTGTTTTTTTCACTCGCCTCCCAGGGGGAGAAACTGCCAGAGAAGCACCTGTCGTGCACCGGAGTAACGATGACAGAGAGGGGGTGATGCTTTAGAAAGTAACCCAGCCGTGCGCACTCTTCCCCCCCCCCCCCCCCGCCAGATTGCCGAGCTCAGAGGGAAATGTGCAAGGCAGTGCTCAATGTCCTCCTCTTTCGTTTTTTTCCCCTCTCCCGCTCTCCGTACGGATGTGTTTGTTTTGGCGATGCTGGGAGCGTTGACAGATGAGTGGATTGGGGATAAACCGTCTCCGCTGTCTCCTGTTTATAAACTCGTTGTATTCCCAGGCAGGCGAGATACACGGCCAACATGCAGGACCAAGAGACACAAGCCCCCCCTTTCCGCTTCTGCACGGGTGGAATTCAAACGCACACAAACGCGTCGTACAATCCAAATCTGTGTTTTTGAAGTCAGACTGTCGCCCCTGGGCGGAAAGCAGTCCTTTATTCTTCTTCTTTCTTTTTTTGGTTGATTCTTAAGGAAATCCACCTACATCCATTAGTGTGTACTCCAAACCAAGAACCAAGTCAATTAGTTATCCAAGGAAGATTGACACCACGGATACATATTGTTTTGGTCCAGTATCAGCCCAGGACATGTGAGATTGTCCAGGCAGGATGCAGGGCCTATGTCCCCTCCCTTGGGAACCACGATGAGAAGAGCAGGCCGATGCTCTCAATGTGTCTCATCAGTCTCACTCTTCACCAATCTCCACCAGGCCTTTACACGGCGTGTAAATCAAGCACAAGTCATTTCGCGTTTGACCTCCAAACCGCTTTGACCTACGCAAATCCTGGTCATCGTCCCTGGAGCTCAGAGGAAATTCTCTCTTGTGTGCGTGCGTTTCCAGGGGTCATCCCTTTCAGGGTCCTTTTTGTAGTTGCAGAAGGGCGTTTTGCGTATCGTGTGACGTGCTTTGATGAGGGCAGAAAGCAGAGAGACCGGGCTGGCTCATCTGAGAATCAGTAGACGGTTTTCCTCACGAGCAGGAGAGAGAGGGGAAAGTTGAAAAGAAGCGCAACGCATCGTCTTGCCGATGCACGCAAGGGTCTCGGCAAAGAGCGACACGCATTTCCATGAGATCCTCTGTCCTTTCTGTTGCAGCCCAGCGCAGCTCATTCAGAGACCTGGAGAGGGAGAGATAGAAGGAGAGAGCGAGAGAGGGGGAAAGAGAGAGAGAGAGACAGAGAGAGAGAGAGATCGCTGCAGAGAGAGAGAGAGAGAAGATATGATAAAGAGAGAGAGGGAGAGGGAAAAGATAAGAAGATATATACACATAGACAGAGAAGATGAAGAGAGAGAGAAGATAAGGAAAGAGGGAGAGAGAAAGAGAGAGAGAGTGGGTTGCGTTAGTGAAAATAAACATATATCCTCAGTGGAGAGGCAGCATTGACTCTGATTAGCATAGCAGCCTCTGCTGTCTTATCGTGTTCCGTTCAACGGCTGGTGTGCTTTACATCTTTTCAATTGCGTTAGCATAATACCAGCACTAATAACAGCCATTAGCAAGGAAGCACCAGGGAGATATTTATCCCTTCACTTCCACATTTGCTTTTGTGATGTAAATCTGTCACCCATTCTGACATATTGAATATAACTGCAAAACGCATGCAAATGTATGCAACATTTGATGCAAGGTGAACCCTGCTAAAGGGTTTTCCTGTCTTGCTCCAAATGGTTTCTAGGTGAATGAGCTCCTGGACGTCTTTGAGATATGCATCTCCGTATTTTTGCATGACTAGGAAACGTCAGATCTTAATGGCCAGGCAACCGCGCAATATCAAGCAGCCAACTCTTTGTAAAGACGGCCGTATGCCCGTATCCATCACTGCCCTGCATAATGCAGGCTCGTGTGTGTTAGGATTGAGTGCGTTGAGGGTTAAGGATTGCTGCGATTGATCTGTGCTCTTCAGACCCAGAATATGAAAGTGTGTGTGTTGAGTGTGCGCGCGTGTGTGTGTGTTTGAGTGAGTGCATTTTTCTGTGTTTGAGTACATGCACATTCACGCATGCATGCGTGACTGTGAGTGTGTATCTGTATGTGTCCAATTGTACGCGTGCATCCTGGTGTGTTTCATATGTATGTGTGTGTGTGTGTGTGTGTGTGTGTGTGTGTGTGTGTGTGTGTGTGTGTGTGTGTGTTTGTGTGTGCGTGCGCGTGCGTGTGCGAGTGTGTTGCACTTACAGAGACGGATCTGTTTATTCACAATAATAGTTACATTTAGTCACAAATAGTTAAGCAAAACTTGCTAATGGGATATTTAATTTAATTAAATACACAACAACTGGATCCCCACAGAACTGATCCTACAAAAAAAACGAATGATAAACAACGTCAATGCAATGAGATGTCTATATCCAATTACACGCCTGTCCATTCGTTTTAAGCCCACCTCCCTATAATTGCCCTTGGCCGGACAGACACTTAACACCCCCTTTGCCGTGCCAAGCCTGGAAGACTTTGCGGTTCTATAAATCAAGCCGTTGAGTTGGCCGGCCCATCAGCTCACCATGCCGGCTTAACGGAGATGCTCCGTGGCTGCTCCGCTTAACACGCTGTGCTCTGCCGTCTTCGGGGCACCGCAACAGTCTGAGCCGTCAGAACCCGAGCGTCTCATCTCGTCACCCCGCGTACTCCAGCGGCGGAGCCCAGACGGGGTATGGGTTGACATGTGAGAAGCATTTCAATTAACAACAGATGTTCCCTCTCTTCTTCTTCTTCTGTATCGCTCTACTCAATAATGAGCTGGGGGGGAAAAATATAGGAAGTACAACTCCATTCGGTCACGTCCTGGCGGAGGATGTCAGGGAAATCTTCTCCTTGATCTTCATCTGTGCCTTTGTATGTTATACCATGTCCTGTCCTAGGAGACAGGAGCCCATGCGCTTCAGAACTCTCAGTTTTGCTCGTCCCTCTCTGCTGTTTCAAGATCTGCCACTCTCCTACTCTCCTAGTATTTTTCTGTCTCTCCTCCTCCTCTCTCCCTCTCCCTCTCTCCCTCCCTCTCACTCACTCTCTCTCTCTCTCTCCCCCCCTCTCTCTCTCTCTCGCTCTCTCTCTCTCCCCCCTCTCTCGCTCTCTCTCTCTCTCCCCCCTGACTCTCTCTCGCTCTCTCTCCCTCTCTCTCTCTCTCTCTCTCTCTCTCTCTCTCTCTCTCTCTCTCTCTCTCTCTCTCTCTCTCTCTCACTGCGGAGGTTTGTGGTGCGCCCCTGATTGGTCTTTTGTCGGAGGCGTAACCCTTTCCTCTCCGCGAGGAGAAGGGGAGATGCTCGCCTTCATTCCCGGTTTGTCCTCTGGTCCTCCGCGACCCTGACACGAAGTGTCCCTCTAACGCGTCGGAGGACAGCTTGTAACAATGTTATTAATATTAATACTTAGACAAGCTGAAGTGGCTGCCGGAGGAGAACGAGAAGGCGTCAGAGTGAGATATTAATTACCGCTGGCACAATGTGGGGAGGGGGGAGGCAGGGAGAGTCTTAGACCACTTGTTTCATCCTCTGCGAATCCTCAATATTTTATTGGTAGGAAGTAGGAGGAGGAGGAGTAGGAGGAGGAGGAGGGATTGTGTGAAGGAGAGATCGTCGAGATTGTCGGACAGAGTGCGGCCAAAGGACAAGAAGGTACAAGAAAGAATGATGGAGAGGAGCGCGATGCGGAGGAGAGATGAAGAGTCGCTCTGCTGATTGATGGCTCCAATTAACTTCTCTTGTCATATTAGAGAGAGGTTTACCCACCCTCCGGTCGATGTTGCAAGCTCGTAAGTCGTAAAAGTGACGCGCTGATTGCCGGTGAACGTGTACCGACATGTCACGTGATACCAAAAAGGAGGAGGGTCGTCTGTTGCTTTGTCCCACCTGCTGAAGGTGCCTTTCAAATACCTGATGCGTATACGTGTTGATGAAAGTGTAGTTTTAATACCAGAAGAACAACCCCTTTAGATTTCCTTTTCAAAAACACATTGCAGTGCTGTTACAAGCTATTATTCCAACATGTAGCAGCTCAAAGTCAAACAGATATCCCATATCTTCCCCCCTCTTTCGCTCTCTCTCTCTCCCTATCTCTCCCCCTCTTACTCTCTCTTATGTCTAATACATGCCCCTTTTCCTTGTCGCTGCGACCCTCTGTTTTCTGAACATGCATTTCCAGAAAGACGATTTAACCCTTAACACGAATGCCAGAATGCTGTGTGTCCTCATCACTTCTCCCTGCTTGGATATCTCGGCCATTCATGGGAACAGACGTTGTCACAAACCGCCGTTTCTCGATGGCCTTCGCCACCAAATGCCTCTGACAGATTTCCGAGCCATGATGTAAAACAAATTGGGTCAAGGCGGGAGAACCCAAAATTGAACCTCTAGGGCCTTGAACCGCGTTACTTGAAACACAGAGATTAGCCCCTATACTGGGGGGGGGGGGGGGTGGGGGGTGGGGGGGGGTTGGGGATTATAGCATGGCCAGCGGTCCAGCGATTCTTCATCAACATGTGAACGCGCGTCTCGGCACCGCTGATTCATCTCGCGCTGTCAGACGCCGCCTCAGCGTCGCTCCGGGTGCCCAGCGAGAGCGCTGTGCGCGTGTGTGCCGGAGATTTATGTCTGTTGTTGCTCCGAAGGAGCGAGGGAGATAGAGAGGGGGAGGGCTGGATTTACAGACAGAACAAAAAGGTCTGCGTGAACGTGCCTGCGTGAGTGTGTATTTCGAACATGCATGAGCGTGTATATCTGCGTGCTCGTCCTGCAAGTGTGCACGCATGAGTCTGTCTACATGTGTGCATGAGTTAACATATATAGTATGTGTGTGTGTGTGTGTGTGTGTGTGTTTGTGTGTGTGCACATGCATGTGTGTGTGCGTGTGTGCACCCTTGTGTGTGTGTATGTGTGTGTGTGTGTGTGTGTGTGTGTGTGTGTGTGTGTGTGTGTGTGTGTGTGTGTGTGTGCCTTCCCATCGCCCCAGCCGCCAAGCCTTCTGCTGTCCGACAGCAACAGTGCAGTCGCCGTAGCTGGGCGTAAAACAGCTTCCCCCCCCCCCCCCCGAACAAAAGGCCCATGCGCTCCAAACATCAGCGTACACATGCCAAGGGGGAGAGCGCACGTGGCTGGTCAGTCAGAGGGTCCGTGTGTTTGGGCCCCTTCTGGCCTCTCCACCCCGGGCTTTTCCAGGGGATGCGGAGGCACTATCGCTCTGCAAACTTCACAGGAAGAGTTCAGAAGAATAATGACGTTAATATTTCAGCCCCATTAATATTTCATCCAGCTTTTCTCTCCCTAGACCCCGCGGTCTGATAGTCCTAACAGCTTTCCCCACTTACACTCTCTCTCTGTGTGAATGTGTTTGTGTGTGTGTGTGTGCGCGTGTGAGTGTGTTTATGTGTGTTTATGTGAACATATGTGTGGATACGTGTGTTTGGGTGTGTGTATATATGTGTGTTTGTGTGTACATGTTTGTCTGTGTGTGTGTGTATATGTGTGTGTTTGTGCGTACGTGTTTGTCTGTGTGTGTGTGAGTGTGTGAGTGTGTGTGTGTGTGTGTGTGTGTGTGTGTGTGTGTGTGTGTGTGTGTGTGTGTGTGTATGTGTGCTTCTCTGTCTATGTTTCTTAGTTCCTGTGCACCCCGTGTGCGTCTGCACGCACGTGCATCTGTGCACACGTGTGCGTCTACAGATCCATAATGCATGCGAATGAAAGAGCGCCTCTTGGGGCGCCGCTGGCCTGGCCGCTCCGACGGCCAGGCGGGTCCAATGTCCGCGTGCCTCCAGCCTGCTCCGTGTGGCCGACACGGCCGACCACGCGGCCGTGCGGGCGAGCGCGAGCCACACCGAGGCGGGCTACGGGCCGCAGGGCGTCGGGGACCCCGGCACGCTCGCTCTTATCTCGCCCCTGCAGCAACGCAGCCCCCGCGCTTCCATATGGTGCGCCGCTGTGATTTGCTCCAGATGAACAGTTTGAGCGCGCCGCTAATGGAGTGCGGCCGCGTCGAGGAGGGTCGCCGCTGCGGCTCCGGTTACATCAGCGGGCAGCGCCGCCGACCTTGGACCCCAGAAGAGCGTCGCCGCCGCCGCCGCCGCCGTTGCCGCCGTCGTCGCGCGGAACCCGTGGGGACCGAGATAACAAGGAAGGCAGAGGTCGCCGCACACACACAGCGCATGCGGCGAGCGGTTCTGTTTTCTATTTTTTGGGGGGGAGGGCGGGTGGGAGGGTGTTTTTGTAATGTCAATGATGGTTTCTGTTGCTTTCTGTTATTGCCTGGGACTGCATCCACATCCTGAGTGTCCGTTGGAGTGCTGGAGGTGCATTATGGGGGGTGGGGGGGCTGCTGTGAGCAAACAAGTGAACGTGGACAGATGTCAATGAGAGGGGAGAGGGGAGAGGGGGGAGGGAGAGGGGAGAAAGGAGAGGGAGAGGGGAGAGGGGGAGGGAGAGGGGAGAGGGGGAGGGAGAGGGGAGAAAGGAGAGGGAGAGGGGAGAGGGAGGAGAGGGGAGAGGGAGAGGGAGGAGAGAGGAGAGGGAGGAGAGGGGAGAGGGGAGAGAGAGGAGAGGGGAGGGGAGAGGAGAAGGAGAGGGAGGAGAGGGGAGAGGGAGGAGAGAGGAGAGGGAGGAGAGGGGAGAGGGAGAGGAGAGGGAGGAGAGGAGAAAGGAGAGGGAGAGAGGAGAGGGGAGAGGGAGGAGAGGGGAGAGGGAGGAGAGGGGAGAGGGAGAGGGTGTACTTGTTATGGTACTCTTCCATTGACAAATACCATATGTGCAAAAGGGCTGTTTTAAAGATATGTCGCAGTCGTGTATATGTGGCTGAACGTATAATTTCAATAAATTACACAAACACTTTGATTGATGTAAAGCATAAACACATAGGTGTGGAATGCCTTTTGTGCAGTGTTATGAACAAATGCACATGCTAGTCCAATATCACGTGTGTGTGTGTGTGTGTGTGTGCATGCGTGCGGGCGTGCGTGTGTGCGTGTGTGTGTGTGTGTGCACTGCAAAAACGCAAACTTAAAATTGTTGGTCTCATTATGATTTCTGTGTAAAACGAATATAAAACATTAAGTATCCATGTCAACCGTGCAATGCAATTTAATCCAACCAACAATGTTGAGTTTTGGGTCAAGAGTTGGGCTCACTGTAGTATCTTTGTTAGCAAGACACACGGGTTTAAGTCAGACTCCGTCTGAGGCTGGGCCAACTACGGTGCACATGCGCATTTCGACACTTTGGAAAAAACGGGGTTTCCTAACAGAATCTTCAGGGGTTTCACCTACAATCCTGACCTGCACGTCGTCGGTCACCCTCCATGTTGGATTATCTTTCTTTGATGGTGAGTATTTCCTCAAATAAACTGTTGAAGTTACTGTGTATTGTTGTAAATGTAATTCGCCATTGTTTTGGCTACGCGTGTAGCCACAAGTTTATTTCGAGGCTTTGGAGATTGTTGTTAACGTTATATTAGCTAGGAAGCTAGCTAGCCAGCGTTAGCCCTCGGTCAAGGTTGCTAGGTCCGCGGTTTCACCGCAGAATTTGGCTATCTAATGTTATCTATCAGTGTCACTACAAAGCAATATTTTATTTATGATAATATACTGTATCGTATTTCATGAGGCCATTTTAGGACCTACGGTAAAAAAAACAAACTTTAATGCTGGCACACTAAACATTTATGGTGTTACTTTATACATATTACTATACACTTGCCAATGATGGCAATACTGTCGGACTGAGAAAGCAGTGTGGCTGTTAAGTTAACGTTATGTGGTTTGGCAGTGGCATATTATGAGCTACGGTTTTGGAAAAATAAATTGGAGCTAATGTTTCTTTGGTGGCAGTTGGGGCGGATTTTGTCACACAGACCTGGCAACCCCGCCCTGGGAGCTCATTGACAGAAAGGTCCTCAGCAACGTGCTGTGTGCCTTTTTATGCATTTAGAATCGCACCAACGTGTCCACTTTGTTGCAGACTAACGTAAATTAAATGTTGTCTAGCGCCTGTTAATGGTAAATGATTGGCGATGTGGCGCGAGCTTAGTGCAGGGCAGGGCCGGGTGACGTTAGGCGTCAGCCTCACGCCGGCTTTACATGCAGATGGTCGGCCTGTGTTTCCCACACATTGACGAGACTATGGCGCACCACCATAGTTTAATTTCGGCCGCCATAAAGGTGCTTGCACACCGTCGCGCGGCAACCGCCCTTATAACCGCCTCGCTGCCGGAGGGTTCAGCGCGGCGGTGTGAAGGGCCAGGCGTTTTCAAAAGCGGCTGCTGCTGCCGCCGAAAGTTTCAACACGGGGAAAGCTGAGCGGTAGGGCAAAATCTGTGCGCGTTCACGTGGGCGGCAACCGCTTCCTGGTTTTCAGCCGCTTGAAAGCAGCTTAAGCTGCTTTAACACCGCCGCGCGGCAACTCGCCGCCTCCATTCATTTCAATGAGGGAAGGGCGGCAGAGGGGAGGCGGTTACAAAAGCGGCTGAAAACCAGGAAGCGGTTGCCGCCCACGTGAACGCGCACAGATTTTGCCCTACCGCTCAGCTTTCCCCGTGATGAAACTTTCGGCGGCAGCCGCTTTTGAAAACACCTGGCCCTGCACACCGCCGCGCTGAACCCTCCGGCAGCGAGGCGGTTATAAGGGCAGTTGCCGCGCGGCGGTGTGCAAGCACCTCAGCCTCATGCCGGCATTTACATGCAGATGGTCGGTCAGTGTTTCCCACACATTGACGAGACTATGGCACACCGCCATAGTTTAATTTCGGCCGCCATAGTTAAAATAAATAAATAAATAAGACCAACTCAACATATGTGCAGTGTTTCCTATACATAGACCAATGTGTAGCGCAGCGTCACACAATCAACACCGAGCACCACTTATTGATTCTGCTTTTTTTTTTTAAAGCGATTTTGAAATATAAATATCGTTCCCTTCGTTCATCTCCGCATAGCACACTTTGTCCCTGTCATTCTCGTTCACACACGCGCACAGAGACAAGCGCGCATACATGCCAATGGTGCGCAAGTGGGTAAATTAAATTAAAAAATTGGGTAAACCCGCGTGTCGTATATGCACACGCACTGACAGCGGATTCGCCCGCTCCTCCTCTCAACGCGCCTACAAAGTCAAACCCGAAGCAGCGGGATATTAGGGATAATCTATAGAACGCGAATAGAATGTGAAGGGCCCATGCAAGTGAACGGAGCGTTCCTCGGCATTGAGAAGACCCGTGTAATAATTGCGATTAATGTGAAATGCGACTATAGTTTATAAATATGACGGTGTTAGACCCCCAGGCCGTTCTGCTGGCGATTTTAATCCACTCTGCAGCAGAGGCTGGAGATCCGGAAGATCGGGAGGTCTACAAATGTTTTAATACTAAAATGTGATTCTACTTTTGTGTCGTACTTTTGTACTTTTACGGTCCTGTTTGCCTGAAGAAGACAACAATAAAATGTCTGTCCTTCTCCCCGTACATAGACATTTTATTTTGTTGACCTACTTCTTCCTGTTGTTCTTGTGCTGTTGCTGCGCTTTACTTCCTGCAAGTATTTGATTAAAAACTATCAAATCACTTGCTAATCTGACTAAAAATAACATAAATGGGTAAATAAACAAATCTAAACAAGCACACCGGACCGTTTACACCGTTGGAAAGTTTAGCTGATGACTAAGCAGAGTGAATCCCGTTTACTACCGTTCATTGGAGCTAAGCTTATGAGCGGTGGGTGATCTCTACACATCTGTTTCTTGTAAATTCACAAAAAAAATGTATCCTCTTGTCTGGATCGGGGTCGAGAGGCTAATAACCAAAAGGAAAAAAATGATAGGAGTATCGCTTTATGTTGCTTTTGGCTACATTCAGATGTGCATGGCAAACTTTTTTTTATATGGGTGTTTTATGCAGTTGGATAATGCTGCCCATTTTACAATGTTAAATTGTATGCCTTTAACTGGCATTGTTTTTTTTTTTAATTTTGCATAAAACTGTTGTGAGCCGCACAGGTGCTTTTACAGGTTTTGCGTATTTGTATTTGACACGGCCACTTCAGATATGTCAGCAATGTTGTTGCTTTTGTTACAATTGTAATGCACTGCACAATGACATGGTAAATATGTTTTGAATGTATTTGACCATATGTCAAACTTGTTCTGCACTTGGGTTTACGGCATTAAGACAGTAGCTACATGTTGCTTGTTCTACTGCTGTCTGGCATTCAGAAATGTAAAATAGAAGTTTCCAATTATTACTTTTAATAAAGTATGAAGCAAACTTTAAACTTGTTTTGAAATGCAATTTTAAATGTTATTAACCTTAATTTGAAATATTAAGTTAACAACCCTGACTTACTTTTTTGAGTTTTGTAAAATATAAAAATCTTAGTTGGTATAACTCTTAACTTTTAAGTTTTACTAATGAAGAAAAGTAAATTATCTAAACAAAAGATTATTAGTTGGCCAAACTGTTTGAAAACAGACGTTTAAGTTGGCAAAACTCTAACTTTCAAGTTTGTCTAAAGAAGAAAATGTAATTATACTAACAAAATAATATTAGTTGATGGAACTTTTTTAAAACTCAAGATCTTTTGTTGGGCTCAAAACTCGAAAAATTGATTGCAGTAAGTTGCCTTGAAATTTTGAGTTTTCTCACCTTTTTATTTTTTACAGTGTGTGTGTGCGTGCATGCGTGTGGGTGTGTGTGTGTACATTACCTTTACATCTGACGTGTCAGATTCTATGTATTATGCTTAGTTCTTCTTAATGGTTCCATTGAAGGTTATGTCCGGTTTGTAAACTCCCCAGGGTGAATGTTGACGTTGTCTATGTCGAGATGTAAAACAGCCATGTTTAGCGTTCCGAAACGGGGGCGAGTTGAACAAAAGTCATGACTGACTAACATCACAACATAGACAATGTCAACAATTAACATGGGGTCTTCATGGAGCCAAATCCTTTAATATGGAGATTACGAAAGGGGAAAAAACGAAGACATATATACATACATACATACAGTGGGGCAAAAAAGTATTTAGTCAGCCTCCAATTGTGCAAGTTCTCCCACTTAAAAAGATGAGAGAGGCCTGTAATTTTCATCATAGGTATACCTCAGCTATGAGAGACAAAATGAAAAAAAAAAAATCTAGAAAATCACTGTCTGATTTTTAAAGAATTTATTTGCAAATTATGGTGGAAAATAAGTATTTGGTCAATAACAAAAGGTCATCTCAATACTTTGTTACATGCCCTTTGTTGGCAATGACAGAGGTCAAACGTTTTCTGTAAGTCTTTACAAGGTTTTCACACACTGCTGCTGGTATTTTGGCCCATTCCTCCATGCAGATCTCCTCTAGAGCAGTGATGTTTTTGGGCCACACGGACTTTCAACTCCCTCCAAAGATTTTCTATGGGGTTGAGATCTGGAGACTGGCTAGGCCACTCCAGGACCTTGAAATTCTTCTTACGAAGCCACTCCTTCGTTGCCCGGGCGGTGTGTTTGGGGTCATTGTCATGCTGAAAGACCCAGCCACGTTTCATCTTCAGTGCCCTTGCTGATGGAAGGAGGTTTTCACTCAAAATCTCAGGATACATGGCCCCATTCATTCTTTTCGTCATACGGATCAGACGTCCTGGTCCCTTGGCAGAAAAACAGCCCCAAAGCATGATGTTTCCACCCCCATGCTTCACTGTAGGTATGGTGTTCTTTGGATGCAACTCAGCATTCTTTCTCCTCCAAACACGACGAGTTGAGTTTTTACCAAAAAGTTCTATTTTGGTTTCATCTGACCATATGACATTCTCCCAATCCTGTTCTGGATCATCCAAATGCTCTCTAGCAAACTTCAAACGGGCCCGGACATGCACTGGCTTTAGCAGGGGGACACGTCTGGCACTGCAGGATTTGAGTCCCTGGCGGCGTAGTGTGTTAGTGATGGTAGCCATTGTTACTTTGGTCCCAGCTCTCTGGAGGTCATTCACTAGGTCCCCCCGTGTGGTTCTGGGATTTTTGTTCACCGTTCTTGTGATCATTTTGACCCCACAGGGTGAGATCTTGCGTGGAGCCCCAGATTGAGGGAGATTATCAGTGGTCTTGTATGTATTCCATTTCCTAATAATTGCTCCCACAGTTGATTTCTTCACACCAAGCTGCTTACCTATTGCAGATTCAGACTTCCCAGCCTGGTGCAGGTCTACAATTGTGTGTCTGGTGTCCTTTGACAGCTCTTTGGTCTTGGTCATAGTGGAGTTTGGAGTGTGACTGTTTGAGGTTGTGGACAGGTGTCTTTTATACTGATAAGGAGTTCAAACAGGTGCCATTAATACAGGTAACAAGTGGAGGACAGAGGAGCCTCTTAAAGAAGAAGTTACAGGTCTATGACAGCCAGAAATCTTGCTGGTTTGTAGGTGACCAAATACTTATTTTCCACCATAATTTGCAAGTAAATTCTTAAAAAATCAGACAATGTGATTTTCTGGATTTTTTTTTTCATTTTGTCTCTCATAGCTGAGGTTTACCTATGATGAAAATTACAGGCCTCTCTCGTCTTTTTAAGTGGGAGAACTTGCACAATTGGTGGCTGACTAAATACTTTTTTGCCCCACTGTATGTAGCACGTTTCACTAACACAATGCCATGTCCCCTTACCCCTCAGTGTAAAGTCAGGCTTTGTCTTCTAAAAGGCGGCAGGTGGATGAGGCAGAGTTTGTAAGGATGTGTCCATCTCTAAATGGACTAAGTGCTCCTCCACGGAGAGGCGCAACCGCAGCCTGCTGCACGCAGTTGTGTGAGCGATTACCCCCAGTGTGGAGAGGGTACTGAGAGAGAGACACTAGTGATATGATGACACTTAGGATGAGGATTAACATGTCCTCCATTCAAGATGGAAAAACTACGACCACACAGTACATCACTGCATTGCTTGTTGTGAATTGTGTTTCAACGTTAAGAAAGAGCAGTTTAACTGTTTTTGTGGGAGCGGTTAAATGACATAGCCCTATATAAGGCCACAGGGACAGACTTTACTTTTTCTTTAATGCTTTTATGATAGAGTGAGATAGACAGGATGGTCTGGTACAGAGAGGGGAGGACATGCAGCAGAGGACCGCGGGCGGGAATCGTACGCCCTCCCCCCGGTGAGCCGGCGGGTCGCACCCCCACGGACGAATTCTGCTCCTTAAAGCAGAAAGCATCGAAGAATTATCATTTTGTACGCAGGACAAATGGAGTTAATGTACAGAAAGCAGCCATTAAACCACTATAACGAGCTCTCCTCTGTCCCAGAATCCTAGCTCAGGGAGGGAGGGAGGCGGTGGGCGGGGGGGTTAGGATGTAGCTTACTCCTCTCCCTCCTCTTCCTCCTCTCCACACCTGGCTGCCTGCCGTTGATATGAGTTTCTAAAGAGAGTTCTGCCCTCTCTGTCGTCCAATCATAGGATTTATAGCCCCAGAGGGGCGGGGGGGGCAGCGTTGCCGTGCGTCGCGTCACCGAGGTCGCCGCCATAAAATGGCGAGGTCGGTCAGCGGTTTGACCTTGACCACACGGGATTCACCCCATCATGCCTCCCGTAGCCTCTCAGCCCCCCTGCCCAGCTCCCTAGCTACAGGCGGCGGGGGGGCGGCGAGCTCTAAGCCACGCCTGCTTCCCGTTGCGTCACGCCGACCGCGTGCTGTTTACACTCGGTGTCAGGGGGTAGTGTGAGAGGCGTGGGAACGATGGGGGGGGGGGAGGGCGAGAACACAGAGAGACTAACTGACCCCTCACATCCGACGCCGGGATCATTATCAGAGAGGGGGGGGGGATTGCACGTGGGTGGAGGAGTAAGGGGGTTTTGGAGGGTGGAAGAGAAAGGGGGTGGAGGCTGGACCTTGGGAAGGATGCGCGAGCAGGGCAGCAACAAACACAGTCGATAAACACACACTTACAGATATATGTGCGGGACCACATTCTCCTCCCGCTGCAGGCAATGAGCCACAAGAGCACTCAGAGTTCAGAAGCCGGCTCCCCCGTTCTGCTGGAGACCCACCAGACCGCTCTCCCCCTCTCTGTCTCTCTCTCTCACACACTCTCTCTGTCTCTCTCTTTCTCTGTCTGTCTCTCTCTCACACACTCTTTCTGTCTCTCTGTCTCTCTCTCTCTCTCTCTCTCTCTCTCTCTCTCTCTCTCTCTCTCTCTCGTCCCCTCTCTCTCTCTCGTCCCCTCTCTCTCTCTCTCTCGTCCTCTCTCTCGTCCCCTCTCTCGTCCCCTCTCTCTCTCTCTCTCGTCCCCTCTCTCTCTCTCTCTCTCTCTCTCTCTCTCTCTCTCTCTCTCTCTCTCTCTCTCTCTCTCTCTCTCTCTCTCTCTCTCTCTCTCTCATATTTAAGAGTTATATGGCATGGATGTTCTGCAAAGAGGGAACACACTATTCTCCCAGAGGCTTTGTGTGTGTGTGTGTTTGGTTTTCTTGTTTGTATTTTTGTGAGAGAGGGAGAGACAGACAGAGAGATGATTAGAGAGTGCATGTGTGATGGTGTAGTAGAAGGTGTCTGTGTGCGTGTGTGTCCATGTGTGTGTATCCCTGACGGACCGAGCCTGGCATGTCTAATCCTTTCCGTCCCCCTGGCCACCCTGACTCTCCTAGCGGCATCGCTGTGTTCCGCGGCCAAGCGGGAACACAATGGACACGGCATTCCCTCCCCGGGCACAGACAAGCTGCCAAAGACTACAAACAATATTAGACTCCCAGGACCAAATACCAGAGACAAAGGACTTGTTAATGGAGCGCGGTGACATTTACCACCACTTTGTGCACCAGCCTTAAACTGGTGTGAGGTTATTGAGCTGTGCTTGGTCTTTCCCTGCAAACAACAGGTGAGATTATCGCACCTTTAATCTCATTGTATATAAAGTCCATACGATTCTATTTCATTTTCTTGAAGCCGTAGACAGGCAGTATATTTTGTAAAATGGTCAAAGTTCAAAGTTACTTCATTTCATCTCCCAGGGATAAATTTGTCTTGAGCAGGGACATTTCTGCATCGGTAACAGGACAACATACAACATCCACACGCAACAAAGGCATCCAGCCAACAAAACATATTCAAAAGACAAAAGTACAATATACATTTGGGCTACTAAGAAATGAGCCGTGCGAATTGCCAGCCGTGCGCTTCTGCGAAAGAGCTATCCCACCAGCATTCATTCTGGTCCACCTTAGATGCCTAACAAACACTAATTCATACCTACTTAATCATCCATTCATCCAGGCAATTATATCATCTCATATTCAATCTTTTTTACAATTATGTGTAGAACGATTGAATACCATCTGAGAAGGCCCGGATGGGACCACCCACACAGCCCACGGGGGGGTTGGGTCGACCTGCAGGCTAGGAGGTGACCAGGGTGGAGGATTGTGTACGTGAGCGCGCACATCAGGCATGCGCTGGATGTGCGGAAAGCCTTGTGGTTATAACAGCCCCCCCCCCCCCCTTTACATTGCTGGCTTTGATAGCTGGTCCTTTGGGGGGGGGGGGGCGGGTCAGACAGTTCGGCCTCCAACAGATGGGCCTGTGAACGCTATCATTGACGTTCTCTGATATTTCCTCTTGCTTGTTTGCACGTACGCCTCGACGTGCACATTCACACAAAAACACACACACACACTTACAGGCAACACACACCTACGCACACATCCAAACACACGCACACATACACATCTGCTGTATTTTCTATCCAAACAAACCTCACAAAGGGGCGTAGACAATGTTATCTTTACACTTTTTGTTCTCATCGAAATTGAAATGCACACACACAAATGAGAAGAATAAAGCCTGTAATGTTACAGTCATAATATTATTTCTTAAAACAACACAAATTGGTAGGGGGTCTCTTTGCAGCCATACCCTATGAATATCATCACCTTTGGCGAAACTGTTGAAACAATTACACAACTCTAGGCAGTGAGACCTACATTTCCTTCCCCACTCAGTCCCTCCCTCGCTCTCCTTCCTGTCCTTCCTCTCTGCGGGTTCCTTCGAGTTAATTAGCGGGGCCTCTTAGCCGCTTCCTTCGCTGTCCCCCTGATCACACCCTTTTTGTCTTCGGTGGGTGTCTGCCAGTGACGCCGGCGCCTAATAGGCTACAGCGTTGCTCTCTGACAGCTGCGGATGTGGCCAGGCTCAAACCTCAGCTGCAAGCTCTTCATTAAGGAAGCTTTCCGCCGGCTCGCCTGGCGGCCCCGGATCAGCACCTCTCGTCTGAAGACTGTCACCGCCAGCTGGGGACCCTTGCTCCCCTTAGCACCTTAGCCCCCGCTCCTACCTCCCGACGCATGAGGGGGGGGGGTCAGGATGGAGCCACCCCACGCGCCCTATCGACCGCGGGGGGCTTGTAACGCCACGGTGGGCACTGAGTGCCAGGCTTGGTGGCGTGTGAGTGTGTCACCTGACTAAACATGGGAGCCGGTATTCCTCGCAGTGTTTGGACAGTGACAGGTCAATGCAGATTGCTGTGGTTTTTTGGAGTGGTGGTAAGAAGGTGATGGTGGCATATAGTGTTGTACCTAGGGTGTGGTGTGGCGGTATCAAAGCCGAATAACGACATGAAAAACGTCCGAAACGTTTGTTTAAACAGATACTTCTACAGGTTGAGGTTCACATTCATACGTTCACCACACATTTACATTTACATTTAGGGCACTTAGCAGACGCTTTTATCCAAAGCAACTTTCAATAAGTAAGTCAGAAGAAGGGGAGAATATATATTGCTGGCGATACAGTAAAGATGTTCATTGAACCAAGTGCAAAGTACGAACAATCGCTAGGTTAACCCATTCCCCGTACACAACAAAGATAGCTAGGATAAGAGGCTACACAACTAAGTGATATAACTAGTACGACATTGCGTACATTAAGTTACAGGACGTACAACATACAATAAGTAGGAGGGGTGGGAGGGGACTATGCAGACTATGCAGAGTCTAGGTGAACTCTGAAAAGGTGAGTTTTGAAGTTTTTTGCGGAAGCTGGTGAGCGACTGCGGCCCTGCCATCGGCAGGGAGCTCGTTCCCCCAACGCGGTGCCAAAACACAAGAGTTGTGACTTTGATGATCGACTTTTGCTTGTTCTTAGCGATGGCGGTACACATCCACCCACAGCAAACTCAAAGCCCAAAGTCAACTCCCTTTCTGTTAACTTGGACATCAGAGTCACGACACTCGCTGTTTTGGTGTTGCTCATAAAAACCGAAGACATAAAACATGATTGCCCCTCATCAAGTGGATCCCTCCGACAGCGTCTGGAGCGAGAGAGAGAGCGGGATGGCAGGTGCATCGCAGGCCACTTCGCCCCCTGCGTCCCAGCGATGACTGGCGTCGGAGAGGGACACGTTGTGTGGGGGTGGAAATAGCGGGGTGTTGCAGAGGCCTGTGGATGCACCAGGCTGTTCCCTCCTGGGGGGCTGGCACGGGGTCAAGGTAATGTAAGTGTAAGTCCCCAGACGTTTAGCACATCACACATCGCCAGATTGTGACTGAGCTGCCGGTGATGTACGTGAATCTGTGTGTGTGTGTGTGTGTGTGAACGAATACTGAGTATTTCTTTTGACTTTGTATGAGGGAGAACCGGCAAAGGATTGAGTCATGTTGAAGCCCAGACAGACAGACCTGTGCGCTGTGTACTATGTTCATAGAACAACAGCCACCCAAGTGAACTCCTACGCATAACTCCTACTTCAAGATGTTCGCAGGTTGTGTGAGTTCTGTCAGATACCGATGGACCCAATTCATCTTAGAAGAGAAAGTAAGGACTGGTAGCGCACAAAACCAACATTTTAGATTATTTTCATAAACCAAATTGAGTAGGGAAGAGAATTGCATCTCCTCCCCCCCCCCACTCAAGCCGCTAGAGGACTGATGAGGGGCTACGGGAGTTGGCGACATCGCTCGTTAGAGCAATCAGCAAAAAGGTAGCAGTGGAATTGGCTTTTGGTTTCCTTGGCAGTGGAGAGCAGCTCTTGGCAGAGGGACTCCAACTTCACCGTGGGAGCAGCCGGAGATCGAGGGGCATGCCCCCAATATAGTCCGTCTCACCTCCGTTCACTGCGGAGGTGATGGAACCAAAGACCGTGACGCTCAGTTAGGTCCCAATGGTTGAGAGGGTCAACTCAATGTGAACGAGCTGCAATGGTGTCGCGTTCTTGAAGAAAGTAGTCTAATCCGGGTCGCTTTTAACTCCCTTTATTTGTTAAAGTATTTCAGTGTGGTAACTATGAAGCAAAAGGAGGGGAATTGTTTGGACACGCGTGTGAGCGACAAACAGCAGGGCTCTACCTAACTCCCTAGTATGGACTGCCGGATATTTCTGATCTTGTTGGCTCCAGGTCCTGCTTTAATACCGAGTAGGCGTGGCCTATGTGACGTATTGGTTTCGCCCTCCTCACCTGTCTAAAGGTGCTGCCCTCTGTGGCTGGAGTAGTTATTGCAGCTTATATGTCGGGTCCTGCTTCCTAGTGGCTATGTATGGTAATTACAGCTTATGTGTTCGATCCTACTTCCTAGTGGCTATGTGTGGTAATTACAGCTTATGTGTTCGATCCTACTGCCTAGTGGCTATGTATGGTAAATACGGCTTATGTGTTCGATCCTACTTCCTAGTGGCTATGTGTGGGCAGCTTTATGTGTTTAAAATACGTAACAATGGCGACAGCTCTTCTACTTCAACCTGCCATTGACTGGGAAACGCTGGAAAGGGACTTTGTTCACTTATATAATAGATTAGTATCGACAGACTTTATGGTCATTGTTACAGAATACAACACAATCAGGGTTAGGTTGTGCGCTGGTGGTGGACTCCATGCGCTGAGTCAGACGGTGTCCAGACGGACAAACGTTTCTCTGTTGGACAGGACAGAAGGAAGGATGCCCCTGGCTTCATCCAACTTGAAGGAGACATGAGTCGGCTTCAAGCTGGAGAAGGAGACTCATCTTCCAAGAGGCTGGGAACACAGAGGGAGGCCCCCCCCCAAGCGAGGTTACAAGGGGGGGGTAGTCTGTCGTGGCCGATGTGCTCATTCTGTTGTCAGAGCAACTCAAGGCGACTAATAGCTGGAATATATCACAGAGATATTTTTGTGGGTTTTGAGGGGTTGTTAATTGTGATGGCATATGCATGACAGTATCCGTACAGTCATCGCATCAGTGAGATAACACAGGGCCCTTTTGAGGAGAGTTAACTTCAAAGTTAACCTGCGAGGGAAGGCACTAATCATTAAACAAACAGATTAGATTTTGCTTCCACTTGACAAAGTCCCTTTAATAACTTCATGATCGGTACAGATTGGCTTTCTGCTCTGTGGCTCATACTTAAAGACGGAGAGAGGGCTCAGCTGGACGCCACAGCAGTATCTAATACATGTTTTGGCTCGGCTCATTGAAGCACAAAAACAACCTAATCCCCAGTACAACCAAAGCATAATCATTTACAACTCCCATAGGCAAAGTTACAGTACGACAAATTTGTACATGAAAAATGAACTTTGACGCATGGAGGAAGTTGAGGCTCCAATTGGTGAGGAACTGGGATCTGAGTAACAGGAGACTTCTGCTCAGGGCTCCTGCTGGCCGTTTCGGTGCCCTACGCGAGCACGAGGGGGGGGGGGGGTACTTGGCCTTACGCGCTCTGCATGCTCTGCGTATAGGGAGCGGCGGGCCTGCTTCTGCTGCAGGTTCCACACCAGCACTCTGTGCCAAGCAGGGCAAGCAGATGGCAGGCAACAGGGCCCCAACAGTCCAGAGGGGGTGAGAGAGAGAGAGATGGGGAAGAGATTGAGAGAGTGAGTGAGAGACAGTGTGAGAGAGGGAAAGAGGATATAGGGAGAGAGATAGGAAAGAGACAGAAGACGAGAGAGAGGGGAGAGAGAGAGATGGGCGAGAGATTGAGAGAGAGTGAGGGATAGAGACAGCGAGAGAGGGAAAGAGGATATAGGGAGAGAGCAATAGAGAGATAGGAAGGAGAAAGGGAGAGACAGAGATGAGAAGAGAAAAGAGGGGAGAGAGAGACGGAAAGATGAAGGAGTGGTAGAGCTTGAAAGAGAGGGTGATAGGGACAGAGAGAGAGAAAAAGGGGGAGAGAGAAATAGGGGAGAGTTCGATAGAGAGCGAGTAAGAGAGACAGAGATGGGGGCAGAGAATGTGGTGACAACAGAGTAACTAAAAGTGTAATTAAAGGAGGAGATGAAACATTAATTTAAAGTACAGTAAAAAGCAGTAGTGAAAATGAATGGTGTGCCATCTGTCTGTTTTGCACCACGGTTTCATCTATGAACGGCTGGAAGAGCTCTCTCCCACTCGCCCTGCCTCTGCTGCAGACACGCTGGAACCACGGCGCTCTCTCCTCCTCTCTCTTTGACTCCTTATGCAACCACAGCCCCACACACACTGTTGCATAATGCCTTTTTGCTATAGCCCATTTCTTTTTAATCTTTATTAGCATTTTATTGTACATTTGTTTATCATATATATTTAACAGCTTCTTACAGGCCTATCCATTATCATTCAATGTGTCTGTCTGTCTGTCTGTCTGTCTGTCTGTCTGTGTCTGTCTGTCTGTCTGTCTGTCTGTCTGTCTCTCTCGCTCTCTCTATCTTTCTACATATATTTATCTTTTCTCTCCACCCTTCCATTTTTTACGTCTCTTTCTGTCTGTCGTCGGTCGGTCCGTGCGTCCATCCTTCTGTCTATCCCTCCATCTGTTGAAGAACTATATCCATCCATCTATCCAACTGTATCCACCCTTACATCCATGTCCATCCATCCATCAATCTTTCTTCTCTCTCTCTCTTGGCAGCAGCTGCACAGCATGCGTGCTGCTGGCTGGGCGGGCCGGACTGACACCGATGAATGCCTAGCGTCCTCCGCCGACAGAGAATGGAGACAAACCCGCTGAACAGGAGGTGACAGAGGAGGGAGATGTGCCAGAGAAGCTGCCCCCCCCCACGCTGGGAGACCGACTGCCCGCCACTGGTTCGAGGCAGGTATCTCGTGATCTTAGACTGCGCGGCTAACAGACCACGGTGAAGTGTTGTGTTAAGAGGTGCTGTCTGGCGCTTCACCTTGGCTGGTGAATCATCCCCAAGACAGAAGGCGATGCGCCCCAGAGATCGGCCCGTTTGAGGGTAGACCGACAGTATGAGGCAAGGGCGTAGGAACCGGGGGGGACGGAGGGGACGTGTCCCCTCCAATATTGGAGACAGGCGCATTTGTCCCACCTAAAAATTATACCGGGGGGAGAAAAATATTTTATTTTATTTTGAAAGCGCAACACAGCGTCTTGTCACCGCTTCTTATTCTAAAAAACTGGATGATTGAGCAATTAAAGAATTGATTTGATATTTATCAGTTCATTACTGCCATTCAAAATCTGTTTTCCTTTACATTAACAAATGTATCTTTTTAGTAGAATAAAATATATTTGTGAATTTTTTCAGTGTAGTTAATTTATGACATATTTCTGTTCAAACCATTAACGGATCTGTCAGTTTTCCGATACGTGTCACCCCCAATGTTAAACTCATTCCTTCGCCCCTGGTATGAGGCAATATGCTTTCCCACACATGCTGATGAATTGATAAGCAGCCCGTCTGAACTCATGTTTTTGATGTTTCTCTGTAGAAGCACATCCAACGGAAACCGTGAGTCAATGCAGTGCCTGCGTAACCGCTTTGTTACCCAGTGCAACACAAGACGGCTTTACTTGGCTCGCTAACTGACAGACCTCTCTCCTCGGGATCGAAAAAGGTGCTGACATTTCATCCATGGTTACCTTTAAATGGCGGCACTCAATTGAGAACTGAATGTCAAGGTGTCGCCAGCGCTTGATAAGGCAGGCCGCCGTGCCGTTCGCTTTTATTTTCTTAACCCACAGAGAGGATGAAGAAAAATAACATTCAGTGCGGGGGGTCACTGTCAAACGGGATGGAGACAAGATGGAGTGGGAAATAAAAGGATGGAATCTCTGAGAAAAGACACGTTCAATGTATTCGCCAACATGATGCTTTTCGACGTAAAATGAAAAGCATTCATTAACACCCAAACCCTTTTTAACCTGACTGTACCCACAATGCAGTTCGGTCACGTAGCAGCTATTGGACTCAAAATAAAAAATAGCGATAGGCACTGTCTGCAGTCGTCAAATTACATCAAAACGTGACTAAAATACACAACAAATGTTGATGTAACATTAACTTTTATTAAGCGTCGACCAGAATGAATGAATGAATGAACAAACACATGACTGAAAATGAATGTACCATCCATTGATCATTGTTGCGGTCCCACATAAATGGGACATTGACCTTTGAACCGCTGATTGCGGTCCATGTGATGCTTAGCATCGTGCAAACGATGGGTCATGCCGTTCCGCCCCTCATATTCACCACACTTCATTAGGTTGGTCGATTATATTACGAGAAGCCATTTACAAGCCGTTTGTATACAAAAGTATTGCAGTTCTTTTCACGCTAATGTCCTCCGAAACAGCATATGAATATTAATCTCGCTCTCTGGCAGATGGATGGCTATTGTGTGTGAAGTGCAAGAGTCTGTTGATCTATTCAGAGCAGGCGTGTAAGCTGATAGCACTCGTTGCTGGCACAGTAAATTCGATAAAATATGAAGGTCAAAATAAAGGAAACATACTTAACGTATAAAACGAAAAAACAACTGAGAATCCGAACGTTACGACCATACCTTAAAGTTCATAGAATTGCATGTGATGCATATTGTGGAACTGCCTTGTTGCCTAGCACTGATGAACAGAGAGAGAGAGAGAGGAGAGAGTGAGAGAGTGAGAGAGAGAGTAGAGAGAAGAGAGAGAAGAGAGAGAGAGTGAGGGAGTGAGAGAAAGAGAGAGAGATTTTAAACCTGACAAAAATAAAATTAGAAAAAGAATTGGGCCAGGAAAATTACTTTGATTTGGCACTGTTTAATTGTTTTGTCAAATGTGTTAGAGCCTGCTATTTCTGGTACCCTGGCCGGCTCTCCTACCCACTGATATAGCATGCACGTGTGAAGTGTGTGTGTGTGTGTGTGTGTGTGTGTTTGAGCACGGTCGGCACACACACCTCCGCCGACACCATCGCTCACAATGACACAATTCTTCATTGTTTTTTATTTATTTGCCTTTCCCTACTCCCAACAACCCAACGTGCTCGCATTTGGGCATCGGCTGAGATGGATTACGTTGTTTTGAACGGTGACGTGTGATTCATTCCATTATTGTTCATAAATAATTGGCCAGAACTGTCCGCGGGTCCTATTTATAGAGATGGTTGTGGTAGTTTATTGTTTTTCGTTTCGTGTGACGGAACATAAACTCTTAGCGCTCCTATTTATGCCTCCATCTTGTTTGCCTGACCCCAAAACAATCTCCTACAGCAGGAGGCGTAGTACCGACGTTCTCCGTCAAGCTCCTTAACCCTGTCGTGAAATGACAGCGGGGGGGGTGGGGGTCAAGACGCGGTTAAACCCCACCTGTTAGGGTGGGGTGCGGCTCCGTCAGTACACACGCGGGGTATTGATCGCCGCGGCGACGCCGGCCTGAGCGTTCCTTAACTCCGCGGGGCGTCTTCATGTTCCACCGCGCCTCTCTTCACTGGCCCCCCGTCAAGCCGGCCCTGTTCCCCGCCTCTCGCTCCATCTGGCGTCTGTCCTCCACTTAAGCGGAGGATCGATGGGTGCCGCGGCGGAGGCTGCTGTCGGTGGACCGGGGGGGTGGGGGGGGGGAGGACAGGAGGCCGGGGCTGATCGGAGGAATGGACTGGAGCGCAGACGCACCGCTGGACACCAGCTCTTCCCCCGCCGCAACATTAGCCGCGGTCGTTTTGTGTGCGTGTGCCTGTGTGTGTGTGTGTGTGTGTGTGTGTGTGTGTGTGGGGGAGAGGATGTGTGTGTGTGTGTGTGTGTGTGTTTGGATTTGTGTGTTTGTGTGTGTGTGCCTGTGTATATTCGTGTGTGTGTATTTTTGTGTGGGTTTTTGTTTTTTTGTTTGCGTCTGCCTGTGTGTCTGTCAGTGTGCAAAACAAAGATGACCATATGCATGT
Organism: Pollachius pollachius; assembly: GCF_949987615.1. Classification (NCBI taxonomy): domain Eukaryota; kingdom Metazoa; phylum Chordata; class Actinopteri; order Gadiformes; family Gadidae; genus Pollachius; species Pollachius pollachius. The sequence goes on along the minus strand of NC_136942.1, from coordinate 3,432,050 downwards.
GTGTTTGGAACTCTTGCTTTGTGTTTATGCGTGGGTTTGTTCTTTGGGCAAAACGTTTGCAAAACAGCATACATATGTGTGTGAAACTGTCCATGCAAATGTACGAGAGAGAGTTTGTTCGTTCGCCAAAAAACATGCCCATAGTTGTGTTTGTCTGGGTGTGTGTTCACTTACAAGGTGGTAAAACGCATTTGTGTGTGTGTGTGTGTGTGTGTGTGTGTGTGTGTGTGTGTGTGTGTGTGTGTGTGTGTGTGTGTGTGTGTGTGTGTGTGTGTGTGTGTGTGTGTGTGTGTGTGTGTGTGTGTGTGTGTGTGTGTGTGCGCGTGCGTGTGTGTGTGCGTGCACACGTGCATGCTGCCTCTCGTCCTTGAAGGCCCGGCGACCCTAGGAGAGAGAATAGGTGAGGGGAGAAAAGCAATCAGATGGAGAACAAGAGACAAGATTGTGTGGTCTCCGGGTTCATTAGGATAAGCCCAGCGCCTTCTGCTGAATATTACATGAGAGCATTAGATTAGCACAGATGAAAGAAAGCACATTGGCCCAGCCATCCTAGCGCATAAACATAGAACGCAATTGCAGAATCAATTCAAATTGGCATATGCAGTTTAAGGGGGGGGGGGGGGGGGGGGGGGGGGGGGGGGGCGAGATGACTGTTACTTGGTCGAGCACCCGGTGTTACTGCCTGGTGTTTTGTTCCTGCAGGCGGTAAGACCTGCACAACAATCATCGCGCCCTGCCATGAGATAAGATGCAACAAGATAATCACGTATTGATTCCGTTCAGAGCAGGCGGAACGCTGGACCCTGAAGTCCGAACATCTGTCTGGGAACTGGAAATACCCGAAGGATCCAGTGCACGACAGGAACTACACATTTGATCCTTGAGTGTGTGTGTGTGTGTGTGTGTGTGTGTGTGTGTGTGTGTGTGTGCAGAATTCCCTCTCCCCCACTCTGAAGGAGGGATCCCCCACTCTGCTTGAGGCACTCTGCGTGCCTCAAGATTTCTCCCTTGCTGATTAAGCAAGATTTTCCTTGCCCTTTTGGGGGCTTGGGTCAGGGGGGAGTCATATATATTTGGCCTGTTTAGCCCTTTGAAACTTTAATGGTAATTAAGGGCTATACGAAACTCTGATACACTCCTTTTGTTCGAAAGTCAACTTAAATCCCATCTTTTCCATCTTACCGTCTGACAAATCGTCCTCCTCCAATCTTCCATCCTCTCACTCTCTCGTAATGTGTTATCTATTTGCCTTTTGTTTGAGCTTCTGTGCTGTCCGTATGTATTCCTTTTTGTGAAGCGTCTTTGAGTACTAAGAAAAGCGCTGTAAAAAAACCCCACTATTATTGTTATCATTATTATACAAAGAAAATGTAATTTGAATTCAATTTAATCGAAGTCTGCCGACACTACCCATGGACCCCTGCAGCCCGGGGCCTCTCCCTCCGGCCCTCCCTCACAGTATCGCCCAGGGGCCCCACACAAGGCCCCGGAATGCACAACAATGACACGGCAAAAAAAAATCCCCGAAAGCGAGCAGCAGCGACAGCCCTGACGGCCGTTAGTATGCATTACGACACCACGGGTTCCCATTTCCCCCGGACCTCCAGGACCCCCGCTACCGCCCTCCGGTAAACAGCAGACAAATTGGGCCGAGCTGAGCACCTGCGGCCAGGTCTGCGTTGTTGAGACGTACCTCTGTTCGGCCACAGTCGGCTGGCTGCGCGGAGATAACAGCCAGGGCCAGGGTCCCCCTCGCGGATGCAGCGGAGCGCCGGCTGGTAGTTAAACCGTTGGGCTATTTTCTTTTAATGTAAAGCAATAGTCGCGGCCTCCTCTGTTCCCGCGCAGCCGGAGTTAGCCGACGTGACAGGAGAGCGCGGGAGGGAGGAGGGCTGGGGGAGGAGGAGGAGGGGAAGAAGGAGAGCGAGAAGGAGTCACACGGAGGGAGAGAGGGAGGCAGGAGGGAGGGAGGGAGGGAGAGAAGGAGAGCGAGAAAAGAGAGAGCAAGAAAGACAGAGAGGGAGAGTCAGAGGAAGAGACAGAGCAGGAGAGAGACAGAGAGAGAGAGGGAGAGAGGGAGAGAAAGAGAGAGAAAGAGAACCTGATTAAGACCTGTGCTCTACTGGCTAAGCTGTCTTGGCCGCTGAGTGAGGTTTTTCTTTATCAGAGAACACCCTCCAAGCATGACCACGGTAATGAACTTATTAGCCATGAAATTGACTTTTCAGAGTACAAAAAACTAAAAATGGATGATGCCGATATAGAGGAATGATTTCATATTACTGCGCATTGTTTGAATATTATTATTGCATTGAAAGGGGCTGGGCCAATGGAAAATAACAAGAATATATCCGTATAGATCCTTATAACCCATAAACTTGCCTCTGTATAGTCGAACATCCCACAACCATCACACATCCCCTTTGACCACCCTGTGTCCTCCAAATCAAAAACAGGATCATGCACCAAATCCATGCATGATCCTTAACAGCATGTATCTAGAAAATTGACCGTGAGACACTCAAAACATCAAAATACTAACATCTCTGCAAAGAATGTCTGTATATTTGTATCATAGCAGTCAGGCTGCTGTTTGTTTTATAATATAGGCTTCAGGATAGTCTTGTCTCTAGTGGTTAGACTCCCAGCTGCAAGGCTATGTGTTCAAACCCAGATGTTCTCAGACTGCCTAAGAGTGACCAACGACTTTCTGATGCATGGCGACAAAGGAGAATATTCCCTTATTATTCCATCCTTATTTTGCTTGATTTGACGGCTGCGCTTGCCACCATCGATCATGCTACGTTCCTCGATAGGTTGCATAACTTGGTGGGCCTTTCTGGTACAGTGCTGAACTGATTTGAGTCTGGCTTGACTCTTGATATTTGAAAGTGTGCATTGATAATCGTGTGTCCTCCTCCGCCCCCCTGCTGTGGCCCCTGAGGAACTCAGGGGCCGGTCCTTGGACCAATCCTCTTCTCATGGCACATGCATCCTCAAGCTCATATGTTTAGCCACTTCCAAGACGTCTAATAATGCTGCTATTCCGATGATAAACAGATCTATTTCCCTGCCAAACCCAATAACCCCGACCAACTGTCTTCCCTCCATGACTGCCAAACGGCCACCAAAGATTGGATGCCGGTTAATTTCCTCCACCCCAACCCTGACAATACATAAAATATTTTAATTAGACCAGATAACTCGTGCACTGCAGTTAATCAGTTTATTGGTCCATTTCCCTCACATATCAATTCAGCTGCTTAGAGTCAAGGTATCATCTTTGACCACAGTATGACTTTTGACCATCATTTTACTGATTCCGCCAGGTTCACTTTTCTTCCGCTAAGAAATATCGCTTATATCAGATTCATCCTGTCTCCTACTGATCGTGAACTATTGAATCACACTTTAATTTCCTCCGGTCTAGATTATTGTAATTTGCTACACATGCCCCGGTCAAGCTGCTCTCAATCACTTAAGGTTGAATTCAAAATGCAGCCTCCAGACTTTTAACTAGAGCTAGCTGTCTGCCCTACATAACCTTTGTTCTTCTACTTCTAAAAACCCATGTTTATAGACACGCCTTTCTACAGATCGTCCTCCGTCTTATCTTATGGCTGTGATCGTGTTTATTTGCATTTTTCTCATTGCCAATTTATATTCTATCCTTGATCAAAATAGCAAATCCATGCATGATCCTTAACGGCATGTATCTAGAAAATGGACCGTAAGACACACAAAACATCACAATACTAATATCTCTGCAAAGAATGTCTATATATTTGTATCTTCATACACCTTTCACATGACAAGATAAATATGAAAAATCGGCGTAAAAGCTGATAATGGCATTTTCAGCGATCAGAAAACATCCATTACGCCGGACTGTCACTGCTGTTGAAAGGCAGTCTAGACAATTTTAGCGTGTAGCTCACAAGCCAAGTCAATTTGTGTGGTCACCGTGTGACATCCACTCACTGTGTCCCACTGTGGCGCATGTCAAACCACGGCGTGATTGATTGTAGGTCTGTTTTGCTCCCCATCCTTCCTTCTCCTCCAACCCCCCCACCCTCTCTCCTCCTTTGAGAGCTGCTAGCATTGACAGAAAGGACACACAGATGAATAATGCATTTCCCTATCAGCCCCTCTCACACAATCACACTGTAGAATATCTAGTGAGGGGAGTTATAGGTGGTGAAGAGCCCGTTCAGATAACTGGAACGAGACTTTAAAGTCATGATGACCGGCATATGTCAAGGGAAGGAACATGACTCGGCATCCAAATCTGAAACCACCGCCAATACTAAATCTGAAACCACCGCCAATACTAAATCTGAAACCACCACCCATTACATGTTCATTGTCACCCATATTAAAATATTAAAAAGTATGTGTTCATCCACTCTCATTTAACAGAGGGGAAGTATTAAAAACCATGAAGCCGAGAAAGAAAACAGATCATTCAACGCCAGCTACGACAAAGTGCTGATTCTCGGTAAAACAAAAACTCGATGTTGCCCTCGAGTGCCTGCGCCCTAGAGACCGGGCCAGAGCAGAAAATATCTTCTTTTCTCCCCTTGGCAAGTGGCCAGCCATGGCCATGAGTCTCAGGGCACTATATTGAATTTCTATTGACCGCCTCGTGGCTATTTTTGCGGGGATGTAAGATCACTCTTTAATGCTATATTGGATCCGGATCATCTTGTACTGTTACCTGCGTCCAACTTACGTCTTTATACACAAGCCCCCAAGAGACATTGCTCTGGGGCAAGCTGGGCGGGGCCAGTGGGTCATTGCTTTGAGTTCCCAGGGCTTATTGAAAAGGTATTGGGCCGAATCGGGAGTTGAACCAAGGCTTATAACTCAGGTTTCTCCCCCAGCATTTACTGGGACATCTCCCAAAACCAGAGAGCACCCCCCCCCCACACACACACACGAACACACGAACACACACACACACACACACACACACACACGAACACACACACACACACAGCCACACACACAAACACTCGCAGAGTGAATTTGGGGCAGGTGATTTAAGAATAGGCACGGAAGGGTTTAAAAGCATACTTTTTGGGGGGGGATCTTGTGTCCTCTGAATTTCAGAGTGCACTTAATCGTCTGAAGCCCCTGACGTCAGTGGACGCTCGCTCTCTTAGGGATAAGGAGGAACCTAGCTTTGCTTCTCTGTCAAGCATCTATTAAACCTGCACTATGTGACTCTTTCAATGTGGGTAAAACTTGTGTTTTATTCATCTACCACAGTGATTGCACTTAGGCTTTTTATTTTTATTTTATTTTTATTTGTGTTGTGATGCTGTCCTGCTCTGTGTGTGCTCATGACAGCGTAAAGCGACCCTGAGTATGAGAGCATGCAGACAATGCGGTAGAGCACACAATTCTACAGAGTCATTTGGTAACGTCTAGTGTGTGATATTGAAAGTGCAATTCATGTGTTGGAACATTCGGGTCAGACAAGTAGTAGCTTGAAGGTACAATGAATTATCTTATTTTGTTGTGCTTGCAAAGCAGCCATTACAATGGTTTCAAATTTGACGTTTTTAGGACTGTACATGCCTCGTGCTCAAAAGATTTGCTCACATTCACTGAAATGGCAAATGCCTCATCCTTCAACTCTGCGCATTCACTCGAGCCACGCAGATGTGAACAGCACATTCAGGTCATCCAAGGATATAGCTTGTTTCTAAGAGAGGGAAACTGATTATGGAAGCTCAGCCTGAATCGTATTTCCCTTCAACCCTTTACGGGGCATAAATTAATTTACATTTGTTTTTGTGACATTATGTAAGAAATCACTTTGTTCCTTTGTATCTCTTTACCACCACAGAATAAATAAACTATTATAAGGGGTGATTTAAAAGACTGCATTTCTGTGCTTTGAATCGAGTTACCAAACCTAGCCAATTAAGATTAAATGCGACTAAATTGGACCGAGTAAGCTACAAAGGCTACTGCTCAAGTAGGCCTAAGGGTGCTTTATTGTCTAAGACGAGATGCAAGCAGGCATTTGTCCTTGTTAGCTTGTCTAGCGTGAAGGCGGCGCGCCATGTATACACAGGCTCGATAACGCATCCTCCTCCTTCTCGGTGACCCACTCGGCTCAGAACGCCCCCTTGAGGCCGTTTTTAGCCCTGCACCCAACGGGCACCAATGGCTTTCTAATTGAGCCGCCACAGGTGACGTATCTGTGTGCGGAGGTTAAATGCCAGCAGCGCAGAACAACATTGGATCCAGGCCGTGCTCTTTCTCCCTTTAGCACCAAGCTAAATAGAAGCGTCTGCTGTGGCACTGTGCTGTCACTGTGCTGTTTTTCGGTGTTTATTCCGTTCCACAGGGGGCGGCCCCCACCCACCCCTCCTCCACCGTAGCAGCTCAGCAACGTTTTCTATCTCGACTTTGACTCCCGTTTGACTTCGAAAGCATGTGACTTTCCATACAGGAGGATTGAATGTGAGGAAGCTCGAAATAGAATAAAAATGACGTCTTCTTCACGCTTTTGTGGGCGAGCCACTCTGACACTGGGCCTAAAAATAGAGTAGAATAAAGTAATTGCCGTTCTCTTGTCACATTCATTCACGGGCCTCCCGTCATAGGGAGTGAGACATCCACGTAACACTGACGTCTGATCCCTCCCAGACGACTCCTTTCACAGCCTGCCAATCAACAGTGAAAAGGGAGGTGGGGGGGGGAACAGGCGGCGTTCTGAGGAGCGTGTCTTCAGGGGGACACAGCAGCGGGGCCCTTTCGATCGATGATGGATTGTCGCCACCTTTTGTTCGAGGCTGCGGCTCCTTTCAGCATCTTCCTCAATCGCTCTTTCATCCCCCAGACCCCTCACCCCTCCACGCGACACACCTTAAGTCCAGAGCCAGTTTCAATTTCGTTTCCAATATCTCGGCTCTAACCTGGGTCCTTAGCCCCACCCCCCAACACATACATTGCATTGTCTGCTCCATGAGTACTGGTGGTGAACGGGGCCAATGCATCTGCTCTATGGCTGGATCTATATGCCTATAAGGGCTTAGGCCCATTTTCTTTCTTCCATTTGACCGACACACAGATAGTGTTTTGGTTTTTAATCATCGTTTTTTGATAGATTGAGAGTTTGCTGTTTAAGTATGAATATTAAATAGCCAATATTGGTAGTGTACGGGAGGAGTGAGTATAACTTCTTCTACATGCATGCTGTGGTCATGTGAACATGCCAATGAGGATGTACATCTCACAAGGTCAGGGGGAAATATACATCAACGTGAGGGAAAGTATAAGAGAGAAAATATGTTATTAAAAACTGCTCCGGGGATGTTATTTTGATGAAAGGTTGAAAAGATGCATAATATGAGTTGGGAAATGAACTAATGAGGTATGAAATAAATAAATATCCATTTCATGTTTTCTTTAACAGAGCTAATTACATCTGGCTATAAGGCCACTTGGCTTACTTGCTTCCCCTAATGAGGGTAACACAATCTCCCTCTGTATATTCCGCTATTTAGTAGAGGCTTTTCTTTGGAATAAATAATTGTCACAATGGGCAGATATCTTGCTCAAGGAACAGAGCAGATGGAGTGCGAGCATTGGGTTATAAACCCAGAAACATCCACACCCTTAGACTACCCTTTGCCTTCACGTTGCCTTTAATAAAGCAATCTGCATGTGTTCTGCATAATTCCTCCTCCTCGCTTACGCTAATGAGTTTACAGCGGTTCTATCTCCTGAGCCGACTAGACCCGCCGTCTGACCTCGCGGTGAGCTGTCGGTGCTCCGCAGGGAGAGTGTTTCTATAACCAGCCACGGCCAACAGAGTGTTTCTCCTCGACGTTGTTAGAGATGAACCTGATGTCCAGCTGGGGGCCGGCGAGGGATCTGGGTATGGTAATGTCGTGGCTCCTCGAGTGGCTCCTTCTTGCGATTGGCTCTGCTGATACGATGGCTGTGTATCTCTCCCCTGAAGCTCAGATGGCTACAGGTGACGGAAAGTCATTGTTCGCTATCAAAGCACACACTCTCTCTTTTGTGAGTGTGTGTGTTTTTCCTTTATGTTCAATATATCACAAACAGAAATTGTGTAGTTGAAATGTATTGATTCCTTTCACAGACAGTTTTCTGATGTGTGTACATGTGTGTGTATGTGTATGTGTATATGTGTAAGAGAGTGGTAGTGTAATTTATGCATCACAAGGAATATTGTTTTCTGACCAGCTCTTTCAAGAGAGAGTGTGTGTGTGTATGTTTATGTGTGCGCGTCTTGTGTGTGTTTGTGTGTGCGTCTGTGCATGACTGTGTGGGTGTGTGTCCATAGAACTGACTGCATGTGTATTCTATGTGTGTGAGAGAGAGAGGGTGGGGGAGAGAGAAAGAGCGCAATAGAGGGAAATAAAAGAATAGTGAGGGGGAGAGTTAAATAAGGCAGGATGTGATTAATGCAGCATTGCCCTTGTTTTTACCTCAGAGAGAGAGAGAGAGAGAGAGAGAGGGGGTGGGGGGGTGCAGTAGGGGGAGAGGATGTGATGATGAGGATGAAGGTGAGGCTAGCAGCATTAGCATTCTGCCGGTGCTCCAGGAGCAGTCTGCCAGGCCCCTTAACAGCTGCTCTGCTGCCCCTCACAGCAACAAGCAGACACTTCACAGACACACAGGCACACACACACACACACACACACACACACACACACACACACACACACACACACACACACACACACACACACACACACACACACACACACAGAATCACACATACTCACAGACACACACGCACAAACACACACACACACACTCAGAATCACACATACTCACGGACACACATGCACACACACACACACTCACAGAATCACACATACTCACGGACACACACACACACACACAAACACACACACACATACTCACACACACACACTGTTTAAACACAGGTACACACATATCATTTCTAGGCCCTCTGTGGACCCATATAGTTTATTCTGGACCTCCTTGTGCAGTTGGTTGGATGGTTATTATTTAGTTTGTAATTTTATGATGATTATGATTATTATTACTAATATTAATATTATTGATAATATATTATAGTGGTAGTAGTTTTCTGCGTTCATAAATGTTTTCTCCTAAATTTATCGTTCCTTGAATGCTCCCATGAGTTGCTGCGCGGTCGCCACAAAGTTGTCCTCATGTATAACTCTCTCTCTCGGAAAATTACAGGTCTCCATTTCGTGTTTTGTTCAAACAAATTATATGTTGCTGTTTGTTAACTTGTGTGTGTGTGTGTGTGTTTGTAAGACCCCTGTGTTTCTTGGAGGTGAGATCTATAAGAGGTTTGTGATGACAAACCTGCTGCTATTTGCAGCTGCAGGTCACACAGACAGCCGCTCTGACAGGTAGATGGGAACAAGACTTGATTCTTTCAGTGGCATTTACAGAAATACATCTGGCATTTACTTACTTAAGCTTAAGGTAAACACCACCACACATTTACATTTACATTTAAGGCATTTAGCAGACGCTTTTATCCAAAGCGACTTACAATAAGTGCATTTGTTACAATAAGTACATTTGTCATAAGAAGTGAAACAATATATCGCTGTCGGTACAGTAAAGACGTTCATAGAACCAAGTGCAAGTATTACAATCGCTAGGCCAACCCATTCCCCGTGTAAAGCAGCGATAGCAGCTACTGTAGATGCTACACAATTAAGTACCTTGAATAAGTGTAATGTACAAGTGCCAGGACGTACAACATTCAAAGGTGGCTGTGCATTGGTTTCTATGCAGAGTCGAGATGAACTCTGAACAGGTGAGTTTTGAGTCTTTTGCGGAAGCTGGTGAGCGACTCTGCGGTCCTGACTTCGGTAGGGAGCTCGTTCCACCACTGAGGTCCCAAAACAGAGAAAAGTTGTGACTTTGCTGATTGACCTTTGCTTGCTCTTAGCGATGGCGGTACCAGACGTCCAGCTGAGGTAGTTGAGCGTATGGATCGAGCTGGGGTGTGTGGCTTTACTAATGCTTGGAGGTAGGCAGGGGCAGTTTTATCGACTGGCTTGTATGCCAGTACCATCATCTTGAATCTGATGCGAGCTATTACAGGGAGCCAGTGGAGGTCTCGGAAGAGGGGGGTTACATGTGAGGACTTTGGTAGGTTGAACACGAGGCTCGCTGCCGCATTCTGGATGCGCTGCAAGGGTTTAATCGCAGAGGCAGGGAGTCCAGCCAGGAGCGAGTTGCAGTAGTCGAGGCGGGAGATGACCAGTGACTGGACTAGAAGCTGAGCTGCTTCCCTTGTGAGGAAGGGCCGGATCCTGCGGATGTTGTAAAGTGCAAATCTGCAGGACCAGGCCACCGCAGTGATGTTTGCACCAACCTGGAACCACCAACCTGGAAGTGTTAAACTCAAACTGTATGACGCACATTTAAATCTTGCAAGGATTTAATCAGGTGCAAGATATGATTTAATTCAAACGGTGACTGGTATTTTTTCAGAAGGAAGATTTAGTGGTTTTAGAATGATGGGGAGGGAGGGGGATGAGTTCAAACTGGAGCTGTTCAAACAGCAGACGAAGACCTCCCAAGCTGTTAGTTTAACAAATCAATCCGAGGCACTTCAGTCTTCCCCGTCCTCCTCTTCATCCTCCTTCTCCTCTACCTCCCTCGGTAAGGTCGGAGACATGTCTGTTCATGCGTCTTGTTTTTCTAGAAATTTCTGCCCTCGCCTCAGGTCACAAATTGAGCCAGACCTGGAAGAAATAACTTTGCTTTACTCTTTACTCTCTCTCTCTCTCTCTCTCTCTCTCTCTCTCTCTCTCTCTCTCTCTCTCTCTCTCTCTCTCTCTCTCTCTCTCTCTCTCTCTCTCTCACACTCTGTCTCTCTCTCTCACTCACTCACACACTCTCTCTCTCTCACTCACTCACTCACACTCTCTCTCTCTCTCTCTCTCTCTTCTGCTAATGAGTATTTTCTAGACACCCAACCTATCAACACTACCTCCTTCCATGGCAGCCATAGCTGGCCTGCGGGGCAGTATCGAGGTGTGAGGGTGGGCTTCTGCCCCGTCGTCTGTCACTCTGGTGTTACATGCCTGCGAGTTAACCTGACGCACACGTAAGATGCATCTACCTTTTTTTCTATTATCTCTATTTTGTATTTCTGTGGATATATATGTAAGCCTATATATATATATATATATATATATATTTATAATGGTGGTGGTTCCATCTTTTTATTTTGAGTGTTTTTTATTATTATTATATATTTTTTACTGTATCTCATTTGATTGTATCTTAAGCAATGTGAGATGGTCTTGCCATGTGGTTGGAACAATATGCAGTCAGGATAAACTTGAAAATCGAATAATACTAATAACTAAGCAAAACATATATAACCAAAGATTCTGACATCACAACAGATTCCGCTGTTGTGATGTCAAAGTGTGTTGAGAAAAAAAGCAGAGATTTAGTACTTTTATGAATGTTTCAGGACTTTTCCTTATTAAAGTTTGTGTGTTTCTTTGTTCCCTGGACTCCATTCCCAGGTCAGTGGGCAGACCAGCGTGGAGGCCTGGGTAGAGACTGAGCTGACCTCTGACGCGTAGGATGCCTACAGGATGTATTTTTAGTTGTTCTATGACTTGGCGCAGCGCGGATAAAATGGATGTCAGGGTCCGTAAACAACGGGAACAAATAAACAACAAACAGCCACCGGGAGTTATAGTCCACAGCCTCCCGGGAAATCGCCCGGGGGTACTTTTCAAAGCTCTGACTTACACTTTTCTTGTTGTGATGTGTGTTCCACCGTTGTTGTTTTTCATCAATCCATCACTGCCCCCCACACACACACACATACACCCCACCAGGTGGCCTGCTTGTTTTTAACCAAACCGTCGGTTTCTATTTCAATAGCTCGCTACTCGACAGCCCTGCTCAGCATTGAAACATAAAATATGAAATATAAGACTGCTTTGTCGCTGTACACCTCCGGTACGCCTGCCCTAAACCCACGTTCCGCCTTCACAACGTGTTCTCCATTCCTGATGGTCGGAGGTTATTCCCAATGTGCTTGTTCCACTGAGCCCGGAGATCCCCTGTAAGCCATGACAGGCAACGATCAGGTATGAACCTGAGCGTGCTCTGCGTCCCTGCTGCTGTTGGTGCACGTCAGACCTGTGGCTGTGGGCTGTGCTGACACCCCCGACCGTAATGTTGGGGTAACGTCACCTCACAGGGTCCCCTTCGAGGTTGAGTGGGAGGGTGTTACGGCCGGTGAACATGTGTGTGTCTCTGAGTGGCAGCAGGAGGGGGGGGGGGGGATAAAGGGGGAGACGGGCAACAGGGGGGGGGGGGGGGGTCTGCTGTTTCTGGAGGAGGCAGGGACTTGCTCTCGCCTGACTGCCAGCATCACAGCCCTCAGTCCCTGGGAGGTAGAGGGGGGGGGGTTTGTGTGTGTGTGTGTGTGTGTGTGTGTTTGTGTAGGGGGCTAGTAGATGTGTGTTTGTGTGCGTGTGTTAAGGGGGCTACATATATGTGTGTGTGTGTTTGTGTAGGGGGCTAGTAGATGTGTGTGCGTGCGCGTGTGTGTGTGTGTTTCTGTATTGTGCTTGTTGTGTGCGTGTGTTGTGTGCTTCTGGAATTGCATCTCATGGAATCCATTTGTGTCAAGTCCCCCATTTGTGTCACAGCACATGTTCATTTGTTTGTTTGTAGGTTGTGTCTAAATACATCTTCGTCGATCTGTATCCGACCTCTGATTGGTCAATATTTCGTCACCTTGAGTGCCAGGACAGACGGCTATCAGTGGCTCTTCATTTAAAGGGACAGAGCCTCTGCTGGAAGGCGGGTGGGGGTCAGTGTTGTGCTGATTTTGTCCCTGGGTGTTTGCTGGCATTCGTGGCATTTTGAGTATCTTGTAGTCATGATGAATCTCAATTTAAATGAATTTACATGAATCTTAACACACCATTTGCCTTAATCATGATCCATGAATTAAATTAATCGATCATCAATCATCTGAGATAATTACTGTTATGTGCAATTCATCTCCTCACTCACAGTGCAGTCTGGTGCAGTCAGTGCGGTGTGTGTGTGTGTGTGTGTCAGTACTGTGTGTGTGTGTGTTTGTGTGTGTGTTTGTGTGTGCATAAGTGCGTGCCTGTGTGTGTGTGCTGAGTGAGAGAGAATGAAAGAGAGAGAAGGAGTCCTTCCCTCACCTTTGCTCTGAATACATCTATGTTAATAACCATGACGTCTTTTTTATGCGTAAAAGGAAGCTAGAGAAACACTGTGGCTGTTGAAAGACAGACCTACAGCCAAGAAGAGGAAACACACTACTAAAAACTCACCATTGGTATACAACAATAATACTAATAACAACAACAACAACAGGTAAAGCACTGCTCAGTACATGGCCTGTAAAACAATCATCTAAATGGATACCAAGACGTTGTCTGTTCCAGCTTCCCTTGCACACGGCATCAAATCACACTGTTTGGTTCATAACTCGAAAGCATCAACTGACACATTGTAGGTACCAGGGTGTTAGAAATTGGTGTCTTGTAGCACATGAGTCACTTCCTCCTGCCTCAGATCAGCAACGACGAGCGTGAAAATAGAGCGCTGATTGCACTCCCTCCGTCCTCACGTGTGCGAAATACGCACATCTGTGAAGGGCTTGAATGAACGCATTCAAACCCTCGAGGAGAGCTGCGCCGACTGGCGTACCCACCAAGCTGTTAATACAGAGATAAAGGTGGAATTTATGCAAGAAGCCTTTGACAATTAACACTCTATTGTCTTCTGTCCCGAGCCTGACAATTTTGCTTATTAAACCAGACCCCAGACGCCTCTGCGTTCCTCTAGAGGGGGTCGAACCTGTGACCTCTCCCATCCCCTCCACCGCGGGGCTCTTTATGGTATCTATATTTCTTTGGTGTCAGGGGTTATAAAACTGCCATCTATAGTATTGTTAATGCATTGCAGTGGCCAATGTTTCCTCCGATGAGATTTTCTTTCTTACAGGAGGCGAACCCCTGCGGCTAGCTGGCTACCTATATCACCCTGCAGGACATCGGTTCCTGTTTGTAATTTTCACAGAAGAAATGCTGCCTGTGATGCCTGTGGTTCAGAGTCACCATTGGCATCAATATTGGACTCAGAGCAGTGTTGCTGCAATCCATTACCCACCAACGCCTCCATCTTGGCTCCATAGTGATGTATGGCCCCAAAGTTACCGGTAATGAAAGCTCCACCTCCCCCTACACATTCACACACTCAAACGCACATTCACATGGACACACACGCATGCACGCTCGTACACGGAGGCGGGCGTACACGCACTCACACACGCATTCACGCATATGCACGTGTGCACACACACACACACACACACACACAGACGTACACACAAGAACTCACGCGTGCACGCTTGTACATGCAATCGGGTGCACACCCACACACACACATATACACACACACATACACACACACACAAACAGACATACACACACACACACACACACACAAACATTCCCTTCCTCTGCATGGTAAATATTGAAAGAGGGTGGAAAACTGGGCCACGGTGAATGGTAATGCCTAGCGAGACCCCGATGCAATGCAATAGGTGACAGAATGTCACGCGAAGACGTAAAGAGACCACCAGCCGAGGCAGAACATTATCTTAATCTCCGGGCGGCCTCGTTGCAGCAGAAAAAATCATACATTTTGCTCTCCTGCGGCTTCAAGAGCAGGTGTTGACATGCTTTGGGCATGCAGGAGAGAGAATGTGTGAAAATAAATAAATAAGTTCCATCACATCACAAAAGTCACATCACAAAAGTTTAATGTTTGATTCTGGGAACATTGATTAGTTTGGGACATAGTGATTGATTCCCGTTGATCGTTGTTTGACTCATTGTGAAACCATTGCACACATGTTTGCACCTATTAAACATCAACCTATTAAACACCAACCCACAGGTTCCCAACCTGTGGGTTGGGAGCCCGTTTGGGATCTCCTGATATTAAAATGAAGTCGCAGGAGATTGCTGAAGCTATAGATTTCTTTGCAATTTGCAATTTCTTTACTGTAAAGTGTAAAAGGCCTTTCCAGACCAACAGTTATTATATAGCAAATGATTCACAGCCATAAGCAAACTGCTACTGACTATTCTATACTGGGATATGATGATTTAACGGGCAGATGTTGGGGTGCACAACAACATGCAAGAAGTTGGGGTCGCAAGGATTGGACACAGGGCCAGAAGAGTCGGGGACCACTGTCTTAAAGGTTCTGGGATTTGGTTCCCAGGAAGAGGTACTATATCTGTAAAGACAGCTGGTCTCTACCTTAGGCCTCCTGAAGTTTAACTCAAGAGTGTTGGCCTACATCAGGAAATTAAATAATAAAATAAATATCATCCCATGCATGCAGAATACCAATACTTGAGAATTTGAAATCTTCAAAGCGAGCGCTTTGACACACTTCCACTTCCACTAGTGGGAACGTCGCACTACTTCAAATTCCAGGTGAGCCTATAAAGAGGAAATGTACAAGCAGGTCCGACTTCACTGGAAGTCAGAACTAATTTGACTTCCTCAAATGGATCCCCTCCCCCTCCGACACACACGCCCAAGCACACGCACATGCACACACGCACACACACACACACACGCAAAATATAAGATGAAAGTGCCCATCTCTATATATACACACACACTTCCTGCCTATTCCATTCTAGGTGCGTTATCCCTATAGAGCCTTTTCCTCTCATCTGAGATGCAGGTGTTTACCCAAGCTGCCGTCGCCTTGGCAACCGCATCTCGAGGGGCGTGGGGGGGGGGCGGGCGCTCCGAGCGGCGAGGCGACGTTCAGGGACGCCGGGCGCCGCCTCCTCGTCAACGGGGTAATTACGGATCGCCAGATTGCCTTTTGGAGAAAGGTCCCCGGTCCCTACCGGGCGGGTGACTGACACGTCTCCTTGATTAACCAAAAAGAAAACACTCAGCCTCGATTAGGGCAAGTGACAAGACCCGCCGCTGAGCGAATACCAACCGTGCGCCAGGAAGTCGGCTAGAGCCCACCCAAATGAGCGGAGGCGGCGACGGAGGCGGCGGCGGCAGGAGGAGACAGTGCTAATGTTGGGAGATAATGAGTATTAATGTAATGGAGCCATCACTGTCCAAAACAATCCTGGTGCTGCGGTGAAACATGGGATAATGGGGTCGCTCTGCCACAGAGGCTTCGAACCGCCGTAACAGGGGGTTTCTGAACCCGATTGCCAACCAATGAAGAGCCTCAAATAGCATTAGAAGAAGGAAACAATGTCGAGTTTACTTGTGACAAGGTTTGTTTAATGCCTTTTTGGGCGAGTCGGAAAAGAAGGTTTTTCCCCATGGAAACCTAATACTGTTTCCTCGTTATCAAAAAAAGGAACGTTCCCCTCCCTTGTAAATGGAAAGCTTACACATTTCTTCATCTTCTCCTGCATTATACGACATCATCAAACCAAAAAGGCTTGGACATTTGTGTTCCTTTTGCTCTCAGGGCACTGCGGTAACTTTGCTCTGTTTTCCCCCTCCCTGGCTTCTACGGCTGTGGTTGTGAACTCAGGATTAAGCAGAGCAGCAACACTGCGCTACACTATTTAACGAGATTACACCTGAGCAAAAAACAAAATTAATAAAGAGGTCACATGCTCGGAATAAAGTCGGAGCGTGAGAAGGTTTTCTCCTCTGAGCAGAGAGGAAACAGGAGTCAAGTCTAACCCTCAGGGGTTTGCAGGATGCTGTTGTGGATAAGGTGGGTGCTCTCCCCGCCGAAGGTGACTGGGTTCGAGTCCTGGTGTCTGCCCACTACCTGCAGCCATCCGTGAGCCAAACGGCCCATAAACCCACTCACCCTACAAAGTACCGGTAAACGAATTGCCAGTAAGGTCTGCTCGGATAAAAGCCTAACAAAACAACCCCCTTCCCGAAAAAACAAAACGATGGCTGACCACTTGTCATCCATCCGCTCGAGCCTTGCTGCCATTGGTCCGGGGAGGGAAGCGACCCGGTTGGCTCCCTGGACATGATCGCTGCGTGAGGGATCTGGTTACAGACCGGGCCGGCGCCCGCAGCTGGCTCGGTGTCTCGTTCTGATCCCGTCCAGCTTCCCATCTCCCTCATCCCCCCCCCCCCCTCCTGGCTGAGGGCTCAGTGTCCCAGCTCAGAGCCGCTCCTTTTCATCCGTTTTGAACCACTCGTGTGGCCCTCCTGTGGCTTTGAGCCTCGGCCTACCGGTTTGATCTTCACGCCTGCCTATACGCGCAGGGAAAACGAGTAGAACAGGCTACTCGTTTTCCCTAAAAGCACGGTGGGTTTCATTCGTTTAGTAGATGAACCTAATTTCCTGTCAGGGATTAATAAAGTACATTTCATCAGCTGACGTAACCTAGAACTACAGTTTTCAAAGTAGTTCAGCCATGGATCGATTTATTGTCATTGTGCGTTCTGGATAATAGCGAAGAGACCGAACATGTTCTGTTTAATACCCAGCCCAAACACAAACACATTGATGCTAGTAAAATATGCAATTTATTTCCCAAGCTTAGATCAAATGGTATTGGACCCTTTCACTTTAATGTGCTTGATATTAAAAAACCCGACCATAGAAGATGCTTTTGACATGCTTCTGCCTTGCATGGTGCGACTCCTGCTGTGATTTGAATTGTGCTAGACAGTAGTTACCGCTCATCATCCGTCCTCGGCAACAAGGACAAATGGTATGGTGCCGCTTGAACCTAAAAGGGAGAACCATTTCTTTGTTGCCACCAGACATTTTCATGTCTTATTCTTTTCGTGTAGCAATGGCTATAACTGAGAAGGATTCAGCTAATGTATTTTTCACATTTTATCGATTTGGAACTGCTTTTCTTGCGCACTTGTGTTGCCTGGTAGAACATAGTTTTTTGTGTGCGTTTCACTTTGCTTTATTCTCTTTCATTGTGAATGCCTGTGAGTGAAATAAATATACAAATCTCAAGAATCAATTCCTTCCACAAGTGAAGGTCACATAGTTTGTTTTGCTCAGTTTTAAGTGGACAGACTTTACAAATGGACTTTATTCATTTCCATACTCATTTGTTTCCAGAACTCTCTACAGCTGTGAGAGCATGGAGATAAAACATTTTACAGTTAATGTAGTGTATTATTTGTGCTATTCTTATGTAACGCTTAATATATTTCTTCCCATGGGCAATATACTTATTTCAAGACAGAAAATCAATCAGACTGAAATAAACAAAAGTATCTTTAGCTGTAATTTATATAGATGCGTTGCGGATAAACAATATTAAAACAATATTAAAGTGCAAGTGCGCATCATCCCTGTGTCCACGGCCGCATCATAAAGACAAATGAGATCAAATAAAACATCCCTGGATCCATATGTCACAACGCTGGGATGCGGAATGGATGTTGAGCGGACAGAGTGGATTTGACTTCATCTATACAAGACAATGTACCACAACACAATGAAATATAGCAAAGATATCACATGACGTTTAGCGAGTTCCGGGATCAGGACTTTCACGAGATAGGATTAAAGCCCGCCGAAAATTGGATACTGCCCCGCCCCCCCCCCCCCCCGCATCATGTTGAGGTACCGTGACATGCCACCAGGTGTGAGTGTGATCAGCCGCTACACGCTGTTTTGGAAAGCTGCCCCTTATGACATCACAGGCGGGCGTGTCCACCTAGACGTGCGACGGACAGACGAGCAACGTTTGCTCCAGTCCACCGGGTAGGCCGGTAGGCTGATCCATCCAGCGCACGTCTAGGAGGACACGCCCACCTGTGATGTCACAAGGGGACAGCTTTCCAAAACGGCGTGTAGCGGCTGATCAGCCCACACCTGGTGGCATGTCATGGGACCTTTTAACAGTTGATCATCCGCACGCGTACGTAGGAACACACGGCCGCGGACGAACGCAAACCGACACGTTTTCTTTACCGTTACCATGACATCTCCACGCCAACCCCCTCTATTTATCTCTCTTTGGTTTTATATGTCTAACTCGCTCCCTCTCACGAGTGTGTGTATGTGCGTGCATACGTGTGTACTCAAGCGTGTGTGTGTGTGCGTGTGTGTGTGTGTGTGTGTGTGCGTACATACGTGCGTGTGTGTATGTGCATACGTGTGCACTCAAGCGTGTGTGTGTGTGTGCGTGCGTGCGCGTGTACGTGCATACGCGTGCACTCAAGCATGTGTGTGCGTGCGTGCGACTGTGTGCGTGTGGTTGCCACCCGGCAGTCCCATCCGTCACGGGCAGATAAGGACAGGCAAAGCCCTGGCAGGCCGTGGCCTGCTGGTAGCCACAGCGAGGGCGAGATCGGGTCCCAGCGGCCAATCCGTCAGCACAACCTCTGCCTGACAGGTCCCGTCTGCAGTGGCAGCAGCGGCCGACAGGACAGTACTGCCTATTAGATGCCTCTCTGTGCTCCCCGTCTGCCAATAAACGCCCCGTTTGCTGCTCGATTGACTCCGATATCCACGACGGCAGGAGACGTACATCCCTGTCAGCGCGGCACTATGTCCTGAGTGCGACACCACGCCTCCTCCTGGTCTCACCTGCCGTGACATCAGACCCCACCCCCCCGCGGCAAGGGGGGTGGGGAAGCTCTTGGACGTTTCGGTGATTACGGTGGAAGCATGATCCCCCCCCCCCCCCGGTGTGATATGCAGCTGAGACTGGCTGGAGATGCTCCTGTCCGTCACAGACGGCCCGACACCGTTTGATTTTGTGGGTTATGTGAAGCGTGTCGGGTCTTTAAAACAGGATTCGACTAATGTGTATTAGTAGTTAATGGCGGTTATTCATTCATGTATTGTTAGTGTTTCTGTTTTATATTCTTCTGCTTCTTTGCCCAAAACATTACAAAAGTGCAACAGGGTAAAAGAGATCATTGAGACGAGGGGTTATTATCACTATTCGTTTAAGGTACCCCAGGAAAAATCTAATTGAATCGGCGTTGGGATCTGTTGTGACTTGTTTTGGGGTTTTATAGGCGCTTTTATCTACTTATCTTCAATTGATTGTA
The DNA here is from genome assembly GCF_949987615.1 of Pollachius pollachius. Classification (NCBI taxonomy): domain Eukaryota; kingdom Metazoa; phylum Chordata; class Actinopteri; order Gadiformes; family Gadidae; genus Pollachius; species Pollachius pollachius. The sequence continues at coordinate 3,411,965 of NC_136942.1, read as the reverse complement.
TACCCTCTGGCAGAAGGGTTGCTCTTGACCAAAGGGTTGTTAATAAGCGACCTGGGAGGACGCTGCCATGCTTCAGAGGACGGCGTTCGGCCTTGATGTGTGCGGCCCGATGCGCCGACCAGATAGGAGGGATTTACCCATGAGAACACTGAGGCTTATGGAGTCTATTAGCAGGCTATTAGCTTTGTATTGATGTCTCTTAAGATTCAATATAGGATAAGGCACTCGGATCCAAAGCACTTCTTATTTTCATTCTGTTCCGCAGGACTGAGTGGTGCCTTGCTGCAAGACATTGCTATTGTGCAGAACACAAAGAAACCAGCTCTGTGATATCTGAAGGTTTGTGTTCATGTGTTAATGTATAAGGATTAAGCTACAGAACCCTTGAGACTCATATATAAGACGACGACTTTAATTGCCCTATAAACATGTCTACTATCTTATTCTACTGCTTCTTTCATTGTTTAAACCACTTTCCTTTTGTAAATTAGGTAAGACGCATTTTACTAAAGAGATGACAACCAGGGTCATATCTATAATTACCACATTCAATTCATTATAAATATATAATGACTATAATGCCATATCGGTTAAATTATCAAATACTACTTATGACTACTTATGTTCCTGACCCAGTTCATTTGCTATGGCTCATGTCCCAGATGGTAACCGAGCGAAAACAACATTATGTGTGAATGTGAAAAATGTGTGTTAATGCAACAGTTTTGAGACTAACAAGAAAAATGAGCCAACTAATTCACTGTTTGATGGACTGCATCCAAGGCTCCTCTCTTAGAACCCTCACTCCCCAGGGAGAAACAGCTCACATCTATTATAAAGGTATGGTAGAGCCAGCTGAGATTACAATTACGGCGTTTAGCAGACGCTTTTATCCAAAGCGACTTAAGACTTACCAGTCCATACACACACACACACACACACACACACACACCCCCACACACACACACCGACGGCGGAGCCAACCATGCAGGAATATACACAGCTCTTCAGGACAATCAGGGTTGGGGGTTTTGCTCAGGGACACCTCGATACTAACAACCTTTGAGTTACAAGTCAACCCGCACTCTACCTCCTGAGCTACGTCGGGCACTTTACACATCACACATTGACGCCCATGAAGCCACAGAAACCTGAAAAAGAAAAGTCTACTGTGGTAGACCGAAAAACAACAGAATGGATTAGGGAATATTGAAATGTGAAAATGTGAACTTGAAAGGTGAAATGGGCCCGTGCCAAACCGAACAGAACACATTTAGGATGTTAAGAGGCGTTCCGGTAGCACTTCAAGACACCCTTATAATGCAAAGCCCCATTTGACCACTCGTGACTAGCCGAACATGAGGCAGTTACATTAGCTGTCAGTGCAGCTAAGTGCTGGCCACACCCATTATCTGGGTGTGGCCAGCTGTACGTATTAATGTTGTACGTCCTGGCACTTGTACAATACACTTATTCAAGGTACTTAATTGTGTAGCATCTACAGTAGCTGCTATCGCTGCTTTACACGGGGAATGGGTTAGCCTAGCGATTGTAATACTTGCACTTGGTTCTATGAACGTCTTTACTGTACCGACAGCGATATATTGTTTCACTTCTTACGAAAAATGTACTTATTGTAACAAATGCACTTATTGTAAGTCGCTTTGGATAAAAGCGTCTGCTAAATGCCCTAAATGTAAATGTAAATGTAAAAATTATCTCTCATCAGAAAGATTCTCATGGGTCATATCCTCAAGTACTGTGCAAGCTATGTTTCCACAGTCCTTAAAGCAAAGGGGCTTTATTATTGAGCTCCAATCTGTGATGAGTGAAAGGAGGAACTACATTCAAACACCAATGGATCGCCGACATATGAAGTGAACATTAGCGTAACATGAAGTGAATGGACTCTGCGTGACTTCAATTCTTTCTCCATTAGCTCTCATCCAACCCTACTTTCCCTGACCTGATGTTTTGCCCCACTGTCCCACTCTCTCTCTCTCTCTCTCACCCCCTCTCCCTCTCCCTGTCGCTCCCTCTCACTCCCTCCCTCTCACTCCCTCCCTCTCTCTCTCTCTCTCTCCCTCTCTCTCTCTCTCACCCCCTCTCCCTCTCCCTCTCCCTGTCGCTCCCTCTCACTCCCTCCCTCTCTCTCTCTCTCTCACCCCCTCTCCCTCTCCCTGTCGCTCCCTCTCACTCCCTCCCTCTCACTCCCTCCCTCTCTCTCTCTCTCTCACCCCCTCTCCCTCTCCCTGTCGCTCCCTCTCACTCCCTCCCTCTCACTCCCTCCCTCTCTCTCTCTCTCTCTCTCCCTCTCTCTCTCTCTCACCCCCTCTCCCTCTCCCTGTCGCTCCCTCTCACTCCCTCCCTCTCTCTCTCTCTCACTCCCTCTCTCTCTCTCTCTCTCCCTCTCTCTCTCTCTCGCCCCCTCTCCCTGTCGCTCCCTCTCACTCCCTCCCTCTCACTCCCTCCCTCTCTCTCTCTCTCTCTCTCCCTCTCTCTCTCTCTCACCCCCTCTCCCTCTCCCTGTCGCTCCCTCTCACTCCCTCCCTCTCTCTCTCTCTCACTCCCTCTCTCTCTCTCTCTCTCCCTCTCTCTCTCTCACCCCCTCTCCCTCTCCCTGTCGCTCCCTCTCACTCCCTCCCTCTCTCTCTCTCACTCCCTCTCTCTCTCTCTCTCCCTCTCTCTCTCGCCCCCTCTCCCTCTCCCTGTCGCTCCCTCTCACTCCCTCCCTCTCTCTCTCTCTCTCACTCCCTCTCTCTCTCTCTCCCTCTTTCTCTCACTCCCTCCCTCTCTCTCTCTCTCTCTCTCTCACTCCCTCTCTCTCTCTCTCTCTCCCTCTCTCTCTCTCTCTCTCTCTCTCACTCCCTCTCTCTCTCTATCACTCCCTCTTCCTGTCCCTTGCTCTCCCTCTCAGCCTTGCGCGGTGCTGTGTCATTACCGTCAGAGCATGGAGGCTATTGATCAGAAATGGTAATCTCATTGTACGAGCACGGCCTCCCGTATCTAAACACAGGAAATGAGGATCCCGGTCCGATCAGGTTTGTTGATCTGGCTCGTGTACGGACTCAGCTGGCGGGGGGAGGGTGGCGATCATTGACTTTTTGCCGGGAAAGCATTAATTGAGTCGCTAAACGGATCATAATCAAGGCCCGTTGCATTCCATTTTGGCGGTAACTTCTACGAAGCCATTTAGTCACGGACGTCAGGAGCACGTTAACACGCTGTTGTTGGGTTGTACAGTCGGATAGTTGTGTAGCTTGCCGTCGCCCCTGTTGTTGTTATTTTGGATCTCTTTCTATTGGCCGTGTGGTTCAGCCGTCGGATAACAACACAGAGTACAAATTCTCTGAGTGGGGATTTTATTTGCTTTCAGCAGTTCCTCAATGAGTCCTGTGGGCCGAGATAATAGAGGGAGAGAAGCATTTTTTATTTGTTCTCTGGTTCACAGGATTCACAAACTATCCAATTAGAGGGCCCTGATTCACAGGGAAGAGCATGCCAGGTGATCTAAGATGTAGGATGCATTCAAGAAGACCGCCGCAACAACAGCCTTATGGCGTGTTGAAGACAGATATACATCATGTATCTATATTACACTTTATATGTATGGGATACACACCTGGGATTGCTGTCACCGGTGTTGTGCCAAAAGTGAGGCAGAACCCACAGTGAAAATGTAATCGAGTCCTGATTCTGTGTTGCTCTTCTCGAGGGGCATTGAGGACATGTGGTCCCAAATAATGGAGAAAAAACAGGCAAATATAAGTCACTGCTAGCAATGTCACCGCGGTCGTTGCGCAGGCTCAAAACCTTTCCCAAAATCCCTGGGGTTTCCATTTTGTGTATGCGTTTGTCTTGAGAAAATAACATTAGCGAAGGTCGAGTTAGCTAATAAAAAATAAAATGGTTTGCTGTTCCATGAAGTAATATAATCAGGCCTTGCTGACAGGAGTTTAAGGTTAGGGAATGGGTTTTCTGATGTTTTTTGGTTTGTTGGTCTCACTGTTTTTTTAAAGACATTAAGGCTTATGTATTTTCCGTCATCAGAAAATGGTCATGAAAAGTTTCAACATAAAATACGCATCAGATTCCATTCACATCCAAGGCTTTGTGCCACGTGTCAAAAACCTAACCATAAAACCAAAACCTAACCCCAAAATCATACCCTATACAAACCTAAATAACCATAAAACTCAAGTCTAACCAGACCCTTCATCCAAACCTAACCCAAAAGTCAAAAACCGACCCTAAAACCAAGCCCTTATCTAACCCTAAAAACACACCTTATAACCAAACCCTTTAACTAAACCCTATCCTATCCCTAAAACCATAATTAACCAAACCCTTTACCCATAATAATTTTATTTACTTGCCTTTAAATTCGACCCTCAATACATTTAACATGATCTTACCTCTCACCTCCATCCAATGTACCCAGTCGCCGCAGTGAGGCTGTCTCTTGGGGGTAGAGGGATGAAGACAGAATGAAACAGGTTTATAGGGTTAACCCGACTCTAGTGGAGCAGGACTGATATAGCTCATCATCTTTTAATCAATAGGGAATGTCAGAAGAACGTGACACGAGGGGAAGGTGGGAATCGCCTGCATTCACTGGATCGCACCGAAGGCACTCATCATGCATCAATTTCCTGCCACATTTTGAGCTTTGTATTCCGAGTAATTATTCCAAATAATTAAACAGGTGCCATTTGAAACCGTCGGCAGGATTCACTAAATGTCATTCCTTCAAGAGATGAAACGGGATAACGAGCATCCAAGTAGGACCTCATGTTGACCTCAGATGATGTGGCCATATGGCTTATCTGGTAAAAATAAAAAATAATAATAAAAAAAAAACAGCTTCCTGAAATAATACGTCAGCAACACACAGACTCACGCACAGCCTTTGATTATCACCGTCTTACAAAAGACATGTAATCAAGGCTTCAGGGCTGCTATCGCTCGCTGAATGACTCTGGCTAATTGCCCCTAATTAGGGAGCCTTGATTAAGGTGCAGCTTATGATTTGAGAGGAAGCAGGCAGTGGTGAGCACTGTCTCTCACTCTGTTTGCCCCACACCAAATTGTTAATTTTCATATTCATTTGTGCTTGGGATTGTTCCCGTCAAAAGAACCTCATGCATAATTCAAGCCCCCTCTCCGGCACTAGTTTCTCACCCGAGTTGTTGCTTTGGACAAGCCCTGTTGACAGTAGCTCAACCATGCGGCCGTCAGTCTGTGTCTGCATCCGTGAAGCATCCGCCTATTTCTGTCCATCCATCCATATGTACATCAATCACGGTGTACGTTTCAAAGTACGATATTATGTGCATTGTAGGCCTGTATGCATAGTAGGCTCACAGTATGCCGCTTGCATCCTTTGGTTTCATTGTGTTTGCTCATTCTCAGCAAGCCGTGGGTGCCAGCCCTCTTTCCCACGGCTATTCGCAGACAAGTTGATGTCACAGTGCCAGAGACCGATCTGTAATATATTCATTTGCGTATTTAAATTAATAATCTCCCGAGATGTTCAAGTAAATGAATGTCTGGTTATTATTATCAATCGCAGAACGAGGCTACACAATAGTGATTGTGGTGGCCTATAGGGTCCATTTATGAAAGCCCTCCCATATGCATTAGCAGTGTTATGGATGTTACCTACGCGATGTCGGTGGCGATGTTCCCAGGAAAAATCCCAAGCGGCACATGAAGTCACACACACACACACACACACACACACACACACACACACACACACACACACACACACACACACACACACACACACACACACACACACACACACACACAGTGGGTCTGTGAAGAGTGGTCCAAAAGCACACCTGCGATTATGGCTCATCGCCAAAAGTATCGCCAAAGATAACGAAACTGAAATCTTTCGAGATTAACACTGACTCCTAAGTATTATTGTTGAGTCTCGTTCCAGATGGTCAAATTTGATTTATATTCTTCAATCCCTGTGATGGTGTTAATCACTTTTTTTTTTTAAATGTAACTATCATTTTATATCCGTTTCAAAGCGTTGGAACAGATTGGTGTATTGCAAATGAGGCCTTGGAGGCTCTTTAAACTTGTCCTAGAAAACCATACAATGATAAAGTATAGGCTATATATGGCGTGCCAATGGTTGATTCATGAAAACATAAACGTAATCGCTATAGTCCGGAAGCTTTTGGTCGAAACTTCTGAAAAATTAATAATGATTTTTCTGAATGAATTGCAACACGATGATGCATTCGTTAAAATCCCTTTCTTGTAGGCCCATGAATGCTTCTTCACTATAGGCACAACGACATTTTTAACTTGTATGTTATAATCGGATAGGGCATCCTTCATATTGTCAGTGGCATACGAGTTAAATAGTTTTGAGGTTCCCCTCCCCACCTGGCAGTGACATGCATGGGTGCCGTTCGTGTGGATGCAGCCAGAGGAAAACGCTCTGCGCATCCGAAATGAATGGCGTATTGGCGCTGAACGTTGTAAATAACCTGATCCAGTCTCCATGGAGTGTAAATGACAGTGGAGCTTTGGCGCCCTCTGTCGATCACGTAATAAATAATCACGAATAAAGACCACTGATGGAAGACCACGGCAACGCATCTTAGTAAATAGATGACATGCCTATGCCTGAACAAAACAAAAAATATTTATTAAAGCAGGAAGACGTTACTGATGTTGAACTAGGTGTCCGCATGGCTAATATGTCAATGTGAGGGCTGCTGTTTCTCTGCTTTCCTTTATCTTCCACTTACTGGAATGCTAGTACTACAAAGACAGTGAGCAAATAGTCTAAGAAATAATAACACAATGCAGGCTGACCTGAAGTCGGATGCCAATTTTAAAAATGTATTTATAATATAATACAAGGGGTATTCTGTGCAAGAGGTGGTTGGGTGTATGTGAAACCTGTACATTATCAACAAAGCAGTATAAACTCAAGCAAACCCGCAAGCAAAGCACGGCTGCTTCACCGCGAGCAAGTCAAATATCTAATCGAGTTACATATCATATACCATATCATACAAATGGTTTCCTCGAGCATACCATGGCTGTAAATGTTAGATTACATATTTATATAAAGTGCAATAAAAATTAAACACTTACAGTGAGGCCCGGCCCTGATTTACTGATGATGTACGTGTTTACTTGTGTGTGTGAGTGTGTAGTGTGTGTGAGTGTGTGTAAGTAAGTGTGTGTCTGTAAGCAGGTGTGTATGTGTGTGTGTGTGTGTGTATACATGTGTGGGTGTGTGTTTGTAAGCAAGTAAGTGTGTATAAGTAAGTAAGTATGTGTGAATGTGTGTATATTTGTGTGTGTGTGTGTGTGTGTGTGTTCCACCCCCCCCCCCCCCCCCCCAAGCCCATTCATGGTTTAGCCCAGTGGGAAGAAAGGGGATGGCAAGTCAAGGCAGGCACACACACATACACACAGTGTGTGTGTGTGTGTGTTTGTGTGTGTGACCGACGTTTAATTGCTTATTACTCACTGCATTACAACATTTATCCATGAAAAAGTTGACCAATCTGTGGATAGTTCCTCAAAATGAGGCAGAGGCTAGAAGAAGAAGAAAGTGTTGCAAAATATAGTATTATACTATTATTTTACAATTATGGACACTTGCTGTTTTAAAGATTGCTCAGCCTACACTGAGCGTAGCACCACATATCCACATGTTTATCTCTGAGTAGTATGAAATATCTGGAAATATATAGAAGCAGATCCATTATTTAAAAAAGGACATAAAACAAAGGCATATCTGACATAAAAAGATATAGGAAAATAGTAGCACTGTTAGTGATGAGATTACATTTTACAGTCTGGGGATATATTCTGCAATCAATGTTGCCTTTTTCTTTCCCTTAAAGGTTGTCTCTATAATGTATTCTTTGCAAAGATTATAAAATGCATGTATACGTTCTGCATCACAGTTCTAACTCAACAATGCGGGCGCACAGCTGTGGTCAGGCTTTAAGCGGTGGGTATCTAAAGGGCTTTTCCTCCGTATCACACCAGCAACACCTGAGCAGGTTCCGGGGTCACCTAGGTCTGCTGGGAGCCCTGGTGGAGAAGAGAAGCAAAGGGAGAAAATACCAGTTCATAAATTACCTTTGAGTGTAATTAGATTGAAGTTACATGGAGCTGGCAATATCCGTCTTTTTTCACAATAAAAATAAATATATATGTTCTTGTGCCCTTCCTAAATCCTTCGCGACTAACTGGGATTAAGTGGTATACAGACACATTTGAATTGAATGGAAAAAAAAATCTTGCACAAGGCGACAATAAACAGATGATATGATGGTGTCTGGCGGCATGATAAGAAACGGTAGGATCCAAGTGAAACCAGAATATATAGAACGCAAATAAAAGAACGGCAGACTCGGCCCGGTCGACAAACACGGGTTCCTCTGCCCTTGACTCCTATCCTAAACGGCGCATTTCCACCGGACGGTGCGGGTCGGTGCCGTCTGCAAAGGTGCGGCACGGATCGCGTTTCCACCGCCAAAAGTGGGCGTCATCCGGACTGAGCCGCATCGAGCCGTACTCCTCTGCAGTACTCCTCCGTCGGCGTACTCGATCGGTCGACAGAATCGTCAGCTCCGTGCGACAGGGGGATAATAACAAACAAACGCAGTACCGGAAAGGTGCTGTGTACAACGGCGACAGCTTCGACGATTGAAGAAAATGTCGCGCAAAAGTTTGACGTCCTCGTTGGGACGTTTATTGTGTCGCAATCTTCTTTTTCCAGCGGTTTACACTGTGTCGGGCTGCTATGAGGTCACGATGCTTACGTAGCTGCCGCGGCTATCGCCATCCGGCTTAAACCCCGCCCTACCATAAGGGTAGTGTCTGCGGTGGAACCGCGAGCCATGACTGGGCTATGCCGCACCCTCACTACTGGGCTGAGGCGTGCTGGGTCCGAAGCGTATCCGCCGGTGGGAAAGCGCCGTAAAGAGGCCCCATCAGGTGACAATCTAGAAGCAGGGGGACACGCACCGAGTTGGTCCTCTTGCGCTTCCAGCAGTCTGGGTTTAGGCGCTTCTGCTCCTCGGCCAGGACCTTGGCCTCCAGGGTGTACATCCTCCTCTCCTCGCTCTTCATCTTCTTCCACTTGTCCCCCAGGATCACGCTGATGGCTCTGCATGACGGCGGAGGAGAGCAGCGTTATTATCGGTAATCACCTCCCTGCAACCGAGGGCTTTTTTTCTACCTTGATAAGCAGAACGGGTGCATTTTGCATCTTGTTTGGTTTCATAGTACAAATTTCCCCGATGTGGAGGATTACCTGGCAGTGAAGCATTTTCCGAGTCTGATTTCTTACAGGTCTTGATAATGGCTATATATAGCCATTATTCAATTGCATCGAAATAAGGCTACAATGGTGTAAAAATCGGTACCGGAAATCGAATAACAACATTACTATTATGCTGTTCTGTAAAAGTACAAAATAGTGTCAATGCTAGGTGTTGCACAGTGCCACAGTGTCTTCTATTAGCAGAGATGGAGGGGACGTTTCTTTGGGTTAGTTTAGTTTCAAAACGTTCTCTTCTGCTCGCTCTTCACAACTCTCGAATCTTAAATCACAGCACCCTTGTCTACCCTTTTTGCCCCCGTCCCTGTGTCCAACGGATTCGACGTTACCATAGCGACGCAGGAAGAACACACACCTGTTGTCCTTGCCGGGGTACATCTGGGTGTACTCCACTCTGTACTTCTTAGCGAAGAGCATGAATGCATTCATTGGCCGCTTGCATTTTGTGGGCGCGGCGACAACGGCCGTCCCTGAAGTGTGGCCCCTGCTGGATCTGCTGTTGGAAGACTGGGGGGAGCCGGAGCGCTCAAACTTATCACAGTCCGGGCTCACAGCGCCCCCGCTGGACTGGGAGGTCCTGCGCTGGCGAGCCATGTTGCTCAACACGTACACGGCTGAGGAGTCCAGCGGGGTGAAGTCATAACTGCAAGAGGAGAGACGTGGTTGTGGTTATTAAGGAGCGGCTAGGGATCAGGCATACAGGCACGCTGTAGTGCCTGTGTGTAATGCACCTGGGGTCAGAGCCCAGTCCCTTCCCACTGGGAGTCCAAACCCTGACCACTCTGGACCGTCTTATCATGCACCCTCTCCAAAGTTGAATTAGGCGTGTGGAAATTAAATGCTATTCCAGTACCATAAGTGGGAATAGGGTAATGTGTAGGTAATGTTTATTCTATGCTGTATACAGTCATTCATACTCCAATGAGAATAACGTAGAGCCATCATTATGTAGTCGAAAGATACATACATATGTTGAATCTGCTGAGTAACAAGTGAACAGGGTCATGATCTTCATTTTATAACTTACGTAGTCACTGTAGTTCTGCTTGATCACTGTCACTTCCCTGTTTATTAAGGCATCTCCTGTCGTCTCTTGTTTACCTAGCGTCTAAATATAGTCAGGTCTGCTTTTACTCTACAGGCCACCGGCATGACTCATATAGAACAAACCACATGCTCTTTACCATCTCCATGCTGAAATCCTGAACTGTTTAACCTTTTTCATCAGTGCGCAAGATCACTAGACTGGATACCCCTAGCCCATTCTGCCGGCGATTTGAATTCGCCCTGCAGAAGGCTCTGGAGAAGAGCAATACATTTCTTTCTGCTTCCGATACGTTTTTGCGGGACCCAATCACCGAGCTGGCTTTTCCCCCTGGCGCGCTATTGGCTGGTTTAACACAACGACGACAGGGAAGCAACAGCAAGCAGCCAATTGCGTACAGAGTCGTTTGAACTAGGCCCGTTGATCACGCCTCTTGTGCTGAAGAAAATGACAGCAGACCCCCCAGACCAAGCCAATCTACGATTGAGCTTGGTCTGGCAATAGCCGGGCTACTAGATCACGTTTGTAAGGACGGTGGCATACCTCCTGAAAGTGTCGAAGACCACCGAGTCGTCACAGTTAATGGCATCCGGGTGGTTGGGGGGCAGACACAGGTCCCCCACCTGCATCTCATAGCAGGGGATCCCATGATGCACCACGGTGAGGCTGGGGTAGAAGGAAGCCCACCCTGACAGAGAGAGAGAGAGAGGCAGACAGACAGACAGACACAGAGAGAGAGACGGACACAGACAGAGAGAGAGAGAGAGAGAGAGAGAGAGAGAGAGAGAGAAACAGAGAGACAGACAGCGGACACAGAGAGAGCGACAGACACAGACACACAGAGAGAGAGAGAGAGACAGACAGACAGAGAGAGTGAGAGAGAGACAGAGAGAAACAGAGAGACAGTTACAGAGAGAGAGAGACAGACAGACAGACAGACACAGACAGAGAGAGAGAGACAGACACAGATAGAGAGATAGACACAGATGGAGAGAGAGAGAGAGAGAGAGAGAGAGAGAGAGACAGACAGACAGACAGACAGACAGACAGAGACAGACACAGACAGAGAGAGAGAGAGAGACAGACACAGACAGAGAGAGAGAAACAGAGAGACAGACACAGACAGAGAGAGAGAGACAGACAGACACAGAGAGAGAGAGAGAGAGCCAGAGAGAGAGAGAGAGCATTAGCGATGGGCGGCTGCAGGCGACCCCCCAGCAGATATTTGGTAAACAAAAAATATAATGATTGCGTCCCGTATTACAGAACGATGGTGGTAAAGAAATTGGATATGGGCCAAAAATACATATGCATATGACCTAATATAGATCTGTCACAATGCACTTGCTATGCATACTCTGTGTTTCCTAGATTTCGAACAAATCTCAAACAAAGCAAACAAACGAACACCATCTCATTCGTGCATTCTCTACCTTTGTTTTTGACGAAAAACGGGTGGTCCAGTCGGCATTCCGCTGTCAAAAGGCCATTGGTGGTTGAGCCGGGGTCAAAGGTCAGTTTGAGCACCACCTGGGCCACAGAGACGGCCTCCTCATGGTCTACCAACCGGAGCCCCTCGGAGCCGTAGCTCTGGACGACACAAGGACCACCACATTCAGCATCCCACAGGTTCACGATCAACCACCGCACGCGGTTGTTATATAATAGACACACGCATAGTACGGAACAGCGTGAGTGAGTGAGTGAGTGAGTGAGTGACTGTAAGTGAGTGAGTGAGTGAGTGAGTGACTGTAAGTGAGTGAGTGAGTGAGTGAGTGAGTGAGTGAGTGAGTGAGTGAGTGAGTGAGTGAGTGAGTGAGTGAGTGAGTGAGCGAGCGAGCGAGCGAGCGAGTGAGTGAGTGAATGAGTGAGTAAGAGTGAGTAAGGGTTAATGATTGAGTGAGTGAGTGAGTGAGTGTGTCGTAAGTGCCCCCGTGTGTGTCTGTATATGTCGTGCGTGCCTACGTGTGTGTGTGTGTGTCTAGGTGTGTGTGTTTGAGTGAGTGAGTGAGTGAGTGAGTGACTGTAAGTGAGTGAGCGAGCGAGCAATTGAGTGAGTGAGTGAGTGAGTGAGTGAGTGAGTGAGTGAGTGAGTGAGTGAGTGAGTGAGTGAGTGAGTGAGTGAGTGAGTGAGTGAGAGTGAGTGAGCGAGCGAGCAATTGAGTGAGTGAGTGAGTGAGTGAGAGTGAGTGAGTGAGTGAGTGAGTGAGTGAGTGAGTGAGTGAGTGAGTGAGTGAGTGAGTGAGTGAGTGCCCCCATGTGTGTGTCTGTATATGTCGTGCCTGCCTACGTGTGTGTGTGTGTGTGTGTTTCTACGTGTGTGTTTGAGTGAGTGAGTGAATGAGTGAGCGTGCGTGCGTGCGTGCGTGCGTGCGTGCGTGCGTGCGTGCGTGCACCTTGAGGGAGGTGCACGCCATCATGGACTCGTCATCCGAGTCGTCATCAGAGTCTCGGAGGTCGTCGGCGTCCTGCCACTCCACGTTGGAGCCGCGGTGGAAGCGCAGCCGGGTGCCTGCGGAGACGAACCAAGGACACGTCAACACGCGGCAGAAGACACACAGCAGAACCACTGCGTCGCGCTGTACAGAAGTAGCAGGGAGCTTGGGATTGAGGTCCATCCATCCATTTCTTTTGTCAATCTTTACAACCTTGGATTGCATGTATTGACATCATCTGTATACGCGCGTTGTTGCACAATGTTAATTCAATGTCCATCACCGGATTGTATTTGATGCAAGTATGATTACACCGGCACACTCCCACTTTACATTCCACTTTAAACTTTTCTCACTCTTATTTTCTTACCCTTACTTTGTACTTTTGCTGTTTTTTATTAGCTATATACCCAATAAGGGTTTTACAGTTTTATCATAGGGTTTTACCCTAACCCTATGATAAATAGGATTAGTCTTGAATCATCAACATCAAATACTACTGCGGTGACGTTAGAGTGCAATGTGTGTGTGTGTGTGTGTGTTCCCCTCGTGTGTTCCCCTCGTGTGTTCCCCTCGTGTGTTCCCATACTCTAAATAGTTTACCTTTCAGGAAGCAGTGCCAGGCTGTCGAAGGCCAGGAGCGGGACCAGGCCATGTCCTCGTCGTCTGAGAACGACGAGGACATGGAGAAGACCCCGGACTCTGACTCACTGCTGGCCTGTTCCGGATCAGGGACATGAACTCTGTGTCATTCTTTACCTTGATATTTGTGTCCAACGTGACGAGCCAACTGAGACACATGGCCTGAGACACTCATTATGAAGCAGCAGGCACGGGTTGTGGATGGGATGCAGTGTACGGTACACAATGTCAATTTAATGTACATGGATATGAATATATATATAAATACATGGTGAGGGGCTTAATGACATCATTCCATTGACATCCTATAATTATAAATGAGAAGTTTATTTGGATAAAACCATCTGCTACCTAAATTGTAAATGGATTCCATTTAAATGGATTCCATTCAGCGCTTTTCTAACCGGGGGCCACTCAAAGCACAATTACTGCACAACATTCACCCATTCATACACACACCAAGCGGAGTCAACCTTTCGTCATGAGCCGTTAGAGCTCATTAGAGTATTAATTCATTAGAGTCTCATTACCGTGACGCGTCTACAGACTGTTGAGGGACAGGGGTTGCGTCTCATTACCCTGACGCGTCTACAGACTATAGAGGGACAGGGGGTGCGTCTCATTACCCTGACGCGTCTACAGACTATAGAGGGACAGGGGGTGCGTCTCATTACCCTGACGCGTCTACAGACTGTTGAGGGACAGGGGTTGCGTATCATTACCCTGACGCGTCTACAGACTGTTGAGGGACAGGGGGGGCGTCTCATTACCCTGACGCGTCTACAGACTGTTGAGGGACAGGGGGGGCGTCTCATTACCCTGACGCGTCTACAGACTGTTGAGGGACAGGGAGGGCGTCTCATTACCCTGACGCGTCTACAGACTGTTGAGGGACAGGGGGGGCGTCTCATTACCCTGACGCGTCGGCGGTCTCTCAGATGCATCCTGGACGAGGTGGGGGCGCTGCTGGCCAGCGGCGGCCGGGCGTAGGAATGTAAACTGTTGCTGCTGCCAAAGATGTGGACTGGGGACGATCTGAAACAATGTGGATTGAATAAAAACACAAAAAATAGACTCACAAAATAGGGAACGTTTATAGGGATTCGTGCGACCATGGATAACGTTCTTTTGATAGGCAGAGCGGTGTATGTATGTAATGCGCCAAGAACATCATCACATGCCACCCGTCCCCGCCCCAAGTGTTTTTGTCATGTCCCCAAGACAAACAGGTGATTCATATCTTACTGGGTTAAAAAAATGCAATGATGATGCTCCGACAGCCCTAAGCCTTAAAAAAGGTACAATAGCCTGCCTTTGTTTGTCTGAATTTGTTTTTAAAACTATTTCTGTCCTGTCGACTAAATGCAAATTTGAGGCCACAGGGATCTAGGTTCATTGCTCCGACTGTGTACCAGAGTACAGAAATATCATTGCAAGGTCAACAAACTGATGTTTTTTACGGGTGAGGTTTGGAATGAGTAGGGAGAGGGAGGGCTGGGCTGAGTGTTTAAAACATTTAGACTAGAGATAGCTACGGATAGCAAATCTCACATATAGGTATTGTACAACAGAAAGCCTCATGGGATTTTTTTGTCGCCATTTTGTGATGACTTGAGAAAGTTGTAGTCGTTCAAAATCCTTAAATCAACATAAATCTACCGCAACCAGTGCTACAAAAAACGTTGTTCCGCCAAGTCTCGCATGAGAAACGCTCTGGTCGTTTCAAAACACAACAATTTCACCCCATAATGTCAAATCAATCCCGATTAATTACTAAACAATGACCAAAAAGAGATGACAGAAAAAATAATAACCAACACTCCTATGCTCCCGAAATAGAGGCGGCCATTATGATGCGACATCACGATGCACAAAGCCCTACCGCTCCTTTAACCAGCGCTAACTCCAGCTAGCGGGACGGGCAAACTCACCTCTTGTGAGGGGCGTCTTTGAGGAGGGGGCTCTGGGGGCTGGTTGCTATGTTGGCGAGCTCCGCCAGCCAGTTGTTGCTGGGGGAGGTGCACAGCTCCTGGTGGGAGACCCCCGCTCCCACCCGGAACATCTCTGAAGAGCCCCTGTCCTCCCCCACCTCCTGGAGCTCTGGCATGTCATCTGCACACACGGACATAGCCTCCTTCTGCTTAACGTGCTTATTGTCAAATATCATCTGATCTGAAACTCAAAACACATCTGTTTTTTAAAACTGCCTCTTCCATCTGAGGACAATTGCTTTGTCTCTCACTATTGTTTTTATTTTTTCTTTATCTTATTTTTTGTTTCTTTTTAAGGACTTTTGTGTATCTTTGTACGGTGTCCTTGATTGCCGAGAAAGGGCCTTCAAATTAAATGTATTATTATCATCATCATCATCATCATCATCATCATCATCATCATCATCATCATCATCATCATCATCATTATTATTATTATTATTATTATTATATCTGGTACATGGTGAGGGCAAATGTGAAAAATTACCGAAATCCATGTTGCACCCTGGAGAAGAGGGCAGCTCCTCGGTGCACTTTAGTGGGTCGAAGGATTCGTCCATTGTTGCTCTTCTCTTCTCCTTTCTTTTGTTTTCCTTTTTCCACACGTGTTCTAGGTCAGATGTGCTGTCGTTCCTGCGTTACATTACGCTTCCCAAGCTGGCCTGGCTGCAGGGGAAACAAAACATCGGAAGGATTGAGCCGATAAAGGAGGACGACTACATCATGCTCAGGTCAAGTCCAGGTCACATGGCAATATAACTGAACTTGAATTTTTTGATGATATACAAGTATACAAAATCATATAAATGATAACCAAAGACGTAAAATGGTTATCATTTAAAGACATGAAACCATTTTACTATAGCATATATAAAGCCTATAACATTGTTGAGGCCTACAAAATACAATAACTTATTTGGGGTTGTTTATGTTGTTTTTATTTTGTTCGCATGCGTTCGTTAGAAGACGACAGCGTTAATTGGGCTTGAATTATCAAATGACATCCATCAGAAACAAATTTCATATTTCGGAAAATGTGTATGATACATGCGAAGGGTCGAGATAATCTTTTGTCTTTGAAAGAAACAGAAACCCTGTGCAAGAACAGTCACGTGGCCAATTGCGTACAGGGCTTGTTTATAAACTAAAAGACTGCGTTCGCGCATGCGCACTATCGCTCATTCATTCACTACTGCGTAACAAAAACAACCGATTGATTGTGTTAAACACATTCAATACCAAATAAAAAAATCCCGGAGTCTAAAAATAGTTGACAGCCAATCGTTTTTGCTTTGTATAAAAATGTAGGCATTCCGGGAACGTAGCCCACCGAGTTCTGTCTATCAAAACAATAACCCTAGGTTATAAAGGGCTACATGGATTAAATGCACAAGGTAACCTAAAACGTTATCCATTCTCATAAACCATTGGATACTTGAACAAATTCAAAGGGTCATTTTGGTTTGATGATTTAAATAAGTATCTGATCCAAAAGGTCAATCATTTTTGCTTAAAATGACATTCTAAAATCATGCGAATTCAACCGTGTAAGAAAATAGATGGATGCAAAGCAAAGTGTTACAACACGGTAGTAGGTCGTTCTACAGGAGAACGCAAAGGCACTGGAGCCTACATGGTAAACAAAAGAATGTCAACAAGTTCAGGCATGACGCAACCTATGTTGCCTGTTCAAATAAATGAATGAGTTGGAAACGTCTAAACGCACATTCCAGAACCCATAACGGAACCAAACATCCTATTAAAGTTGGAATGTTTCGTAGCGCAGGGCGATCGCTGTCTGGTCGATTGATACAACCAAAACACACGTCACAATGAAAAAAAAACCCAGGCAAGCACAATCTGTCATTCGACATTTAATACGTGCATGACAACTCCGCCAGATACACATTCTCAAATCGTGCAGTAAAGCCCCGTATAATAATGATCGATTATATGATTTTGATCCGTGCGTTACTTTGAAATTAAGTAGATAACTTAACACTTACCAAAACTGTCGCGATCAACTAACTCTCTTGCTTTCTTTGGGTGGGTGGGTAATGGACATTGCCAAATAAGGAAATCTATTGGTGGACAAAACCGTCAGTAGCGATGGGCTCTTGTTTCCATTGGTGTAGAGCAGTGATAAAGCTGCAGAGGGCGCGGCTTGGTTTGTTGATGAAATTCTCATTGGTCGATCTGGGTGAAAGTACACGTCTGTTACAATCCAGTCACAGCTGATTGGCAAAACAAGAACAATACTTGCGTTTTGTACTTTGTATGAAATGCTCAAGGCCTCGTTACTCGCCATGTTAAGCTTGGTTAAGCTCTTAAATATCAACAGCCTACAGTTTGTATTTTCTATTCACAATCATGAATCAATGGCTGCATGAATTGATGAATGAATGGACGGACAAATGAATGATTGAATCGAGCGATCGACGAGTGCATGGATGGACGAAAAAAACACAAGGACGCCAGGATATAAAACAGTTGTTTATTTGAATGAAAAGTGAAACATAATATTGGCCAACGTTTCAGTTTGTCTTCTATGGTACTCATAATAACAAACACTGCGCACATTTGGAAGATAAGCAATTTTTTTTATTTATAGGCCTACATTAAACGTGTGTGAATAATATTTCAAAAACAGGTTACGCTACAGTAAACAGCAAAAAAGGCAATACTGTAATTGCCTTAAAAATAATGAAGGCAAGAGTTATCACTGAAGTTGTCTGCTGAGGAGGAACATTGAAATATGCATTTCAAAATATTAGTTGTTTGCAGAGGTAGACAGCATTAAATAATCTTAATGTCGCTAGATGGAATAACAACTTATTTTTCACTGACACGTGACTAAAATATTACATTGGCACACACAGAAAGAAAACATTAAATAATAGTTCCAAAAAAAGAAGATGAGACATTTACTATTGGGAGCATATATTAAAATAAAGGCATAGTTCACAATGTATTACTGTAAAACAAAATCTCTATCTTTGAAGTTTGTATTGTGCAAAAGCAAATAGCTACCAGTATATACTTAACGACAATTTACAGTTAAGGAAAAGGTAGCCAAAAAATGGTATGGATTATGACAATTGATATTGTTAAACAGGATTGAGCATTGGCACCATCGAGATGTGTATCGTCTCATTTGGTTCAAAGTGAATGTGAAAACTGGCATATAAAAACAATATATTCAAGTCAAATGTAATATGTCCCTGACATATATACTTCAGTTGATAGCAAACCTTTTATTTCTGTTCTTATGCCAACTATATAACTAAGCATCAATATTCCCTTTAGGGTCAGTCTGTTCAAGAATTACAAAACACAACACAACTGTTAATCAACAGTTTGAGTCAGTAACATATTACCTTTGGCATGTGAAGTTCACAAATAATAGTCATAAATATAACAACAAGTGTATAATACTTATGCTGAGTCATAACACTGTGGACAGGTAAAAATGAACATTAGGAGATAATATGAATTGCCCTAGAGGGCTTGTACACCAGAATGCATATTGAGAGGACTCAAGAGAGTTGTTGTACCTTAAAATCCTACATCAACGGGGATATACCGTAACCTCGGCTAATGGCAACTTTGTTTTGCCCCACATCTCACAGGAGAAACAAGGTTGCAGTTTTAAACACAACAAAGTAACCCCATATTAAAAAAATAATAATTTCACAATTAATTACTAAACAATGAGCAAAAAAACATTACTACCAATATAATACATTCCAATGCTCCTACGCCTCCAAAATCGAGGCGGTTAGTGCAATGTGCATTGCGATGTACAAGTCCTATCATGAAACAAGTATTTTAACTAACATTTTACAAATAAAACACACACTTAAAATCCTACCCATTCTATGTGATACTTGTATTAAATGTAATCTAATACAAGCATAGAGCAAAAAAAATAAAAAGCGTTGGCAATATTCTTTGCTTTTAACAATTCATTACAAACTCCTTTATAGCACACGTTGTCTTATATGGGATATTTAAGCAAAACTTGCTGTGTAAATTAGCAATCTAAAACACAAATGTTGATCAAGTGGGGTCTTTACACGTCTCCTTAGAAATTAGCTTTAAAGCTCCTACGAGGGTCTGAAAAAAACAAACAAATAGCATTTAAACTGCATCTCGGTCTCCATCACTTCGTTTTGCCGGGAGCTACTTCCTGCATTTGTTTTGCAGAGCAAAGTAACAACTGCAAGCAAGATGAGCCAATGTATCTGAGTATGCATCTATTTATTTTTATTTTCTGCTCTGCTGTAAATCGTCTGTTGACTCCGACCCTGTGGCAAAACATTTAGAATCGTTAAATTTTAACACTGACGGTGTAATTTGCACTGTTAAAAATATCAACACAAAAATGGGTTGGCAGATATCGTAAACTCCTCACAGGGCCTTTAAAGTGGTCACAGGTGACCGGGTTGGGGGGGCGATGGGGGGGTGGGGTGGACTTATGCATTTTGTTCTTCAATGTCAACGCTGCAATCAAACAGAGTGGCCAGCTGCTCCTCGTAGTTTGCAATGTTCCTCTTCATGATGTCCATGCACGGGCCCAGCAGCCTCTCAAAGGCCTGCACGTCCATCGCTGCAGAAAAACACACCAATAAAGGACGCGTAAGATCAGGCTTAAGGAGTACATAAGACACTTAGGACGTAATATAAACACTATTCCATTTATTTTAACAGCATCTCCCGTCTCTCTCACTCTCTCTACTGTTTAAAATAAATAACCTTTGGCAATGTGCTTTTAGGTGGTTCAATAACATACTAACTCAACAATTAGATAGATACATACAAATACGGACAAGAGAAACCGAACTGTACCCAAGCATTTGACGCTTCCAACGGCATAGGCTGAGGCTGCTCTGGGCTTATTGGTGACAAGTGCCAGCTCCCCGAAGTACTGGCCTCTCGAACACGTGGCAATGTCAAGTTCCTCTTCTCCTTCCTCTTTTTTCGTCTGAGGGCAAATTAAAAGTGTTAATGGAATCTCTAACAAAGGCCGTCATACGACTGAGTTGACACTACCACTTGAGGTGCCACAAATAGAACGATTTTGAAATGGTCTGTAATGGCTCATCAACATGAACAGAATTCCTCTCAATTTCCTTATTTTTTTGGAACAAAATTGTTCTTCAGTTGTTTAGGCCATAGGTGATTAGTATTTCAAATAATACTTAACCAAAGTGATGAACTTAGTAACACAGTAGGGTATTTTCTTTTAGAAAAAGACATACCCTACTTCTCTTCATGGTAATTCTGACTTGGCCGGATTCAACAATGTAGAAGCAGTCCGCTAGATCGCCCTGTAAACACCAACAGAACCATGTTGAAGACTTACTATCCGAAAGGCACCGTCATGGCCAACCCATGCGCAGTTTATTCACAACAAAGATAACTATATGATAGGGACCTGTGCGATGACCTGCTCTCCATCGATGTACACCTTGGTGGACAACACATCCACAACCTTCATTCTCTCTGAGAGCTGGGGAAGAGGACACAATGAGAGTGAGATTTACTATAGCATGTTTCTGGCAGGTACTTTAAAACCAAAGTAATAGATGGGCCCATACCTCTAGTGATGTAAGCAGCGGTAATGTTTCGATGAATGCCTCGTAGAGCCTCCTCTTCTTTGCTTTATTATTAACGATGATCCTTCTGAACGTCAGACGATCCTGAAAAAAGGTTTGTGCACGAGATATACCTAATCATTTGAAGAAAGAGCACTGAAGAACAATTCACATGGATAATAAATGTCTGTTAGAATTCACACAGTGTTCACCAGTGGGCGACACTGAGTCATCGGACACGGTGTCTGCTCCCCTAAACCCAAACATCCTCCTCTGTAGCACTTAAAGTTCATTAACATAGGGAGGCCTACGGTAAATGAGGACGGCGGGTCATATATCGGGATGGTACTCACCAGGCACCAGAGGGCTCCGGGCGAAGTTGCGACTATCGTGGCCGCCCTGGGGGTGTTGTACATCAAAGCCAGCTCCCCAAAGCTTCCTTGGTTGTCATAGCAACCCACCAGCTTATCAATGCCCTCAACCCCCATGAAGATGTCAAATGTCCCGCTAGATACAGATAGAAACAAATGCAAGGAGGAGACGTTACTGTGTCTCCATTGTGTTTTTTTGGGGGGGTTGTTTGTCGTCCATTCAACACGTTGCACTTCAAGTGATACATTTTCTGAAGTAGGGCTGCACGATTTATATTGATGACAGATACGTGTGGCCACGATATCAAACATCACAAAGGCAGCATTTAATCACCATAGCAATTAAATGGAGTCGGGATATACAATTGATATAAAGCAGCATACACAAGATATAAACCAATCACAATGTGATTACTTTATTAACAACAAGCAGTCCGAGTAAGTACTCACTCACAAAACAATGTGTTTAATAATGTAATGAAGAATAAAATACAGTTTTGGAACAAATGGGTTTTGTTGAAAGCATTGTCTAGTGGCAAGATTGTTAAATTCCTAGCCGAAAGGTACGTGCAAACCTTGATATAACCGGCTCCAAAAAGGCTCATAATGTAAGGGATTACCTTTCAATGACGTAGAAGTTGTCTCCGTCGTCAAACTGATCTATGATGTGCTCTCCATTGACAGCAAACTTTTCAAACATGGCATCCAACACCTGTGATATCTCTTCCTGTAGTAAGACGAAACAATTATAACAATAATTAATGATGATATTAAGACTTAATAATTATTTCAAAGAAAAGTTCCCTTGCAGCATTAGTTTATTCAAATGAATAAATATATACGTACTTACATTTCATGTCATATAAGAGACAGCATGGTCTCATGAATCCGACTTTGGATTGCTATCTAAAGTTTAAATCTGGGTGACTGGGCTTATCAATTAGTTTCACTCTATATTTGTCCGGACCAATCATGTTGCCAGAGGCGGGGATCTAAGTGCTTAATTGACTAAAGGCTTAGTTATGGTTCCACGTTGACGCAACCCAAGGGGGTTTACGGACCCATTACATCCTTGCGGACCCTCCTTGTGTCCACCGCAAGGGCCTGACGTACGCCTTGCAAAAACTGTAAACTTGCGTCAAGGGCTGTGATTGGTTCGCTATTGTAAATCCGAGGTAAACCCGACGCAGGACCAAACAGGTTCAAGACTGCGTTGAAGCGCCTTTGGGGTCATTGCTTTGCGTCAACATGGAACCATAACTAAGCCTTAACAGGGAACCCAACCTCGGCCAGCACTAGTTCACTTTACACAGTGGGAAGACAAGTTAAAACGTCCTGTCCGCACACCAACTTAGAAAACGTGTCTCTCATGGTTCAAAATCACCATGTTCATCACTGGCCACTGTAGAAACACACTACTTTAAATCCCCTTCTGAGGAGAACATCTCCGTAACAAATCAGGAAACAAGGCTTAACCACACTCCTTTCAGTTGTTGGTTTCCGGCTCAGCCACTGTGCTAACGCCTCAACAAGTCTCTCTTTAACATAGGACTGCTGGATCCGACATTGTCGATTTTCTTCTTTTTTTTCCCCCCGTTAAAACAGCTAGCAGTGCTGTCATCCACTGACCGGCTCCAGGTTCTTGAACAGGAGAATGTTCCTGCACGCCTCCTGTAGTCTCCGTCTCTGCTCGTCTGTTTTTGGATGGGTGACCTACAAAACAAACCAAACATGTTTAATACAACCCTGCTGTTTGCCCCGCAGTGCATAAACAGCACACCTAACGTTTTTCATTTTTTCATGAAACGACATCACTACAACCAACATGTACACATGACCAGTGAAGCATAACGGAGTTTACCCTTGGCTCCCTCTCTTCCTCTTCATCATCAGGGTTGAATGCTTCAGCACACACTTAACAGGAAGAAAAAAACGTAAATGTTGAGTTACACATCCGGAATTCAAATATTTAATTTGTGTTCCTCTGACTGAATAATTATAACATGGGCATCTACAATTTAGTGGAAACTTGTATCCTAAAGGGACTTAGATGTCATTAAGGAGCAGGTAGGGGTTGGCATCTCAGTCAAGGGCGTTCAAACCAAGAACCCTTAGGTCGGAGACTAGACTATCCTGCTGCAAGGGTTAAGGGGAAGAAGCCGGCTTCGATGAAAATGGCTACACCCCTTTACACGGGTCCATCCTGTGATTTTCTTCTGAAACATTCAAATACATTGATTACTTTTATCCAAAGTGAAGTACAATAAGCGCAATCAACCGTGACGATTTTGGTGGAATGTTCCAAGGGCCAGGGTGCAGTCTGAACAGATGAGGCTTCAGACGCGAAGGAAGATGTGTAGGGTTTCAGGTGTCCCTGTACCAGCGAGGGACTCCTTCTGCCATTGTGGAGCCGGGAAGATCTAGATTTTGTTGTATGGCAGCTGGGTTACCCTTGTAGTGAGGGAGTAGCCACCCGTTTAGCGCTCGTAGAGTGTAGGGGACGGGCACGGGTGAACGGTTTGACCGTGTCCCGAATGTGGGACGGGCCGGTGCCGTTCGCAGCATGGCAGGCAGGTGCCAGGGAGTTGACTCTGATTGAGCAGCCAGCGGCGGCCATTGCTGAGAGCAGAGACAGATGGAGCTACCGCCCAACGCACTGACACTGTTCATATTGTTTAAAACAGGCCGAATCATGCTGTCCCTCCCATTTTAGTGCACAATTTATAAACTGGGCTAACAATCGTATGAACTCTGAATTTGTTAATATACAATCTTATTATTGTCCTCTCCTCCTCACTGACATTATATTTATATGGAAGTTAATACAGAGTGAATAATGTCTTTGTAAATGTAATCCTGAGTGATACCATCTTTTTCCCTGGACTTCCACGTTCCTGGAACGTTGAGCAGTTACGATGACACAGAACTTTCCCAGAACAAGCGAGCTTACATCTTCCCCACGTATCATTTTGGCGGAACTACAGTTATTATTAATGTTGCCAAACTCTAACTGAAATGGGTATAAACCACATCAGGTCATTGGTCCTATCTTCTTTCACATCTGTCTAATCCTATGCCTGGAGACAGAGTTTTTAGAGACATGGCTGAAGATAGTTTATCGCCATTATCGTAAACAAAAACACAGCGACAGGAAACAGATGGAAAGTGTCTACATGCTGTATATATGGAAGAAGATCTGATGGAGACGTGGTCCATGTGAATATGTCAAAGGACATTTCCATGGGGCTATGATAACTGATATCTTCCAGAATGTTCTTCTTGAGATTGCACTACTAATTCTGCCAGTCGGAGCGGACAGTGAATGTAAACTCACCTGATGCTCTCCTGACGAATCTGTTAATCACTGGAGCTGCAAAAATGGATGGGAAAAAAAAACTGTAATCATTATACAAGTTATTTTATTTCATCCAGACACTATTGAATATTTTTAGTGGGAAAAACCAGAACAAATATAAAGCTCAATTGATCAACACATGCAAACATCCTACGATTTAATTTTCTTAGACTGATCGTTTTTCCCTGGATCCAATCTACAATAAATGTACAAAACAATGGACTTTTGAGAAATGTGTTTCGCAGAGAATGTATCAGTTAGCCATGAGGCAAACCATGAGCCTTCCTTTGATGACATAGAAATATGCTGAATGTTATGGGACAACTGTGGGGGTGCAGGCTCGATGGGGCTGCAGGCTCGATAGGGGACAGGCCTGTGACAGCCCTGGCGAGGGAGTGCACCTGTCAACATCGCCCGCCACACCGGAGGGCACTCGTTGGGATCCCACGTCAAGCCTGCGGCTCGCTGTGGTGCTGCACCCAAGTGAACCGTCTTGTCACATACGGCGACCATTTACGTCGTTTGTCCATCCACACGACTTCTTTAGGAAACAGGCCAATTTGACGCGATCTTCCGTTACACACAGCGTTGTCCCGCATGCTCTATTTTTTTTTTTGGTCACACATTATGGACACGGTCATTTTCTTCCAAATGGGAGGGCCTGGCACTTGAATCAATTGTGCTTGAAATGGGTCAGTGCCACTGCTTTGAATCATCAAGGGGACTGATCAAGATCAAGGCAGTCGTGCGGCATATATTAGGCTTCATTCAGCATCCATTACCGGGGCTGTATCCTCGCTGTGGAGGATGCAAGGTGTCAAGCCCCTGAACGCCACAGCACCAGAGAGGTAGCCTATTCCTTCCATGCGAGGGTTTACCGTTTTTCGTCAAATCACGAAGACATCCACACCAAGGAGCTTGGTCCTGAGCACAAAGCACATATGCCTCAGCTTACCTATGAATTCCTCGTCATCCTCATCCTCTTCGCCGTTTTCAGAATCGATCTG
Organism: Pollachius pollachius; assembly: GCF_949987615.1. Lineage (NCBI taxonomy): Eukaryota > Metazoa > Chordata > Actinopteri > Gadiformes > Gadidae > Pollachius > Pollachius pollachius. The sequence goes on along the minus strand of NC_136942.1, from coordinate 3,386,185 downwards.
CATCGCTTCGTCAATGAAATTGACTGCTTTGCCAGGTCTTGTGGCCGAATTTTGGTCATTGCCAAATGAGGCCCCTCTGGTCTCGCTGTCCTTCAGTTGGGTGAAATATTGCAAGGCAAACTCGAGCAGATCCCTGGGTTGATTCCTCAACACTTCCACGGTAAACCCCTGCAACAGCTCCGTCAGTCCTTCAGGGATTTCTATACTCATTCCTGTTGTCAAGCTATGGATGAGACAAAATGCCGGTTTGCTGCAAAAATGACAGAGTGTGGTCCGGTCTCCTTAAAAACACAGAACAAAAATATCCAATGTATCAGACATCGCATGAAACCGTCCAAATGAGCGAATTAGCAAATTAAAATGGCTGTGGATCTTTTTGGTCCGAGCATCTCTTCTGCTGCTTCTGGCTACAGGAAATCCACGCATGTGACCCACGGATCCATGGCAACCACATACCCTGGGATTGCGTACGAGCTGTAAAATGTGGCAGCTTGTCACGTGTTTCAATTAGGCGCATATTTTGTTTTGAGTTAAATCAAATGAAGTGAAAAAGGATAATACACCACAAAATAAAAACACGCACACATTGAATACGCCACGTTATATTTATCACGTAGCGTATTGTTATTTATAGTTGCCAACAGTGATATTAGCCCAGTTCATCACATGTATTTTCTGTCAACGCAAATGGGTAGCCTTTTCTAATAGGTTATCGATTATTCCTATTTTTTTTTAACTTAGATATACTAGATCACGTCCCAACCTCATAAAACATAAAAAAAAGAAGCAATAAACGTCAACAATAAATAATGAAACACCTAGGCCTATAATATAACATGTATAAATGCCCGCCTATATGAATGAAGGGAGTGGAAAAATATATATTTTATATATTAACCTTCTCCTGATGGGGCGTTTTGAGCTGACCACTGGGGAGCAACCCTGAAACATCTGACATGCAGTAGTTCTCCCTCCCTCTGGTCTCCTCCCGTGACGCCCCTCCCCCAGCCTACAGTGGCCCACATCTGTCAGCATGTATCTTGCAGACGCAACGCTCCCTCTCAGGCGAAGAACGGCGAGATAGCCGTAGCTTTTGTGCCGTGTGACCTCTAAAGACACATGTAGGCCTATTCAAATCGTAAAGTGTCATTGAAGACACTAGTAACCGTTCTGAAGTGTTAGGATTGAATGCCAATGGAAACTGTCTACTGGTGTCTTGGACAGGCTTTGGATAACGTGGAGTGAAAACATCAGATGGCAATGTAATATGGCTCCGAGTGCATTATTACATTTTATATGCAGATGTTCCCACGGTCGCAGTGCAGGTCACATCTGCTTTGAGGGTCTGGTGGTTTACCAGAGATCAGATTCTAATGCTCTAATCTGGGATTCTTTGATTTGGGAAACGAAAGTGACTATCACAAGGAAGTAGCCATTTTGTACTTTAAGAGTCAACACTTTTAGCCTAATTAAAGATCTACAAATACTAATTAGAAGTATATAAGGGAATGGTGGATTGCCCGTTGTCTTCGTGAAAGCAAGCATATTTAGAATAGTTAGGTTCAAATTGTTACCACTGAACCTGACCTCTAAAAGTACAATGGACGGCCCTAATTAACTAAGAAAAAAATGCAGAGCACATCCTCGGTTGTTATTGACGTTTTCTTTCAGCTTTAGAATGTTCAACACCTGGTTTTCAATGACATCTAGTGGCCTGATATTGTACTACAACGTAAAGGCAAATATGTGTTGGTGTTATGGATCAACTTTTACACAATTAGGCTTATTTTCTGAATGTTGGAATTGTTCTGAACAATGAAGACTTTTACTTAATTATATACAGTTATAATAGTACTATTTTGGATTAAAAAAATCAAGTTGTTGCCCTTATTTGATAAGGGCAACAACTTGATGGTATGAACATCCTTCCATCAGTTTCTCAAACACCAATATTTAAATACAAATGACCACAAAAGTCCTTACAGATCACATTGAGGTTTTTCTCCAGGAAACATTTATTTGATCAAGAGACTGGATCACATCTTTCCATAAACTGGGCAGTTAAATATTAACAAATTTACAGTCATGAGGAATGTAAAAAAAAGAAAAAACAAAACGAAACCAATGCACATTTTTTATAAAACCCCAATCCAGGGACCACCCCTAGAGAAATGTCTGGCCATGGTGATGTTGACCTAGCTCAAGGTATAGCCCACTACTACCTCCCCCATAATTCAGTGCTTCAAAGCTCATCCTTTTCTGTTGTTGCCTGTGAAATACAAGGAGAAGGGGTTAAGATTTCAGCCAACATTCAATCAGTGTTTGGATCAAGTTTCGAGAGAAAGTACAACAATACAATATTTGGTTTGCGTCATCTCACCGAATCGTCATCGTCGTCTGCGATTTCGTCCTCCTCTTCCTCTGCCTCCTCCTCTACAGCCTCCTCTGGCTCTTCCTCAGGCTCTTCTTCAATCTACAGCCCCGTCGGACAAGGGCACACCAGCGGTCACAATCACATTCCTCTTGGTGCCACACATGAACCAACTAAAGTGCACTACTGCAATGGATAACAACAGACAATACACAAAAAACTAAATTGCATTCCAGGACATTATGTTTCCTTACCAATTAAGTCAACTCACAGACTTTATCCAAAGGGACTTACGAGTGAATTAGAATATATATTTAACTTCATGCAAAGGAAGGGGTTAGGCATTTTGCTCGAGGATGCCTATAGGAAGGCTGTGGACATTAAACCAAGAACGGGCAAGACCCGACACCGTAACCACTTTTACAGTGTTTTTCAACCTGTGGTTCATGGTACTGCAGGTGGTAGGTGGGATTTCATCCTTGCAAAATATATTTTGTTTATATTGTTGTAAATGTACCAATGGAAAGTATATAAAAAAATTATAGTTCAGTATATATGGTATTATGGCCATCATTTTGTGTTAGACTGCCAGTGCCAACACAACACAAATGCAGCTCCCCGTGTGTAAACACTCTGGGAGCTTAAGCAGATTTGCTGACTTTTTCTTTCCACTGTTCCCCACTGGCCATGGCCTCCTTGCAGTAACAGTTGTGTAGAAAGTGGGAGGTGGCACTCTTTGCTCAGCCACTTGTGTATTTATGCACATACTGTATGCAAAAAGGTGCTCTGAGAAAAGGTCTTTATAACAATTTAGCGTTACCGCTATAGTCAAAGGTTGGAAACCCCTGGACTAGACTGTTCTGCGAGTGTGTGTGTGTGTGTGTGTGTGTGTGTGTGTGTGTGTGTGTGTGTGTGTGTGTGTGTGTGTGTGTGTGTGTGTGTGTGTGTGTGTGTGTGTGTGTGCCTGTGCGCCTGTGGCCGCGTGTCTCACCTGTTCATCGAGGTCCACGTTCATGCTGAGCCTCAACATGCGCTCGATGCGGTCTCCGTAGGCCTTGGTGTCGGCCAGCTGGTAGCCGGAGCGCAGCGTGGCGGTCTCAAAGAGCACCACGGCCAGGTCGGACGCTGTCTGGTCGTCGGCGTTCTCCTGGAGGCGAGGAGGAACCAAACGGTGGAGGAACATGAAGTCAATGAGAAAAGTGACGAGGTTGGCAAACTATCAAGTCCTTTAGGGTTAGGGCAGCCCTAACCCTTTTGGGGATACATGAACGGGGGGGGGGCTAGGCGTCTTACTCAGCAATGCCTAACGTTAAGGGCTGATTATGGTCCCACGTTCACGCAACGCAAGGGGGTTACGGACCCCTTACGTCCTTGCGGACCCTCCAGCGACGCAGCAGCAAGGGCTGTGATTGGTCCGCTTACTGGAACCCGGCGCAGAACCATAAAGGTTCACGACTGCGTCGAGGCGTCAGCGTGGCCAATGCGTTGTGGGAACGTGGAACTATAGTCAGCCCTTTAGACTTGGGGAGGTAATGATGTCCATACATAATTGAGACCAGCCCCCCTAACAAGCTACGTAGTGCCGCTTGTGGACTGACGAAGACTTACGTTGACTTTCTTCAGCATCTGCTTGATCAGAGGGTGCTTGGGATTGATCTCCAGGGTTTTCTTCTGACTCGCGTAGTAGCTGAAAAAAGGAACAGTTTAGTTAAGACGAAGCCTTTAAGATGGCGTTTGTTCTGTTCTGTGTCGGTAAAGGTCTCTGGTTGTTTGAAAATCAGCACAATCGTTTTTGTTTTTACATTGCATTGGCAAATATTACATGGAGATATTTAGCACTGCGTTTGAAAAAAAACGTGCTTGGTCACAGAGACAACACTCCGCGAGACGATCCATCGGCATAGGCTAGTACTTTAACATTAGCTATCAGGGCTTTAAACAATGCTTATGATGATGAGATCCACAAGGACACCTACTTGGTGGAAATGTCTTTTCCTGTTTGGTAAGCCTGTGCCTTCATGATCCTCTCCATGTTTCCGGACCAGCCGTATTGGCTGGCAACCAACGCGCAGGGAGAGCTGGTCAGCCTCTGGGAAATGATGGCCTTCTCAATCTGTGAGAAGAAAAAACACAAATATTAACAATATAACGAATTCCAGTGAAGGCATTTTTCTATGCGTTATTTTGGTATGGCTGTTTCAGAGTTAGAGTTTAGCTTTTTGGTGACGTGATCTAAATCGACTGAAGACAAGTGCAAAAACGACGTTTTTTGAGAGCAGGCTTGGCCAATGAATCCATAAATGAAGCCCCTTGAGTTCCAATGGGGTCGACGCTAGTCGCAGCATGGCCTTTCCCTCCCTGGCCCGTGAAGCGAGGGGTGTCCCACCTTGTCCTTCAGGGACTTCTCCTTCAGCCAGGTGGTGAGGGGCTCAAAGTCCTTCTCCAGCTCCTCCCTCTTGCCCTTGGCCTTCTCGCTCTCGTCGAACTTGATGCCCTCCTTGGCCACGTTCTGGAAGCGCTTGCCGTCGAACTCGGGCAGCGCCTGGATGCAGTACTCGTCGACGGGCTCCGTCAGGTACACCACCTCATACCCCTTCTTGAGAAGCCTCTCCACGAAGGGGGAGGACTCCGACTGCGGACACAGGGCAGCAGCAGGTGAGCGGAGGGTGGAGGTTTTAGGTAAAGGCCACGCGGAGAAGTAAACCAGGTAACCAGTACTGACGGGGCTGCGATGCATTCGCCATTGTAAAGCGGTGTACTTATTTGATCACCATCTTGTTGGCATTTCTGGAGTGATAAGGGACGGACGCTTGGCATTCAGGCTCAACTAAAACCACTAATTGGTCACCACTTGTCTGATAAATACGTTTTAAGGACCATTCCGCCACTGAAGTGCATTAAGGAAACATAAATACACATTTACATTTACATTTAGGGCATTTAGCAGACGCTTTTATCCAAAGCAACTTACAATAAGTGCATTTGTTACAATAATTACATTTGTCATAAGAAGTGAAACAATATATCGCTGTCGGTACAGTAAAGATGTTCATAGAACCAAGTGCAAGTATTACAATCGCTAGGCTACACATGGCACGTTCACATAGATTCCTGGCCCTGCCCCCCCCCCAGTTACCTCCTTCCGGTTGGTGCCGGCCATGAAGTAGATCTTATCCTGCTTCTCCTTCATGCGCTCCACGTATTGCTCCAGGCTGGACACCTCAGTGTCGCTGTTGGACGTGAAGAAGCGCAGCAGCTTGGCGAGCCGGGTGCGGTTGGAGTGGTCCTCGATCACGCCCAGCTTGATGTTGGTGCCGAACTCCTTCCAGAACTTGTCGTTGTAGTGCTCCTCAGCGATCTTCTTGATCATGTCCAGGGTCTTGCGCACCAGCTTCTTGCGGATGACCTGGACGGGCACGGCGATAAGAGTTTGGTGTCATTGGCGGCATTTTACGTCAACGATGGACACACAAAATACAATTGTATAAAAATGTATGGAAGGGGGCCCGAGTTCTGTCTGGGTTGGAGTCTCAGAGAAAGGACCAAATTCTTTTAGGTCCGGTTGGATTCCCGACGTGGGTACCAGAGAGACTGTTGATCTGATCTTAAATACATTGCACTTTCTAAAATGCGATGTTTTCTTCAAAATGAGAAATCTATTTTACTCATTTTTTTGCATACGTTTTCTTTTACTTATCTATTATTTTATTTTACGACAATATTTATACGTGAAGCACTTTGAAACTTCCTTGTGTATGAAAAGTGCTTTATAAATAAAGTTGCCTGGCCTTGCCTTAAAGGAATTAAATACTTAAGAAAATCATACTGTATGTGAAAACACGCCCGGCTCACCTTGAGGAGTTTGTGCTGCTGCAGGGTTTCTCTGGACACATTGAGGGGGAGGTCATCAGAATCCACCTGGACAGAGAGACCGTTTGTTAGTCAGGAAGTCCACCAAAGAACTACCAACGAGCCACACGGTTCGAGGAACCTCATGTAATTCAGAGTCCTATCAAAGAACTTCTTAGTCAAATCCCGATCAAAGTTAACCACCAACCAGCTACATAGTGCCACAATCATCTCAAATATTGCGCTACGCTCTCTTTAGTCAAGGCATTTAATTTAACTAACCATTTAATTACAGGGCTTTACATGAACGTGACACAGCACCAACTAAACCTAAGCCCAAAAACCAAAAGTACAAAAATAAAAACTCACCACTCCCTTGACAAAGTTGAGGTATTTGGGCATCATGTCGTTGAAGTCATCTGTGATGAAGACCCTTCGGACAAACAGCTGAGGGGAAAAAGAAAAAAAAATGGTTAAAAACATTAAAAAGCTACGAAAAAAGAAAAAAAAAAATAATAATAATAATAATAATAAATAAAAATAAAAGCGTGAAAAACAGCTATGAGCCATCATTGTTCTACTGAACGTGGGCGCACCTTGATGTAGTCGTTCTTCTTTGAGCCGTACTCATCGAACATCCCACGGGGAGCGGAGGCGGGAACAAAGAGGATGGACTTGAAGGTCACCTCGCCCTCGGCGGTGAAGTGGATGTGGGACAGGGGCTCGTCCGTGTCCTGGGGGGGGGGGGAAGAGGCACCACCGTCAAGCTGAGCCTGTAAGACGCGCTCTTGAACACACACTGTGGACACGGGCCAAGGGGGCCGAGAAGAGCGTCAGTACGAACCTTGGAGAAGGTCTTGTAGAAGGCCTTGTATTCCTCCTCCTCCACCTCCTTGGCTTGCCTCTGCCAGATGGGCTTGATGTCGTTCATCAGCTCCCAGTCCCACACCGTCTTCTCCACCTGCGGGTTGCACGCGGTTAACGTCAGAGCCACTCCAGGGTTGTCCCACTCACCACCAGCTAGAGCCCGGCGATTAATCCATTTTTGTGATGGTTTAGGACCATCATTTGTAAAATATCCCCTTGGCTTTAGTTTGCCTATAATCTGTGGCAACCAAAAGCAACACAATTATTCCAACGTCTTAAACTGAGGCATGCAGCAGAGTGGGAGATTATTATGTTTATTTTGCTTTTGGTAAATCAATGCTATTCTTCAAATAAAAAAATATATATATATATATTATAATAATATAAATCGGGTTTGGTTTGAAAAAAAATGGGAGATTTTATTTTTAGGCCAAATCGCCCACCACCCTTTGCACCAGCCTCCTCCTCGTTCTCTTTCTGAACTTGAGAAGAGACCGGAACGGAGGCAACCCCCACCTTCTTGGTCTTGGGTTTCTCCTTGTCTTCCTCCTCTTCCTCCACCTCCACCTCGTCCTCGGTGGCGTCCTTCTCTGCCTCCTCTGCGTCTTCCTCGATTGGCTCCTCGGTGGTTTCAGTCTAGGACAGGGCGTGGCCGGTTTTAATTAACCATACGCTGATCAATGATGTTTAGTACCATCAAACACATGCAAATAGTTAAAAAGCCAAATTGCAGCAAAAATTCGGATAGTCAGTTGGCAAAAGATAATGCAACTTTCACATTGACGTTCCTCTATTGTGCACATGACTTGGGCCCTGAAGCATGTGAGATAGTCACCTTGCTGGCCCACACGTAGATGGGGAAGTTGATGAACTGGGAGTACTTCTTCACCAGGTTCTTGATGGTCTCCAGCTCCAGGTAATCTGAGGCCTCCTCCTTTAGGACCAGTCTGAAAATGCGGACAACAATACCTTATCAATATATATAAAAACACACAACTCTGACATTTAGTTACAACAGCAGCACCTTGAACTCCCACAAATCTTCAATTACATGCGTGTTTCATGGCCACTAGATTATTTCGTTTTAACATCTGAAAATAAAACCAGTAGCGGGTAGGGTTGAATGATTAATCGAATTCAAACCGATATCGCGATGTGATAGAACGTGAAATGCAAATCGCAAAGGCTGCGATTTGCTTTTTGTTATTGTTACTGACTGGAGATCAGTAAGATTCGTATTTCTTTTTCAATTCAATAGTTAAATAAAGATGTAATAATATCAATTAATCTCAACACATAGGCCTGGCCTAAAGGAAAGAGCAGTTTATATGTTGACTGCTTCCAATGTTGTGTTGGTCATACTACAGAATGATTTATGGCTTGATAGTGAATAATACAGAACAAATAATCACATACTAAATCGCAATATTGGTCGAAATAGTCGCAATTGGATTATTTCCCCAAACCGTTCAGCCCTAGTATTGGTGATTGGGGGGGGACTCACGTGACGGTGGATCCCCTCCCCAGGGTGTCTCCGCGGGGGTCCTCGATGACCGAGAACTCGTTGGAGTCGGACTCCCAGATGTGCTGGGTGCCGTTGTTGTGCTTGGTCGTCACGATGACCTTGTCGGCCACCAGGAAGGCCGAGTAGAAGCCCACGCCGAACTGGCCAATCAGCTCGTTGGTGGACTGGTCCTCCACCTGGGCCTCGTTCATCTTGTTGAGGAACTCGCTGGTGCCCGACTTGGCGATGGTGCCCAGGTTCTTCACCAGGTCGTCCTTCGTCATGCCAATGCCGGTGTCGGTGATGTGGAGCATGTTCCTCTCCTTGTCCGACTGGAGGGGAAAGAGGTTCAGTCAGTGACCGCAGACCACCGGGACAAACGTGTTCAAAATGAGAGACCTGGGGCCTGTACCATGAAGCAAGTTCAACATACCCGGGATATCCTCTGCCTAAGCCGGCTATACTAAGCCTAACAACCACAATCACGCATTAGGGCTGTCATGATGGTGGTTATCAATGTGCTTATTTAACCCCGATTTAATGTAACATGGGGCGGTGTTTGCAGCTGGTAATAAATTCGTAAAAAAGTCTTCCAGAACTGCATATCTTATCCAAGATGAGCAAACTATGATATTAAACAAATAGGAATTAATTAATGATATAACCAAGGCTGAAGGCAACACAGTAGCTCCTGCCAAAGGCAGGAAGGAAAGCTGGCAAAATATTGTGGCATAGGCTATATTAATAGGCTTACCATTATCACTGCCCCATCATTAATGCACGAGTAGATCCAATTACAATTATAATTTTGGAATCCAATAGATAAATGTGCTGCTTGGATCGGCGCGCAAGATATTTTCTGCCTATTTCTTTCAGCTGCGACCCTTGCTGTGTTAAACAGTATCGCGAGTTGTAAGGGACAAATATAAAAACATTTTTCAAACCGGTAAGTAAGCTTACTTGGCTTCGATTCATCTCTGGTGTTGAAAGTATAAGTATACTGTTGAAAGTATCAGTATACGTAAGGCTATCGAACAATTCAATGGCTTTTGGATTTTTCAAAAGGAAAAATAGATAATCTCACTATTCATGCACCAAGGCCAACATGTTTTTTTTGGATAATGATTCCATTTTCCAACAGGATTGGTTGGTCAGTAGGCGGTGCTTTTATACGCATTGATCGGTTAACTCGAACGTAACCGGCTCTGGATCTGGTTAGATGTGCGGCATTAGTTACCATAACGATGTGTGTTAAACCTGAAGTTACCCCGCTAACCCTATATCCTGTTGGCAGCATAAGCCTCAGATGTGACGGGGTCCCGGGTCGCCCGTACCTTGATCTTAATGGTGAGCTCCTCGTTGGTGGCCAAGGCCTCGTCACTGGTCAGAGACATCAGGCGGATCTTGTCCAGCGCGTCTGAGGCGTTGGAGATCAGCTCTCTGAGGAAGATCTACAGGAGAACCAACACGGCAGACAATGGAGGTCAGTGGGTGGAGATCGTACCCTCTGTCAGCCTCCATAATGAAAAGTACACATCCATTAGAAATAATACGAGTTTGTACAGCGTGACGTCACATAGCAACGACCGCCCGCCTCCACTTTGGAAGCATAGGAGCATTGCAATGTGAGGCATCGTGTTAGTAGTAATGGTGTTTTGGTCATTGTTTAGTAATTAAATGTGAAATGATTTGTCATTATGTGGAGACATTGTCATGTTTGAAACTGCCACACTGATGCTCATGTCAGACGTGATGTTACAACGTTCTCATTAACCCATGATACGGTATATTAACATTGATTTTAGGGGTTTTTAAAGTACTACGACTCTCTTGAGTTCTCTCAATAGGCTGGAGTTTCGCCACCCAAAGCCTCCCATGATGCATTGCGATGTACAAGCCCTACAGAGCCCGTGTCGGGCGTCCCGAGTGCAGCTCACCTCCTTGTTCTTGTACAGGGAGTTGATGATGAGCTTCATCATCCGGTTGACCTCGGCCTGGAAGACGTGCTTCTCCGATTTCTCCCGGATTTCCTTGATCTGTGCAGCGTTCAAGCCGTCCAACTGGATGGCCTCCTCCTCCCTGTGGGACAGCAACGAGAAAAATTAATTAATAACGGATTCACCTTCACAACCACTTTACATTGTCAATAAGCAGAACAACATCTGCCACTCTCCCTCTCTAGATGCTTGGAGCAGGCACACGTCACACAGACAACACCTTCTACGCAAACATTAGGGCTCATCCGGCTAGGCTACAGGAGAGAGTGTAAAAGGCAGTTCAAACATTAACTGCACTACGTTAGTCATGCTAAACTTGAAAAACGTAAAAGGCGTACTGGGCTTTTTTCAAAAGGAGAAATGGTGCACTTATACAGGGTGTGGTGACTAATATGCCAGAACAACATAACTTGCATTTTGATAAAGCAGATTTTACGATGAGCACGTATTTAATTTTGATAAAATTAACGAAATCAAGTTTCTCTGCTTCACCCAGATGGTGAAAAACACATTTAAGATGGACACTGAAAGAAATGATATGGTCACATGGTTTGCGAAATCTAATCCAGCATAATACACATACCTAATGGGACCCCATAAACGTACCTCTGAACGATCTCATCATCCGTTTTGGAACCATCTCGGCTTTTCCCTAGGTCCTCATCCACGGCCCCATCGATGTCCAGCTCATCCTCCGCTTTCACGGCCGCTGTAAAGAAAGACACGATGCCTATCTTAACGTTGGCTCAACACCGCGGTTTAAATAACATGTAAACCGGATAGATTAACGTTGCAATGGGGAAACGAGTGAATAGGTGATTTCAGAATGATGGGTGCGTGTCTATGAACTGAAAGACTCCTCTAGGAGGATGTGATGACCAAGATTATTTCTGAAATGCAAAAAAACGTCCAGAAAAACTCCGATGCTATAAGTCACTCTCATACATACAGTGGACTTGAAACAACCCTCCGTCTTTCAAGATTCAAAGCATGCATTAATTGAGTATCCCAAATCCCATGTCTTTGAAGGCAGGCTAACATTAGCTTGCAACCCAAGCTATGAATCAAACAATATATAAATGAATATATCTTAAGAACTTACCGAAGGCCAACACCGCGCATAGCAGGCCTATCACCCAAACGCGTTGCATTTTGAAAGGTGACTTGAAGGAAACTTCAATGCGTCTACAGCTCCTGAAACAAAAGCCGGGCAATCAGTGCATGCAGCACCGTCTTGACGAGGAAGAAAGACAGGCCCCTTCGCGCACCACAAGAACCCGATTTATCCAACGCAGAACCCTCGACCAATGGCTGTGCACCACGCATAAACGTCGTCCAATGACAGAGAGGCCCGTAGGACAGCCCTCCCAATAGAAATCTCCGACACAATTTGCTACCCGAAAATCGTGGCTAAATACCATTGGCTGAAAATGATTCCGGGATCACTCTATATATATATATATAAAATACTCGTTATGTGTCACGGTATATTATACATCAATATTTGTACAATATATTCAGCGTTATTATAGCCTATGACGACTTTTGACGTGAACATTGGAGGCAGAATATTGTGGATACTGAGAAAACGTGTGTGATTCACAATTCCTAATCCATTCACATTTCGTACCACAATCATTGTTCTCATGTCTGCGTTGTATATTTGTATTCAGTGCTTCTCGTATTGTCTCGTTCCATGCTGCATGCTGTGAAACCCAGATAGATCCAGGTGTGACTGACAGTCCATGCATGTATGATAAGCGCAACAAAATCAGGTCGCTTTTCTCTGTCCACAGGGTGGTAGTGAAGTGATAGAAATCCGACATCGTCAGTCCTCTATGCTACTCGAAACATGTGCTTGAACTTGAGAGGCGCCTATCCTGACATGGCTCTTATTAACATCAGAAAAAGTTACTGTTACTCGCTTTGAATAAGAGCGGCATATGCATAACGCTTCCTCATAAAAAGTAAATGAGTGTGTGTTTCTTTGTGTGTGTATGTGTGTGTGTGTGTGTGTGTGTGTCGGGGGGGGGGGGGGGGCAGGGATGTTGGGTGTGTAGGTGACGTGAGCTTGTAATGATGGTCTTTTGTCCCTATGTTTTTTTGTGAATCTATTCATATTTAATGTAATTAACAGACAGAGTGAGGTGAGAGTACATGGAGCACTAGGTAATGGCGCAGTCTGCGCTGCACCGCAGTCACTTTATAACAGTATGAGAATGAGCAACCCCCGCACCAGTTCCTCATTGGTCGGTCGGGCTGGTCGTTAGCCAGTAGTTTGGACCGATGTCAAATGTGGAAGTGACGTGAGAAGTGACGCGTCAGAGGCGCACAGTTTCTGTAGTCAACACCAGAAGATCTCTGAGAGCTGCATGTTATGCTCCTCATATCTCTCTCACGTTAGCCGCATGCATTATACTAACCCAACTCATAGACAACTATGGCGTCCTTGTCATTTTCGACACTTTTAAAGACCAGAGACTATCTGCATAAGTATCATTTGTGCAGTGTTTTGTACACGCATGGGTTTGTGAATCTGTCCTTCAGGGCTCGGTTATCGAAACGGAATTTCTGTACCAGGTTCCGTGGAGCCAGGCATGTATTGGCAAAACAAACCGATGCCAAAAACTACGCATCAGTGATGTATGCCAGCTCTTCAAGCAGTGAAGGTATCACTAAGTACCTCTGGACTGTTTATAATGAAACCAAAAAGAAAACCGAAGGTATGCACACACATATAGTTAATGACGACATATCGTTCAGCTCTAGATGCTTTCTAGAAATGTAAATATGGCTGTCAAAATGTACTTTATTACGTTGGTTTGGGCAAGTAATTATTAACTGCCGTAACAAATCAGTAACATAAGCCCTATGATTGATAATACCTCATGATATAATGTATTCTAAATACCAGTCAATTATTATTCAGATAATGTTTCATGGATGCCTGCATTTTTCTGGCTTATTAAAAGCATACACAATATTGTGGTTGTCAATGTTTATCCATGCGGTAATACACTTCTTATTACGTAACGTAAAAAGTACACCCACCCCACACCATCAATTGAAGTGCCAATGTACATCATTCAACAGTTACCATCCCACACTATGATACTAACCAAGCCCTTTGTTCCCTTCTCTAGACTCGATCCCGGCTATATGCAAAAACTCTGTCAACCCTGACACTATTTTTGCCAACAACGAAATGAGCCTCGGAGATATAGAGATTTATGGGTTTGATTATGACTACACGCTGGCTTTCTACTCCAGCCAACTCCATACCCTCATCTTCAATATAGCCCGGGACCTCCTGATCGCAGAGCATAACGTTGGTGGCTGTCTTTCTATCCTACGCTAACATACTGTTGTATATCTGAACTATTTAAAGTTTATTGTATTACCCTTCTGGTAAAAGGAATGCCCTATTTATCCCTTCAGGCTTCTGGAATGGATTTGACATTTTTTATTTTGACAAATAACATATAAAGTCGACACAAGTTCAAATTGTCACTCTATTGTTAGAGCAGTGGGCCTACTTTGCGGGAAAAAAGTGATGTGTAATTATAGAGACAATGTTATTGCAATTCATGGGATTTGCGCTTGAGGTCAAAAGTTTCCTTTCGCTAAAAACTCATGTTCTTTAATCAGGTCAAGTCAAGCTCTATTTAGATAGCATATTTTGGACAGGGCAACAGCGTATACATAAAGTATCAATGCAATCAAAAGGTTAGCATTTCAACAGGAATTATACCAAAAAATAGTGCAGAATCTACAAATCTCGCCACATCCCACACACACACACACACACACACACACACACACACACACACACACACATAGAAGTAAGTGTTTGTAAAGTAGGACTGTTGTGAACCCTGTTTTTGAATGTTTTCTTTATAAATTCCTCCTGTGCATAGCGTTGTGTGCAGATTATCTGCACTACAGTTAAGGACGTGGTTGGGCCAATTTTAGAAGATCCAACAGTTTTCAAAACTTCCCTTTAAAAATCTAGTTGAGTGTTAAGAACATCATTACCCAGCTAAAGGTCATCGCGGCATTGAATGTTTGATTTGTATTCACCTTCAGTACCCCGAGGGCCTGCGAGGCTATGAATACGTCCCAGATTTTGCTGTCAGGGGATTACACTACGATGTTCAAAAGGTAATCATTACTTCTTAACCGTACCCTCGTAATGGATGCCGAGAGTCCCTGGATCCTTTAATCATTCAGGCTTTGTTAATTCATGTTTAGGCCCTGTTGATGAAGATCGATGCATTTCACTACATTCAGTTGGGAACTGTGTACAGGTACCTTCCAAACACAACACATATGTAGGATCGTAGTGGATATTTGCGGTATGTAAGTGTTGCAGTTTTAAATTATTCATAAAAATGATTGGGCGAATGATGGGGAAATTTGGAAAAAAAACATTTTATTGTTTTCTTTAACAATGGATGGGGATGTGGGTTGCATGAAAATTGCAATAAATGATGTTCATGGATTTAAAGACTCGGCTGTTTCCGTGTTCAGGGGTCTTCACCCCGTACCAGACGAGGAGGTCATCGCCATGTATGACGGCATCCATGTTCCTCTGGAGAACATGAGTGATTTCTACGGCAAGGTGAATCCGTTGAATACTACTGACCCTATGTTTTTATCTAGTTTTCATCCAACATTTTATCCAATAACATGGAACACAAATAATACCCAACGATTATTATTTGTGTTCCATGTTAATAAAAGGACAAGATGGGTCAGATTCCTGAAGCTCTCAGCAGGGAGTCAAACACCCCTTACCACCAGACAATCCTGTCCTAATCAGATGAATCTTCCCTCCTTTCTGTCCCCTTTCGCCACAGAGCTCCCACGGCCACACCCTGAAGCAGTTCATGGACATCTTCTCCCTGCCGGAGATGACGCTTCTGTCCTGCGTCAACGACTTCTTCATGAGACACAACATCGACTACGAGCCCGTCCACCTGTATAAAGACGTCAAGGTAAACGTTTCTCGTATCCGACCCCCTGCCATTGTTGTTATTCAAAGAATGTCTCTCGTGGAACAAGTCACAACCCGCTGGCTGAGAATACAGATGTTCATGGGAACTGTAAATCTGATCACTAGAAACACATTGAGAGGTGGGTGTGAGGTGTGACTGCAGGGTCAGTACAAAAGGGACTTGCATCTGGCCCTGACCGTATTCTGTGATGCATGTTACCCTTGCGAACAATCATCTTACAAGCCTTAGTCGCCATGGCATCTATTCAGATTCGCTGAACCTACGGAACATATGTTGTGTAGGATGTCCTTCCTCAACTTTGAGACAAGAGAGTGAATTAAACAGGACTCGACAGGTCTGGAGTAAATCACAGTGCAACGTTGAGCTTTCATTATGAGTATGGGTTTGTGTTGTCAGGGTTAACTGCATTTTGAGTGGAAGCAAAATATGAGAGAGTGGAGACCTGGAGAGTGGAAAGTTGATGCCAGCTTGTTGGCTGTAGTCTTTCCCTGACACTGAGAATCTGGGTGCAAGATACCAGGCAAATACCCTTATGTTTACCCTTGTGTGTGGTCAAACTGGTTCTTGACATCAAGGTTGTTTTCTCTGACAATTACACAAGGTTACCATCGTATATAAAGTGCTTATCGCTAGTTACAACACAAGATTGAGGACATTGGTTGGAAAGCAGTATTCTGAAAACAATCCAACAAGGTTTTTCTGGAGGAAATATATAACCTCCTTATGCTAGTTATTCCTTACTGCTTCTGCCTTGCATCCCAGGGTTGCTAGGGCGTTCAAATGGAAACGGCTTGCCTCCCTTTTTGAGAGTCAGGGTGTCAGGGTGCTTGTGACTATAAACGTAAGCATGTACATGCCCTATGCGTCTGTCTTGCTGTGACTCCTTAGCTATTCTGAGGCCGTCGCCAAGAAAAATGTGCCTAATAATAGCTGTGATAGTGTCGTGGAAAGGAACGGTGTCTAATTATAGCTTCTCCAACCCTTTGCATCTGTTGTTTCTGGTGGCTCACCGACTTCAGAGGGAGTCGGTGCTGCATGCTCTCTCCTGATTGGCCGACGCCACAAGAGTCCTGTCAATAAGCGGTGACGCCATGTTGTGAGTGACAGCTCCTCTGTCAGCGCCCCCCCCCAGTCTGTCTGTGTTTCCACTGCCTGCTGAGTGTCGCTCCAGATCGCACTGAATCTAGGCTTTTTTTTTTTTTTTTTCCCTCACCCGCTCCACTTCTAACTTTTGTTTCTCAAACCTTTACTTTCTGATTTCACCACTCCAGGGAACGCATAACACAGTGTTGTCTTACATTTCCCAGAGGCCTATATTGAAGTGTTTAGCAACCCGATGCAATCCCCAATCATTTTAGTGACCGGCTGTCACGCACACAATTTCCAATCCAATCACTTGTCCTTGTTTTTTTCCACCCTGCGTAAAGGAGCCAAACCTCAGCAATTTCTGTTTTTCATTCGTACCATTTGTATTCAGCGTTCTCAACCGATTATCCAAACAGTTTGCCCTGGCTGCTTGTAAGAACAGCCACTTTATATGGAACAAGTGTTTGGCGACAGGGTCTGAATGGTAACGCTGTTGTTGTGTCGATAAGTGCCCAGATTCTCCCCGCTGACCTGTTAGCATTACATTCCCCCCTCCCCCCTCTATCTCTTCACAGGCTGCCATCAGAGATGTTCATGTCAAGGGCATTATGTACCGGGCTGTGGAAGCAGATATAGGTAACGATCAAGGACAATAGAAATGAGACAATAGTAATAACACACAACACGTGCATGTGTTTACATTTCACATGGTAAGAGCTAAAAAAAAAATGTGAACGCAAGCATGTTCGCAGTAGTTGTGATCAGACGCCTTGTGGAAGCTGTGCGCATGCCTGTGAATACAAAGAAGGTGCTAAGGTGCTCTTTGCGGCCTGCTCAGACCGATACATCTGCTACGGAGAGCAGAGCCACGCTGTGCTGAAGAAGCTGAAAGAGGACGGGAAGAAGATGTTCCTCATCACCAACAGCCCCTTGGACTTTGTGTGAGTTGGCCCCGATACCTGCAGCCGGGAGTCTCCCAGCATGCACCCTGCTGCAGTGTCCCATAACATTGACACCCATTTACATTGAAGCCATTAGGGGACTATCAGGTGAGGCTAAGCACAAACAGAGCATGCAAAGACAGCTGGAGCCACGCGTGGCGTATCACCGAGTAGCAACTGGGTGGAGCCCAGCGTTGCTATAGCAACCAGAAAGACCAGGTTAGCACAATTGCTATTTGCTATTTAGCAGGGCTCAACAATTAATCTAGATATTATCCAAATTGGAATGTTGGCAAGGGCAATATGCGGATCACAGCTGCTGCATTTTTTGATAAGGGTAAAATGTTAATCTTTAACACCGTTATTAATTAAGTACTGTAGTGCTGCAGAGATGCCCTGGCCTACCCTTTTTTTTTTTCTACAGAGGAAAAAACAACACGGATTTTAATCGGTTATTCAATGAACCAAAAAAAAAGAAAAGTGATGCAAAAATTATCCTTCCCACTAATAGTGAATGATGTTGCATTCACAACATCTGTCAAATTAATCGCAATGTGATTTTCTTTCCCCCATATCATTCAGCCCTACTTTTTAATCTATGTTGTTGATCATTTGTAGATACACGATGAGCAGGTGCCTCACTCCTAGTCAGGCATCAGAGTCGTAACAACGTAACCACTAGACCTTCTGCCGCCACCACTTTTGATCCAAAATATTCCAAATCATCAGGATAAAGAAAGTATGAAAATCCAACCAAGTGCAGCTCAAGTACCTAAACTAGTGCCCTCACACATTCCTGCTCCCTCCCTGAGGCTCATTCAGCCACCTGACTGCTGTTTGCTTTGACTGTTTGAAGACGTTGCTACTTTCACCGACCGCACCACACTGAGCAGATAGTTCTCCATCCCAGAATAAGCTTGTGCTAATCTGACTTTGAGTCCAGGCACAATCTTATGATCCTGCGTGGCGGGATATTTTATGCTGAATTAATTAGTTAGATGTAGAAAGCTACCCTTGCATTAATCATGGCTTATAAGTTGAAATATTGAGATATATTGTAAAAAAGAAATGCAACAAAGACATGAAGTGCTGGAATTAAAAATGATAATCTTTAGTAAGCTTAAGTATTCATCTCATTGCAGTGGATATGAATGTGAGGAAATGATAATCTTTAAAACCTCACGATCATTAATACTATGTTGAGTTGCTAGTTGGCATACTTTGAAGAGCCTAGCTTGAAGCCAAAAAGTATAGGAATGATTCTACAAAATAATGGGAAGAACTCCTAAAGAAGAAGTATGTGTGCAATTACCTCCTGGTGCTCTCCCAGGTACTGGTTTATTTAAGTGCCAGCTACCATGAATTATTTTATAGCATCCGAAACTTGAAAGGACTACAATGAGTTTACTCTCACTAGGCTAATATCCCAAACTTAAATAAATCGCCCCATGGAGGTTTATAGGTGTTAGTTCGACTCTGTGCTATCGCTAGTCGGACAAACACACCCCGTGGCAAGACTTCAGGTGTGATTGATCCCGACTTCCCGACTGTTTTACAGCGACAGGGGGATGAACTTCATCGTGGGAAAGGAATGGAGAGACCTGTTTGATGTGGTCATCGTGCAGGCAGACAAACCTGGATTCTTTAACGACAGAAGAAAGTAAGTATGTGTGTCTGTGTTGTGTGTCTGGTTGGGCGTCTGTGTGGCCGTTCTTGGTTGAGTATATCTGTACTGCTGTACACCATCCTCCCTTAGTCTCTAAAACGCACACAGCCACGTATCATTAGGACACCTATGCTGTTATCTTCTGTGTATCGCGTAATATTCAGGCGCGTGCCTGAACATTGCCCAATTATTATTCACTGATTATTATCCACTTGTAACGCTTATAATGTTATCTTTGGCATCACATCGTCATGTGAAAGATGCACGGACCAAACCCTCAGTTTGCTTACTTTTCACGCATTTTACTACTCGGCTTATATACGGTACACAGAACCTTTTTAACCTCCCGATAAGTGAGTGTACTGAAGCCGTCCACCTTTGTGTTCCAATTCAGAAGCTTTGATGGGGTGCGCTGAGCGAGATCGCTGCCTTGCAGGAGCCACACATCGCTAATCTTTTCCTTCGCTCTTGTTTTTTACTTTTCGTATTCTTTTCAATTTTGTGCTTGACACTTTAGGAACACTGAAATATTTATTTTGCCTTTTTCGTTGACCCGATTAAAAAAACAAATCCTAGGCTTGTGTTCCTCAGAGGAGTCATTACAGTACATGGGAGCTTTTGTGCAGACCGGGTACATCTTTCGAATAACTTGAGAGTTGTTACTTCGTTTGTTACTTGCGTGCGTGTGTGCGCGTGTGTGCGCACATATGAGCACACCCGTGTGTGCGCGTGTGCGTATGTGTGTGCGCATGCCTTTGTGCGTGGGTTTTCGTGCATGGCCATGGCCATGCATGTTTGTGGGTGTCTGTGTGTACACATTCTTTGATGTCGACGGTGTTCAAGATGTGTGTGTGCGTGTGTGTGTGTGCCCTTCAAACCTCCAGGCCGTTCAGGCGCGTGACAGAAAAGGGTGTGCTGCTCTGGGACAGGATACACAAGCTGGAGAAGGGACAGATCTACAAACAGGTGTTGTGTTTTCACCGCTCCCGCTACGGCACCGCTTACCCAGAATGCTGTAGTGCGGCACTTCTGTCATGAAGTCTTACGAAAATGCGTATTATGCAAATATGAACAAAAGGACGCACAAGCCAATGTCACTTGCCGAAACCCAAACTTTTGGCCTGAATATTTACATTGTTTAGTACGTTAAGGCCACATTACACAGAGACACGTTTGCATTTCTTGGTTTGTGTGAGGGTATCAGCCTGAAATGTAGCATTGGGGGGTGCCCTGGTGAAAACATTGTTGGGGGTTCTTCTTACTGCTGGTACTGCCGTGGACTCACGGCTGTGTCTGAACGCGTCCTGCAGGGGAACCTGTACGAGTTCCTGAGGCTCACCGCGTGGAGGGGATCCAAAGTGCTCTACTTTGGGGATCACATCTACAGCGACCTGGCTGTGAGTGGCGACCAGCACACAGCAACACACAACGAGCACAAAAAAGCCCCACTACAAAACACAATAACACTCAACAATGCAGAAAACCACGCAACAACAATCATAACCACACAACGAAACACAACAACCAACAACACACATAACAACACACAACAGTACTGATAACAACACAACAACAGTACAACAATACACAACCACACACAACAATACAGAAAACCACACAACAACAATCATAACCACGCAACAAAACACAACAACCAACAACAACACCCACAATAACACACAACAGTACAGATAACAACACAACAACAGTACAACAATACACAACCACACACAACAATACAGATACAACAACACCACAACAACACACAAAAACACAAAATAACACACAGCAGCACACATAAATAGCGATAACAATACAACAACACACATTACCACACAACACCAAACCACAACACACACAGCAACAAACATAAACACACACAAACACTCAACAGCACACAAAAACACATAACACAAACTAGCACACAACAACACACAACAATACAGATAACAACACACATTACCACACCACAACACACAAACACCCAACAGCACACAAAAACACACATAAAAGCACACAGAAACACACAATAACTCAAAATAGCACACAGCAGCAGACAAAAACACACAATAATAATACCTATGGCCCCATATTGATGTTACCCTCTTGTAACACTAGTGGGCAAAATGTCAATAAGAGTAAAAGAAGTTACTCTTGCAATACAAGAGGGACCTTATCGGCGAGGCGTTGATGAGGAGTAGAAGTCCTCGGCTAACAGCACAACCCGGTATATGATATAGTGTCCCTGACGCAGGCTCATGTGGCCTGGCTGCGGATCTGATCGAGTTGAGCTGATGTGTTTCCGTGGAGCCTCCTACTGTGTGCTGACGTGTGTGTCCTGGGGTGTGTGTGTTTGCATGTGTTGACCTGCGTGTGTGTTTGTGTGCTGTGCATGTGTGTGTGTGTGTGTGTGGAATGTGTGTGTGTGCGGAAATGCATGTGTGTGTGTGTGTGTCTGTGTGTGTGTGTGTGTGCGTGTGTGCTGACGTCTGTGTGTGTGCGTGCGTGCGTGCGTGCGTGCGCGTGTGTTGACGTGTCTGTGTGTGCGTGTGTTGACATGTGTGTCTGTGTGTGTGTGTGTGTGTGTGTGTGTGTCTCCTGCAGGACCTGACGCTGAGGCACGGCTGGCGGACGGGCGCCATCATACCCGAGCTGCGTCAGGAGATCAAGATCATGAACACGGAGCAGTACGTCCACATGATGAGCTGGGTGCAGGCGCTCACCGGCCTCATAGAGACCATGCAGGTCAGAGGCCCGCCCCCTCTGGCTCTCTCTCTCTCTCTCTGGTTCTCTCTCTCAATCTCTTTCTCTCTCTCTCACTTTGTCATTTGCACTCTCTTGTTCTTTCTCTCTCTCTCTCTCTCTCTTTCTCCTGTTCTCCTTCTCCCTCTCTCTCTTGTTCTTTCTCTCTATATATATATATACAAATATGTCCTTTTCTCCCTCTCTTCTGCTCTCTCTCTCTCTCTCTCTCTTGGTCTCTCTTTCTTTCTCTATAAATATATCCCGTTCTCCCTCTCTCTTGCTTTCTCTGTATCGCTCTCTTTGTTGTTCGCACTCTCTTGTTTTTTTCTCCCTCTCTCTCTCTCTCTCTCTCTCTCTCTCTCTCTCTCTCTCTCTCCCTCCCTCCCCTCCCCCCCCCCCACCCGTGTGTATCCGGTTGCTCTGCGTTCTGTGGGGGTGTTAAAGGCGTGTTCTTCTGTGTTGGGCTGCAGGTGCACCGGGACCCAGCGTCCCAAGCCGTGGTGCAGGAGTGGGTCCGGGAGAGGGACAACATGAGGTGAATGTCCTCCCTACAGGGGACGCCTACACTGTGGGTGGGGGGGGGGGGGGGTCTCTGTCTCTGTAGACCAGCCGTTTGACTCGGGGGGGGGGGGGGGCCCTTTTCGTTTGTCCCTCCGTAGATCCCAGACCAAGGAGATCTTCAACTCCCAGTTCGGCAGCCTCTTCCGCACGTACCACAACCCCACCTACTTCTCCCGCCGCCTGTCCCGCTTCGCCGACATCTACATGCCCTCCGTCAGCTGCCTGCTGAACTACGACTTCCAGCACACCTTCTTCCCGCGCCGCACCCCCCTGCAGCACGAGGCCCCGTTCTGGCCCAACGTCCGGCCCGCTGATGGCCGGCTGGACCAGGACTAAACCCCCCCTCCCCCCGATCGGGTTCCTCTGGAGGAGGTGGTTGACCGCCCTCCCAACAGGCGCCGGTCCAGCTGTGGTTCCCACGCAGTTGTAAGCCTGTGCTCGTTGCGTTTAGTAATGCACAAATTAGTGGCTGGGATGTGGATTTGCCTCTGCTGCTCATTGACGAATTGTAGACGGGCGAAGTCTTGCTTTTAAAAATGTAGATTCGGAAACAAAAGCTAGGGTGTTTTTAGTGTTAGAATGCTGATACTGTTTGCCAAGCCCAAACGATTTTAATCGAAATCGTATTTTTGTCTCCGGGCATGAAATACATTTCATAATTGTAATTCACAGTGTGTTAAATTATCTGTTTGTGTTGGTCTGTGGAAGAAAAGGGACGTGTTACATAGCAATACAGTATATACAAAATTAAACTATTTTAGATGCCTTTTTGGCTTAGACTTATAATGGTTAAGATTATTCAGTGTTGGCATTGTACTATTTCATATCATTTGGCTCTTCTCTTCGGTTGGACCTGAAATAGTGTGTCTTTTTATTCCAAATTGAAAGTCTGTACTCCTACAGTAACAAGCACAATGCAGTGCAGCCTGTCAGTATGCAAACTCAAATGCGTTGCTGTCTTCCCACCAATAATCAGGGCTGGAAGGCGGACATGTTGCTCCATAGTAGATAGTTCCTCATTTGTTAACGACAGCCTGCCTATTCCTTGCTTCCTAACAAGATCTCTCTTTACTTTTTTTCTATCTCTTCATCTCATCAATTATGCATCCTGGTAGCGGGGAGAGATGGGATGCATACTGATGACTCAACAAGTTCTACGGAGGGGATTTATGTTTCCCTGAACTTGGAAGACATCTTGTAATGCTTTTTTTTTTTTGGCCATCGGTAAAGAGCACGTTTACACAGCTTAACGTCATGACGAATCACCTTTATCGGATGTAAGATGTGATGGAATTGTGTACATTCTGTTTTCATATCGAGACACAAATCAGATCATGCAGTATCTGTGAGCTATGGTCTGCAGTTGCTTGAGGCGTGCACGTGCTTTACACACTAAATCTCTTGTGACCTGTAGAGCATCATATCATTTATTTTTGGGAAGAATATTGTGGAGAGAAAATGTTTGTTTGGTTTGTAGAAAGTGTGCATTTTGTGCGTAAGGAGGATTAAAGTCTTCTTCACTGATCGTAGGATATGGTAGTTTTGGTTGTTTTGTTGCTTTTTAAGTCATTCAGAAGGAATGGCCTTCGTTTTCTTATTTGGAAGCAGGGAAAGCTTGAATATATATGATTCACATAATTGTTTTATTCAGCATTTTGTTTATTTGTATTCAGTTCAACATGATGATGCTGCATATTTATTTATAGGCAACACTGTTACATAATTTACGCCTGTAATTTTGGGAGGCAGATTTGTGGTTTGCCTGCAGGATTTTTTATTTATGGTTCAATAATGTCCTAATTATTATGTCAACAACATAGCAATATAAAAATAATTCTAATAAACAATGTTTATAAAGCAAACATCTTAAGTTCTGTTCAGTAATGCGTGTAACATATTGCGTTAAGGCTTCGACTAGCATCATGGAAACCAACCAAAGCAAAATAAAAAAGCAATCTTATCACGTTTTTAATAATGAAAGAAGCTCGGCAGATTCTGCTGACAAGGACCGATATGAGCAATGGTAATCTTGGAGCCAGTTCTCGGGATAATGTTCTCACCATCTTGCACATTAGAACACAGGGTGAAAGGCTTGAGGACATAAGGGAGTGATCTGGTGTGGGCACTACAAGGCTGACGCAGTTCATGCGGATCAGTAGTGGGTGGCACTGCAGTCTCTGCTAGTGATGTACTAGATTCAATCGTTTCCTTTGACAAGAAAAAGATAAGCATGCAACTAAATCGTAAACATAGAAATTGGGGTCCCTTTCAGATGCTATGCCGTCATCACTATAGTGAGCTTCCTCAAATTACCCAATGTTTTAAAAGTAACTTATTGAATCATGAACCCAACTCCCAGAAGACTATTTAGAAAGGTATTGTATCTGCATTGTAGCATTCATTCCAATTTCTTGAAATGAAGTGGGTCTTTTTAAATTTTGAGACCCTTTTGTTAATGTGTTTGATAACATGTGCAAGAAAATCATGTTAGAATCCAAGTCAAGTCAATTTGATTTGTATAGCCCTTAATCACAATTAGTCTCAACAGGTTTTTAATGTCCATATATTTGTGACACCCCCTCGACCTATAGCCCCCCAAAGGGCAAGAAAAACTCCTTAAAAAAGAAGAACTCCCTTAATTAAGAAGGAATTAATAGTTGAAAATCAACCAATCACATCGTTGGCTCAAGGACAAACCTACACTCTTTGACATTGCAATTGCCATTAAGTGCCAGTTTATTTATTTATTAGATTAAGCCTCCATCATTTCAATCTTCTATATTGGTTCTTGAGCCCGCTGTTTCAATTAGACAAGTGGCAAGAGAAGATTGTTTGATTGGGGCCCGGTTTTCCTTAAATCCCAGTTAAACCTTTTGGGATCTCCAGTGATAAGATCACCAGTGATAAGATCACTGACGACACCCATGTTCCGACCAGGATGGCAGAGAGATGAGCTGTTGGGCCATCTCTCTTGCACCGCCGGTCGTTTTCGGAACCATGGACAGCAGCCACACAACGTTGGGCTCCAGTTCGGAGCTTCCTTTGACCGCGTCTCCGACTATTTTCCCACGTGTGGGCTACAGTATAATTTCTTTCCTCATGTTCATCAACACAATTGTGTCCGTTTTTAATAATTCTCTAGTGATTGCCGTGATGGCGAAGACCCCTACTTTGCTCAGCCCTATGAACGCTATTGTGTTGGGTCTTTCCGTGTCAGATCTCATGATTGCTCTTTGTGGTTCGCTCATCGTCACCATGACCAATTATCGTGGGTATTTCTTTCTCGGGGACGGAGTCTGTATTTTTCAAGGATTTGCAGTCAATTATTTTGGTAAGTCTACATTTCTGCTTTCTGTGTTGGTGAAAAATGTATGATAATGGTTTTGATTAGGAACAAAAATATGCTTTGTGGAAGAGTAAAAAAAGCAATTGTAATTATATTAATTCTGTCGATTTAGTCCTTTTATTATTTGGTGCACTAGCATGGATATTTAATAAAAACGGTCATAACAGTCATTAAACGCAATGAAACGCCTTTCGGATTTTGCACGAGGCGTTTCAGTGGGGTTCTGCGTCTATGCCGATGTACAGTCCCTAGTGGTCAAAAGATAACTCGGTGGTTCATTGTTTAATTGACTTGCCAAAGCCATGGTCCAGAGAGTCTCGCCATAAACAAGCTGGTGAAAAATAATGGGCAACTTTTACTTACCTCTAAACGTCGTAAAGTCATTATAGTTCCCCCATTTGGTGGGGGATGATGATTTATTACAACTTGGCCACTAAGACGTGAGTTTAAAATACCATTAAGACGCAATAACAGACTCTATAACATTTAGACATAAATCTATCTTCTTGGCACTAAAACTATTAGATAATAATTGTATAGCTATTTATTATGCCAGGGATATACGATTTTAACAAAATGTAAATGTAAGTGGCTTATTATTTATATTTTATCTAACCTTTCTGGCATTTCATTTCACCGCATAATTTGGAAATGCCTCTCATTGGAAGAATTCCATTTCAGTACACATTATGGATTCTACCAAAAAGTTAGAAGGTCAAAATCCTTTAAGTGCCTCTCTTGACTTCTCTTGACTCCATCTCCGAAGGAAAACACACTTTTTACCCAAGGCTGTCCAGCCCAAGTGTTAAAAAAAATACCCGGCTACTCAAACGAAACAATCCGTAAAGCACTGAACTTCAGCGATACTTCCGTGTTCCCTAACGCCGCGTTCTCCGCTACCTCGCAGGGCTGGTGTCTCTCTGCACCCTGGCGCTGCTGGCCTACGAGCGCTACAACGTGGTGTGCCGGCCCCAGGCGGGCTTCAAGCTCACCATGCGGCGGAGCAGACTGGGCCTGCTCTTCGTCTGGGGCTTCTGCCTGTTCTGGGCCGTGGCTCCTCTGCTGGGCTGGAGCTCGTACGGCCCCGAGGGAGTTCAGACCTCCTGCTCCCTGGGCTGGGAGGAGCGGTCCTGGAGCAACTACAGCTACCTCATCCTGTACACGCTGCTGTGCTTCATCGGCCCGGTGATCGTCATCGTCTACTGCTACACCAAAGTGCTCGGCTCCATGAGAAAGGTATCGGTCCCCCCTGGCTGCTGATGTCCATTATTTTAGCCAATGCTATTTTTCTGATAACATGTTTCAAGCTAACAACGGTTTTGAATGGTTTCTTCACCACATAATGGACAACACCATATAAGGTTTTAATGATTTTATAGATAAGTTAAAGACTACAAACATGGCCACTTTGCCATTTCCGTTTAAGCCCAGAGAGACCAAAGGTTTACCTGGGTAAATTAGAACATGTGGGCGTGGCCCATTTACCGTTCCGCCCACTCCCAATATAACTGTTTGTTTACCTGTGTTGGTCAGATGCCTCATGAAACACCTCCAGAACGCAAGCCTTGTATCTCTGTTAGACTAAACCACGTTGTTGAACATTTACCACTCTCCGAGTCATACCTGGCACGAGACCACCACACCAAAGAGGATCGAATTAGTTTTACTTCACTGCTTGAACACACACACACACACACACACACACACACACACACACACACACTCACTACAGCTGTTCCCATCACCATCGGTATACCAGCACGGTAGAATGACTTCGGGTCGGGGGCGCCAACGTGTAGAGCGGGTACCATGAAGACTTAAACGTCCTGACCGCAGCGACGTAGGTTCGATTCCTGCCCGTGTTCCTTTTGACCTACAGGCGGTGTACCACCATAAAGCGTAGAAATGCAAAAATAAATCTTGACATGGGTTCACAGTAAATCTGCAGAAATATCACTAACCTCGTCCCTCCCATTCCCTGAGCTAACTGCGACTTGTCAGTTTTTCTTTATTTGTAACGATAAAAATAGATTTTTCATGGAGGTGCTCCGATTCTGACTGACCGCTTTGGATTACTCTCTGAGCCTCGCTTGTGAATCACTCTGGATTAAAGCCAATCCCGAACAGAGGCCCTGTCCCCTGTGATAAATCGCTGAGCGCGTAGAGGAGGCATCCCCCCGCTCACTCACTGTCCTGCGTCCCGTGTCGTCCCCCCCACAGCTGAACCGCAGCGTGGAGCTCCAGGGTGGGCGTCCGAGCGTCGAGGAGAACGAGCGAGCCGTCCGGACGGTGTTCCTTATGATCACGGCCTTCTTCGTGTGCTGGCTGCCCTACACCGTGCTGTCGGTGGTGGTGGTGGTGGTGCCGGGCGTCCACATCCCCCCGCTGGTCGCCACCATGCCCATGTACTTCGCCAAGACCAGCCCTATCTACAACCCCCTCATCTACTTCCTGTCCAACAAGCAGGTAACGTTTAGTAAGGGGGGGGGGGGGGGGGGGGGAGGTGGTTTCAGCTTATGTTTGTAGACGTCCGTGTTCTGTCCGTCGGGGTGACCTGCAGGAGGGAATGCAGGGATATATCCCTTTATGTCACTCAGTGAAGATAAGAAAATAAACAGAATGCTCGAACCCTAGTTTGAGCAGAACGAACGCTGGAACTTTGTGGCTCTGCCGGAGCCTTGTAGGTCCATGATTTTGTGGTTGCTGTTCCCATCGTTGCACGTCTCTCTCTGCGTGTGCGTCCCAGTTCCGTGACGCTGCCCTGGAGGTGTTGTCGTGCGGCCGCTACATCCCCTGCGGCCCCGTCCCCTCCGGCCTGGCCATGACGGCCGTGAACCGCAGGAACGTACCGGAGCATCACAACAGAGGCGCTGGCAAGAGCACGCTCAACCGAGTGCTGCCTCTGTGACTGGGCCCTCCAGCGAACAGCCCCCTCGCAGAGGAGGGTTGCTGCACCCAGCCACACACACACACACACACAGGTACACACACACACACACACACACACACACAAAAACATACACCTACAGGCTGGTAGC
Organism: Pollachius pollachius; assembly: GCF_949987615.1. Classification (NCBI taxonomy): domain Eukaryota; kingdom Metazoa; phylum Chordata; class Actinopteri; order Gadiformes; family Gadidae; genus Pollachius; species Pollachius pollachius. The sequence goes on along the minus strand of NC_136942.1, from coordinate 3,357,196 downwards.
GTTTGCGGCTTGAAGCATATTTGATATTGAAGTTAAAAAGTATTATTTCATGGGGGTTGATTTTTCATTATGCATGTATGTGTATGTTTGCAGCGTCGTATGCGTGTGATTATGTGGGATACATAAAAGCTATGTTTGCCTGTGCGGCACGCCGATCAGATGAAGCGGTGAGTGGCGCCATGTGTGTTACTACACGCCCCTATGTGGCTGCCAACCTCCACCATAGGGGACTGTTGTCCTGCGCCTCTACACACACCAGTTCGCAGGGGGGTGCTGTTGAAATCCTGATTATTGTAGATGAGGTTTGTCCGTAATACAGATGCATGGTGCTGGGGCCCAACGTTGCCATGCAGGAGATCTCTCTGAGTGTGTGTGGCGCTGGCCGGCTTAACCTGGGCACACTGATTACTCAATGTGAAACAGGTGCGCAGTCTCACCCAGCCACGGAGTCGGAGTCCAACACCGGGCCAGGTGAGGCTGCTGTCAACTGGCCGTCACGCACACACACACACACACACACACACACACACACACACACACACACACACACACACACACACACACACACACACACACACACACACACACACACACACACACACACACACACACACACACACAGGGAGCTATACTGTAGTAGAAGTTGGCTGAAACGCATTTTGTCTGAACTGTAGATCTAATTTATGCATACGTTTGTGTGAATGATTGAATAAAGATGAAGATAAATGTATCAAATATGTGTGGTTTGACTTTAGGAACACGTTTTCAGCCTCACTGGTCACATTTAATTGAACTACTTTGTCTTTTGCATCTATTATAGAACCGATCCCCACAGCTTACATTGAGCTGATGCAGCGGCTTCCCCTCTTAAACGGAGGAGGCTGCTCATGACATAGCACGTGTTATAATTAGGACAATGATTAGCATAATTGTTTGTTGTAAAAGCAAAAAAAATATATAGGTGCATTTACATTTACAATTTAAATTTACCCAAAGCAACTTAAGTGAGGCTCGGAATGATCAAAGCATACATCACAAATGGAGTAGCTACATTGAAAGACGGTGCTGCAGTTTTGAAATACCTAAAAAACAACCAATATGCTGAGAGGGCAGTCTGCCAGGAAGCAGACATTCAAGGTTATTCATAAAATATGTAGGAGTAGGTAGGTGGTAGGCAATGGCTCCAGGATGCCTGCAAGTAGACTTGCTATGGATCAAACCCACTACCATTATCGAGTTTGGAGGGGCACTTATAATGTTATTTTTATTTATTAATACGATATCAACACACAGTGAGTACATAGCTTAAACAACTCATTTTGTAAACCTACACATATCTGTCTTTATTGAAGAAGGGTAGACACATGTGACTGCCCCCAGTATATAAATGCTCATAGCTTAGCATTTCTCGATAAATAAAAATGAATGAATGACCTTTATATTGTTGTGCTTATATTGATCTGTCCATGACTTCAATATTCTCATTTGAAATGGCTGCAAGGTGCGACAAATTCTGAAGCGGTGTGTGAATACAAAAAAGGTCTGTTTGATCTCATCATGAAAAACCTGGTCAGGCATGACTAGAGGATGCACGAGCGTGATCTAATCCCAGATTTAGTATGGTGCATAAGCCTGCAAAATTCAGGCAAAGAGCATTTCACACTTCATCTCAAACAAATAGGATTATACAGTGGCATGGTGTAATCCATGTGGTGCAGCTAATACAACAGATTTGAACCTTTATGAGAAGTTCTGCAGGAGGAACACAAGGCATTCGCTGAGCAGCTGTTGCCTCAATAAACACGCACACATGCACACACAAACAAACACGCACGCACACACGCACACACACACACACACACACACACACACACACACACACACACACACACACACACACACACACACACACACACATATACACATACACACACACTCACACTCTCACACACGCCTTTTCCAATTCCAGATCCATCTTAAAGACTGTAAACCCATATCCCGTGTTCATGTGAACAGGGTTGGACTGCATTGCTTCTGGGGATCATGAAATCTCCACAACAGGAGATATAAACAAAGAGCGACACTGCAGGAAACACCACAGCCCACGGAAGTGACATAACTTTTCAATTATCCGCCCGTCTCCTGCCTTGTTTTGTGTGTGTGGTCGCCTCTGCTGTGATTACCCCAGCTAAGTGCTAATGAACGCTAGGAGCAGTGGAACAGTGGGAGGCCCCCAGGGGACCTGAGACGGGGGGGGGGGGGGGTGTTAATGAAAAAGGAGGACTCTAAGGCGTCACTCATGTCGCACGGCCGCAGCCCTTTCTGTGATTTCAACATTCTTTGCCAGTCGCTCCGACGATCAATCGCCTTCAAGAGATGGACACCTAAGCCACACCTCGCCATCCAATCTCAGACGAACTCAAAGTTAGAACATTTAGGAATAAAGAAATAAAGAGGCACAGGCTCCGATGCCTCCCCCCCTGGAGATGAGCAGCGACTTTGCCAGGGGATCGGGGAACAACAGCAGCAGCAGCGGCAGTTCAGTTTGGCAGCGGTACGTCGACATCACCTTCCTCGTGGCCAACTGCGTGATCCTGCTGGTCACCTCCATGGTGGGCATCGGGGCCAACGTCTTCGTGACGTGGGCGGTGTACCACCAGAAGTCCCTGCGGACCTGGAACAACGCGCTGCTGGTCAACCTGGCCGTGATCGACTTCCTGCGCTGCGCAGTGGACTGCCCCGTCATCCTGTTCATCGTGCTGACCGTCCACCTACGGGGCCAGGCGGACGCCGCCATCTGCGACCTGCAGATGGCGTCCTTCTCCTTCAGCTGCTGCATCCAGCTGGTGACCCTGGCCTGCATCAGCGCCGAGCGGTATCAGGCCATCGCGCACCCCTTCAAGATCACCGAGCGCAAGAGGCGGATTATCTTCTTCATCCCCCTGACGTGGACCTTCGCCATCGCGGTGGCGGCCGTGTGCGTGACCTTTGTGAGGGACTCGCCGGTGTACGTTAAATGCCACGGGTCGAGGTTCAAGTCCGTGTACAAGGACACCTTCGGCCTGTACATACTGATCCCCCTGTGGGCTGCCTGCTTCGCTCTGATCATCGGCTTCTACTCCAGCATCTTCGCCATCGTGACGGCGCACAGTCGGAAGATCTACGACAAGGGTGTGATGCCCGCTCCGAAACAGGAGGAGAAAGAAGAAGAGAAAAAAGTGGAGGAAATGCCAGTGAGTCAGACGGACAGGAAGCAAATGACCGTTGAGAGCATTCCTCGGGTAGAAAAAGTCGAGCATAGTAAATCAAAGGTGTCTGTTGTGGAGCCTGCAGGTGCTCCCAAGAAGCCCACAGAGACTTCGAGCGTGTCACCACTTCCCAGACACAATGAGAAGGTTGCTGTGCCTACAAGGGAACCAGACAAACCACCTGATGAAAAGCTCCTAAAACAGCCAACGCCGACCCCTAGGGACGCCAATGGCGACAGCGGTGGCTGCAAAACCCCGACCAGAGGCCGAGTCGTTGAAGCGGGGTCCTCCGAGACGGAGGGGAAGACCCCCCTTGCTGCAAATCCTGTCATTCAAGTCAAGCAGCAGCTGTCCAACAGGGAGACGGAGGGCCGCCCAGGAACTGACAAAGGGCCAGGCAAAAAGGGGCCGGACAAAATCCAAATGCAAGAGTCCAAATCTCCAGCACCTCGGGAGCCTGTTGCTCCCGAGGGGCCGACCCTGCCCGGTAAGGAGCCCGGGGGCCCAGAGGAAGCTGCGGTGCCGCCCCTGCTGATAGACCTGGAGCGGGGGAAGAACAACGAAGAGGCGGTGCCCACGGCGGTGGGTCTCCCGGCGGTCAGTGACCAGGTGGTGGGTCTCCCCACGGTAAACGACGAGGTGGTGCCCGTGGTGGTGGGTCTCCCCGCAGGCGACACCGTAGACAACCAGGACCTGTGCATGGTTTCTGTAGTCAGACGGCCCGCCCCCGCGACGACCGCGGCGGCGGCGGCGGCGGCGGCGGCGGACGAGGCGATGACCGGCGCGGTCTGCATGATGCCGTCCAAATCCACCGGCAACAAGAAGAAGGAGAGCAAGCTGGCCAAGCGCTCCGGGTACATCATCCTCACCTTCCTCCTGTTCTGGCTGCCGCTGATCACCACCATCCTGGTGAACGTGCTTTTGTTCCACCGCAGCGATGCACAGGTGAGCGTGCGGACAGCGTGTAGGCCAGGGTTATCATGGCACGGTTTTGCTCATCCTCTGTCTTTGGGAATAGTTGTAGCTCAATTAAATAGAGCTCGGAAATAGCGGAGGATATCATGTCAGCTGGAGCAAACGTCCTCGAGAACAAATTAGTGAATTAGTCGGAATGTCATAATAATGTACTTCACTAATTCTGCATTGTTATTCCCCGGTTCTTCAGATGGAAATCATCCAAGACGTGGAAATCCTTTTCATCTCGATTGCCTGCATGACATCGCTCACCGACCCCATCATTTATGCGGCCGTGAACCCCCAGTTCAGAACAGAATTTTATAGGATGCGGAATAAACTGAAAGCCCAGTGGAAGAAGAGATGACTCAAAGACTCGAGGAATTAAACCCTAACTGACAGCCGTGGTGGAATACTTTTCTGGCACATAGGAGCATTTTACACCATAATTGATGAACTGCCATTGTCAGGACAATAGCGCACCACCGCAGAAACGTATCTCAGCCCAGATCTCGAGAGGCGAGAGAAGGGAGAGGTGTTCTGCTCACTCGTCAATAAACCCTATGCAGAGGGGACACCTGCTGCGAGACTGGGAAATAATAAACAGAGGTGGGGGGGGGGGGGGAACTCAACACCCGGGCTTCAAGACAACAATCACCTGCCCTGGCACCCTCTCGCGGGACCCCGG